>NC_135497.1:337352524-337652524 GCF_052857255.1 Amblyomma americanum
GCCTTGAATTTCAAACATTGCCGGAGGCAGAGGTTTTTTCATGACGTTTCATTTAACGTTGGACTCCACTTAGATCGCAGGTTCTGGAAGGCCGCGCCTTTGGGCGCCAAAAAGCTCAGACGAGGGTCTTCACTTCCATGACGTTTGGTGGCAAAGACGCAACATTTTTGCAGTTGAGCTGTGTAGCTCCACTCCTTACACTTTTGAACATAAAGTCCTGATTCTCAAAGGCTTTGGCGGCGCAAGTGTACCATTGGTATAACTCATAGCTGTGAGCCCTTACAAGGTAAATGAGAGAATCAAAAGAGATCAAGAGCAATATGGATTATAGAACAAACGCTAGTTGGAGAAATGTTAGGGAAAATTAACTAGTGTAAATGTACTCGGGTATGGCATGTAATCCGCAGTATTCGGGAACCGCAGCATTCGTGAACAGTGGTTTTTTAGGGCTGCAGATATAGTACCAAAGAGAAGAACGATGTTGGAAGTAGTCGTATAGAGTCGATGCTGCAGCATTTGCGACGATAGCGCCTACCAGCAATTGCAAAGCGGAGGATGGCCCGTGTATCCGATAACTTAAATAAGGTGGAGATCGTGATATAATGGTAGTAGTGGGGGTGGCCGTGAACATAAAAGTCACTTGCTTGAATCCGTTCCAACAGCGCAGGTACGGAACACATATACTGTAAATTTCACACGACCGAAGCTATGGCGTCGCAGTGCTCGTCCTTTTCCTTACCGTGGTTAAGTGTCTGGCAACCTTCTGTTGCGTTTTTTTTTCCTGCATGAATGGTGAGGTATGTATTTTTTTTCTCGCATCAGCAGCCGCGGTTCGTACGCGTCCGCCTCCTGTAGCGCAAGGGGCATCGTTCACGGCAGCCATCTGGTGCCCGTGCCGTCCCCCGGTGCTGCGCTGATCGTCGGGCTTCCTCCCTGTGGGGGAGAACATGGCAGCGCAACTTCAGTGCGCTATCGCATACGCCCACGTTCCGGCTGCTGCTGTTGGCGGTGGTCCGCATCTACCACCTCAACCTTTTTGAGAAGGCCACTTAAGTGACCGCACAGGTGATGCCGCATGAAGGATATCAATATTTTTAAAGTCCTGTCGTGAAACAGGTCATGTGCTGGCCTCTATGGCTAATTTTAGTTATTGGCTCCTTAGAGCCGCGACTGTTGTTAAAGTATTCCCTTTTAAATTAAATCCAATTGAGGCAAATTTGCCTGCAAGTGGTAAAAAATTGACAAGACGATAATTAAACTTGATGTGAGAAAGCTGCACTGCCAGTTGGATTTGCCCTACATAATTAGATGCTTGTATTCTAAGCCGCAGAACCACACAAGCGGCATAATTTTCCGGAGGATGAAGGAAGGCTGAGGTGGGTGGCTCTTCAGCAAAAGGGAGGTGAGGTAGGGAGGCGGGGCCGATGGTGATGGTGGGCGCGTATGGAGCCCCCTACCGGGGGGTTGAGGTGTGGAGATGGCAGTTGGATTGTGCTTCTGGAGGACAGCTGGCTTTTCCACTGCGTTTATGAATGCGATTTACCTGGCGCTGTTGCGTTCCCCTGCTTCGTTGGCTTCTTGTGTCTAGGCCTTGTTATGGGTAGAGGTAGTTTGAATGTGGGTGGGAAGCGATTCTGGAGGATATATTTGGGTGAGTGGGTGGTGGTTGGCGCTTCTGGACGTCAAGGTGTAGCAGGTGAGGTGGAGAGGAAATCGGGCGCTGGCATCCACTTAATTAAGGGGGTTTGATGGGGTCGTGGCTATAGAGCTGTGCTCCTGAAGGGTGAAGGCTTCATTTCCCTATGCTACAGACCGACATACAAATATACGTTGGCATTTTCGCGCTTTGACACCCGTACTACTTTCGCAGTAACGCGCTTAAAGTGGATGAAAGGAGAGAGGAAGAGAAAGATAACAAAGTGCGCTGCATCTTAGCGGCACTCACCCACGGGGTAGAAACGTAGAGGCTAACGAAACGAGTTGAGCTCAAGCTAATGAGAACGTAGCGAGCTATAGAAAGAAAAATGATAGGTGTAACGTTAAGAGGACTGGAAGCGGGCAGAGTGAGTGATTGAACAAACGCGGGTTAACGACATATCGTCACGTTAATTGGCGTTAAACAGCCCAAAGTCACGTTGGAGGTAAGTGGCCGAGAGTCAGCAGCGGCGTAGCCCTGGACGAGCGCTTCTTCTTCTTGATAGGCGCGTTCGTCTGCGCGCGCGCTGGCTTCATAAGCCCCCTCTCCGGAAGCATCGACCCGGTTCTGGAAAGAAAGCAAGGATTCCCGAGAAGAGTTAGGACGTCCTTGCGTAGTAGGGCTTCAGGCGAACCACGTGGACCACATCGGGCCGGTGGTGGCGCCCAGTTTGTTGAATCTCACGAGCGACGACTTCATAATTCAGGGCTCCAAGGTGTTCCTCAATTCGGTAAGGACCGAAGTAGCGGCGCAACAGTTTTTCACGCAGTCCGCGTCGTCGGATAGGAGACCAAACCCAGACAAGGTCACCTGGGTGGTATTCCACAAGCCGCCTCCGTAGATTGTAGCGTTGCGCGTCCTGGCCCTGTTGCCCCGGAATGTGAACCCATGCGAGTTGGCGGGCAGCTTCCGCGCGTTGTAAGAAGGACGCAACGTCGCCAATTGTATGATCGTCGACATGAGGCAGCACGGCATCGATTGTTGTCGTCACCTGACGTTCATAAACTAAGCCAAATGGTGTCATCTTGGTTGTTTTCTGCACGGATGTATTGTATGCGAACGGAGGCACGAAAGAACAGCACACGACAAAACAGCAAGCGACAAAACAGCGCACCAAAAACAGCGCAGCGACAAAATAGCGCAGGGAAAAACAGCGCAGGGAAAAAACAGCACGCGTCAAAACGGAACGGCGGACAAAACGGCACCGCGACAGAACGGCTCAGCGACAAAACAGCCCGACAACAGAAGAGCGCAGGGAAAAAACAGCACGACGACAAAACAGCGCAGCGCGGTACGGTGCAGCGCAGCAGAGGCTGCTGCAGTGGTCGAGTGCTCCAAGGCAGCGGAAAGCGTAGCTGTTTGTTTGTAGACGGTTTTTAGCTTTTTATTTTAAGGGAAAAATAATTAATCGAAGCGGAAAATGCACCTCAAAAGTGCATCTTTTACCGATTCTCCCCCTTTATCCAAGCTCCCTCTTAGCCATTCTCCCATGAAAATAGGTCGACGCCATTTCTTGGGCGGCCTCCTCTGAGGGGCATCTGCCACTTCGTTCTTGAGTTGTGTCCGACTGTAAAGGCGAGCTCGTCCCTTAAACTACAGTTGCAGTAAGCGCCTTGTCCGTGTTCCTTCTTTGTTCGTCTGTCTACTCCTGCGCCTTGTATCTTCGAGTCATGCACCAACTCGCCCAGCAGTCGATTTTTCTGAAATTAGACGATGAGCCTAAACAATAGTGTAAGGATCCATTTAAGACAGGTGAATGCTTGATGTGATGAATTGCCCGTGTTCCGTGCAAAGGCAGTGCGCTTTTTAACCGTCGAGTCAGTTAAACTTTTTTCTTGAATAGGTTCTTCTGGCATCCAGAGGGCTACGGCACGCTTGATAGTTTTCTCCGTCCTGTAAATAGCTCATAGGGAGTCAGTATCTGTCTTTCTATGGCCTGTGAAGACTGGTTCATGCTGCGTAGCACCTTCGTCTGCTGCAAAAGGAAATGTAAAATGACCATCTCGTTCGGTATTACTTTTTCCGCCCATGGGCACAACCAAACGACGGCCGCTGGGCCTCCCATGGCCAAACTCACGAAAAACACAACTGCGATTCGCTTGCAGAATGCGGCACGATATCTTGGGAGCGGCTTTCACTCTCCTTGTTATCAGAAAGCAAAGTGTGCTTCCTGGCAGGAGGGCAGAGCAGTACTGTTAGCCTGGTGGGACACTAGCCAGTCTGCTTGTGCTCAGATCTAAAGCGGCATCTGCATTTCACAGTGCTTCTCGCAGCTGTGGGGTGGGGAGCATGGCTGCAGCGCTCTTTTGTCCGCAGCTCTAGTTACTACGCGGGTTATCCTGATGCTCCGGCTACGTGGCCGCTTCATTTTCATTTTTCTGTAACCGTGCCCTTAAGCAGATTTCTGCATTGCCGAAGCTGGCAGCCTCCAAGCTCAGAGCACCATCGCATCCGAGAAGTGGGGAGCTCGTTCTGTGTATGTTTGCAGCCGGCGGCGAAGTGTACTGCAATAAAGAGCAGGTACAGGGCAACGCTGGAATAAGACGCGGGGACGCAGCATTAAAAATTCTTTCTTCCCTTAAATAAAGAGTGTTCCGGAAATAAATGCAATAAATAGTGCTGTTCTACGTACTAACTTTCATATTTTGACGAACATCTCACTGCGAAAATGAGGGTTGAATATGGCACAAGAAGCAAATTTTCTCAAATTTCGAGTTTCTTATCTGACACGGCTTACGTTTCCTGATTTTTGAAACAATTTTTTCGGCTTCTTTGATTTTGAACAACCCGACAAAATACTTGGAATGACTAGTGCGGCCCGATAAATTTTTCTTAATATTTCAAAATCCCACTGCTGTGTACCTTTCATGCATGGCTCGCAAATAACAAGCTGGAATAATGTTTGTCATAGTAACGCAATATATTATGACCTTTTTCGCAGGTATCGAAGAGTGCATCACGATGTTCAAGAATTCTCTTGATGTTCTTGAAGTACTCAATACCTTTATTGCTAATTATTATAAATTATAATTATAAAATATCATTAATACAAGCTGAATTTAAGAACGACGCCTATGACAAAATTTCGTACAATGCTTTATTAAAATATCCGTCTACCTACGCTGTTGATTTACTGATGAATTTCTATACGTGCCAAAGTGACATTGTGGGCTACAAGACACGCCAAACGACGGCGCTCATTCTTAATTAGTTGTTTGTCTTCATTTGCAGCTGTAGTGTGACCTAGTGGGCAGCTGTATTAGGAAAGGCAAAACTGGTTGCCACAAATAGACTAGGGGTACTAGTAATTACATTTATAAAGAAGAATGGGCATGAGCCCGTCCACCAGCACCAACGCGGCCACTATCAGTCAAGCGTGCAGATAATAGAGAGAGCAGAATCAAGAAAAATTACGATGTAAAGAATAAATGCGTGTCAAACCCACCGCATGCTTAAGGACTGCGGCGAGAAACCAACACGACAGCTAATAGAAGTAGGAGCTTGTAGAAAACATTTATTTCGCGAGAAGCTCACACCGTAGAGGTTTACAACTCATAAGCAAACTGGCAGCCTTGCATTACATCAATTAAAGGAGTCGTTGAGTAGTTTGCAAGACGGCTTGCAGGCGCTCAGCAATATTAGCATAGGCTGCCCTTTGGGGAACTGCAATCCAACGTCTAGCCTACGCCTGCTTTTGCTCAGTTAGGGACTGCTCCTGCTTCAGGGCTGCATTGAGGCGGTAGGGGTCTGGGTGGCGGAAACCTAGCGATTGCTGCGGGCTGTTGCTGGTCTTCGGCAGACCATCCAGCACGCGGTCGTGGCAGCTCCAAAGCGTGGGCGGAAACGGGGTGTCCTTCCGCGTTCGATTTCGTCCATATGGGACACCTGTGTGTGTCCGCTCAAAACAGTCGAAAACTTCTGATTCTTGGTGGTCCAGGACTTGCACATGGTCCCGGAGCTCTTCGTAGCCTAAAAAACTCGGAAGCCCATTATTAATTAAAACGAAAACAAATGCACACTCTACAACTGCACTTACGGGAGACATTCCCTTCACTTATTTTTCCCATTGTTCTAAATGCTTTGCCTTAAGCACATTCTTAAGCGTATGTAGGCAGAACTACGTTCTTTCACATATGCGAAGTCGGCGTTTTAGCGATAATTTTCGGGCGACGAACGCGTGTGCATTGGAGGTGGGAGGTAATTACCTTAACTTCTTAACAAATACTTGAAAGAAACATGGGATGCAAGAGCCCAACTCACCTTTTGCAACATCTTCCGGTCTCAGAAAACTAAACGCTGGAAGTAGCTGCACTGCTTCACGGAAGTAGGTGTCGGTAGCGTACAATCGTATAAAGCCGATCTCTTGGACTTTCCTTCGGACAGACTGCTTCAAATGAAAAAAAAATAAAAAAATATGCGAAAGGGGTTACGGCTGGAAACACCACCCGAAAGGCTTAGATGGCTGCCTGCTCGAAATCTGTGAGTAAACTCATTGGGGACAGAGCCGGCTAGAGTTCCAGCATTTTCCTTACCGCCCGTGTATACGTTGCTGTCGTTTTCCTCTTTAGCAGACAATAAACCATTGGCAGAACCCTGCCAGACTGCAGAGCGTGAATGATGTACAGATGATAAAACACAGCTGGCGCCACTGAAAATGTTCCATCCGAGAACCAGTGTGAACAGGAGGCCAGGTTGTCAAGGTATGCCTTCGTTCCAAGAAGAATGAGTCTCTCCAGGTATCCCGGTCCACCATCGAAGAGCAGAAAATAGTCACCAGTGGCCAACTGCACGAGCTCTCTATCCAATACGATGTCGGCGATGGACCCAGGCGTGGAGGCAGCGCCTTGGAAATCCTCCGTTACCTTTGAATCGTCTTCGTCATCGATGCTATTGAAGGCAGTGCTGACCTTTAAAATTCTGCTGTGCATAAAAAGGAATGGCAGAAATGATGAATAAGCGACGTTGTATTTTTTGTCTGCATTCAGAAGTCGATCATAAAAAACAGCATTGCATTATACTCGTACCTGAGGAATATTGCGAATTCAAGCCGCAGGTTCCTTATATGCCTAAAACCCCGCTTCCAAAAAATAATTCGCTGCCTGATCAAGAACATAAAATTACCGCATAAAATTAAGAGAAGCGCAATTAAACATACAAGTCATTCACTTTTTGCAGTGCATCAAATGGTTATTAAAAAAAGGTTCTGTCAGGTAGAGGCTCGGTGCTATAGCTATCTCTCTCCTTATGGTTGAAACAAAACTTCTAATTAGCACAGTGTCGCAGCTGCTGATACGGGTTTTTTCAAACGTTTTTGGAATCCACACTTCTTCAAACGGCGGTTTTGTTGAAGGACTTTTCCGCTAGCAAACTGTGGGCATGTTCAGGTGAAGGCGGTATCCTATACGTTTAAAGGGCGTTATGAAGAGCTAGGTGAACTCTGCCTAGGAATTGCAAATATGCCGTATAGGTTAGGCCTTAGGAGCGTATCACATAATTATCTTCAATAGCCCCTTAGAAGAATTTAAATACAAGGCAACCACTAACCTTATTAGTGCTATATCACCTTTTCACATTTGCTCATCTCACCTGATGTCTACGCCGATACAAATAAAATATTTCCAGAGCTTTCTGACGGCTTTCTACATTGTGCACAGAGATACAGTCCAACTCCACAAGTGAAGGAACTAAACTCTATTTTTTTTTATGCACAACGTGTGAAGCTACTTTTCGAATTTTTTCCGGCTATAGCAAAGATATGAGGTTACCATTCAGTGAAGCAGTTGCCTCTGAGATGACTTTTCTGGCCCGGTCTCGAGATCCTGTCGCTTGTTGCTTCATTTTCTCTATTGAAACCGCGATGCAACGCTCAGGGTTGGGAAGGTGGCCTCGGTGTAGAGGCGTTGCCTGCGGAAAAACAAAACAGAATGTAGCTCTTCAAGGTGGATTCTAGATTATCGATTAGTTATTCCTTACCTATTCTTCAAGTATTTTCGTGCTTAATGAAGTAAACAAGAATTTTCAAGTGTATTTAAGGTTGGTTGAGTTTACATGCCTATTTTCACAAAATCACAAAATCAAACGTTTTTTGTGACACCCAAGAAATAAAAAATGTGGCTCTTACCTTTTCAACATGAAGTGCACCTTCCAGCGTGATAGTGGTGGCGGACCCTCGACACCCGGCAGTGCAGCAGCGCCATGAAGTTCGATTATGGTTTCTTTGCATTACGCGGTAGGAGTAGCCCTCATAGACTAGTATTTCCCCGCCTTTCTGGGTTTTCAAAATTTCTGCCATGGTTAAGGGCAGCATTGATAAGTGAAATTGCGGTGCCTTTTTATACACCCCGCTTGCTTGGCCCCGCCCCCTAGGGGTGTTCACGTGACGTCAAGGGCGTTCTTTTTTTATTGTCCAGCGGGTATATAAATTGTCAAAGTGTGGTACTTTTTGTTCTGGTTGGGGTGAGTTTTTTTTTGTTACTATGTGGCTATTTTTGGACTATATTTGGCCTACAGATTCCTTGGGGGGGGGGGGGGTAAGCGGGGGGGCTTATGAGCTAAAAGAGTGTAGGTACTAGAACTGGCGGGCCATACCAGCCATACCGGCTTAATTAAGAACACTGTTTCCATGTTCTGCCACGATCCTGAATCTTCCGCTCCCTCTCTTTAGCCATTTACTGCTCCCCAAGTTGGAGCTAGAAAAAGGCACTCAACTGTTTTGCCATTTACTTGAGCCGGACAAAAGTAGGGTCGATTAGGCGGTTGGGCTGAAAACCGGCTTTCGGGCTCAAGTATCCGCTATGGGGTCAGGCTAAGCGACCGTCGAGTCGGGCCGACTGCAGGGGGTGGGTTGACTCGCAGCCCTCTCCGCAAATTACACTTAATCCTTTTTCGAGTTAGGGGAAAGCTTCTTCTGCAGGGAAGAATAGAAGCTGGTGCCGGTTTACTACTCGCGCGGTCGCGCCTCACAGGGCCCGCCGCGAATTGTGCTGACCTTGCTCGACTCGGTCCGCAACGTTGGGCTCATGTATACGAGCAGGAATCCGGAAACAGAGGGGGGGGGGGGGGGGGGGCGGTAGTAAAACATTTAGGTATTAGAGCTAGGCGTTCGGTTGAAATATAGATTCCTAGCCAGTTGTTACCAAAAGCCATATCAGTTTTCAGAATTTCGAAAACGCGATTATCCTGGACGCTCTGGCCGAAGAATAAGGCACAAGAAACGAAATTCTTTTTCCACGCGCGGAGAGCTCTTTGCAGCTCTGCGCCTACACCATCTCTTTCCACGTTTCAGTAAACGGTTGGCCAAAGCCAACTGACTCCTGTCAAGCATGCTCCACGGTAATTGCATCCGCAATTGATGAAAGCGCCGATGCGGTGGCTGTCTCGGGCTGTCTGCTTTTCAAGGAGATTCTTAACAACGTTCCTTCTGCCGGCAACTGTGCATTGTATTGACGATGCCACGGCGCCAAACTTCACGAGCTGATGCTTCCGTACTATTTTTGTTGCTTTGCGCTCTTCTCTCTTTCGCGGCTGTCTGAAACCAGCCCTGCTGCAAGGTCAACGTAGTTAACAATGAACGCTTCGTCTTGCGTACGGAGAGTCGGCAAGCACGGGGTGGCATAAAGCGGGTTCGGAGAAGAATCCTGTACCGGACGATGCCGCATAGGGAGGGCTATCTGCCTGGGCCACCGAAGACTACGGAGGCAGCCGGACTGACACCGTTGATGCAGGTTCCAGCGAAACACAGGGACGGGCGCCTGTGGCGGATTCAGCGAGATGGCGCCGATGGACAGAAAGGCGATTAAGGATTAGAGCTGTCCTCGCGCGACCTAAGGGGGCATTGTTTTGACGGGGCCGCAAACATGGCACACAGATCTACTTGCGTACAGAAAAGAATTACGGACTCTGATCCACGGTTAGGGTGTCTAGAAGAAGAGGTGTGAAAACCGGTCAGGAAAAGCTGGCCCCTTCCGCGTGACTGCTGCGCGGCGGCGCTGTTGTCAGCGGCGCCGTCAGCACGCGCACCGCGTCTGCTTGCGCGAGCAAGGAGAAGGCTGTAGAGGAAACAAGCTTTATTGAATTTTCGAGGTTCTGGCAGGCACCGTAGTTTTTTAGACATTATAAAATTTAAACGACGCTGCTGTTGACACATAAACGTAGAGAAACACAACAGTATCTTTGGGAATCTATTCGAACTTTGCCCGAGTTTTTTGCTGCCGAAGGCGTTGGCCGAAGGCACATATTTTGGAAATCTCTGCTAAAGGCAGTGAATTTTTGTGGAGCTGATCTAGGGTTCAATGTATTCTGCAAAACTGTATAAGGAATTTTTTTTTCCTGGGTGAACGCAGTAGTTATCGCCAGGAACACGTACCGGATTTTTTTTTTCGTTACCTTTTGCGGTGGTGTTATCACGCTCGAAAGGAGTTGACTGTTTCTACCTGCCAAAGCAGCACTAAACCACCGCAACCGCGCTGTTGAGAGGTTTCAGGGTCATTTAAACCACTTCTTCTTTGAAAATTAGCTGCTTCTGTTAACAGCTACAACATCGGGTGCTGCGACCACGATTCGTGCACTTATAATATGTTACAAGAACCCAGTAAACGCATGCAATATGTTCCTGGGGAAGCAAGCTTTATTGGCAGCCAGCAGATCCATTTTGCTGCTTGGGTCGCATCACACAAGACTTTGTTCTTTTCCTTTTATTTTTTCTCTCATTTCTTGGTTGAGGCCCTCCAAAAGGAAATGAATCCTGGCGAGGCAGAAAAACCTTACTACAGATCCTGTGAGCTCAGAACTCTGCTCCACGCAACCAATCTGTGGCATGTTTGTGCTCTCACTGTTAAATACGGTGAAAGCAAATCTAGAATGCAGACGGGTTCTGCAGAATTCCTTGGTTAGCCGGCATTCAATGGTATTAATAAAATCATATAGTGAGGCCGGTGGGTACAGAAGCCCACCCAGGTCCCACTTTTTGCACACTTAGAGAGCTTATCTGGGCAAGAAGCCGCACGGAAAAGAGACACTTTTTCCGAACACGATTTGTAACCCGAATCGCACCCGGGAACAAAACACCACCTCCGAGTTTTTTTGTTTGACATCGGTGACATTTCTGCCAGCACGCAGCACCGGTATTCAAACAGCACACGCTGAAGATCGCACCGAAATACGCAATGACGACTGCCAAAAAACGCTGTGACAACCACCACAGCGCCCCATACCGCAGTGCTCGATTCGGCCCTGGCGGCCGTAACGCGCAGGGGGCCGCCCCTCGCTATGGGCCGGGCGCCGCGTTCTTCACACCTCCCCTTCTAGACACCCTACCACGGGCAATATTTGTGCACTGCAGGAACCACTTCCTAGACTTGGCACTCCAGAAGGTTGCAAGGAACTGTGATATCGTCGGCGACGTTTCGAACATTCTAAAGGATGTTGAATTGAATTGAAATGAATTTATTTTCTCCAGAACAACTGGAAGGATTTCCAGGCAAAAAGATGCTTTTTAAGCTTGACAGGGCCCGGAAAACCTTTAGATAGCAGTGGCTTCGACATATCAAGAGATGGAAATAAACATAAGAAAGATACAACAAAGGGGAACATATATACGCACTATAAAATACAAACAATTAATACAATAATAAATACAATTGTGTGGTTAAAACTATAGCTTCTAGGCTCGTCTAGTGCAGACTAATACGTAATCAAGAAATAGACATGTAATAGAATCACGAAGATGTACTTAATGTTCACTAATACATAGTTTTAACGTATGTAGATACATGAAATGCAGCATATACACATCAAGTTGTATGAAATAAAAGTTTAAAGAAAAGCACAAAATTGTCTCTACATCACTGTGCACCTAGAGAATCAAAAGTAATGAATCTAAAAAATTACCTCAAAACTCTACAAAATATCGTCGCAATTCTTTAAATCAGAAATTTGTGTTATCTTTATATTTGTTCAGAAAATGCGGAAGATTGTGTTGCAATGTTTTGAGTGTGTAATTATTTTAAAATGAGGAACAAACCAAGTATCCGTGCTGCGGATATTAGAAGAGGTGTGTTTAATTTTTAGGGACGCTGTTTCAGTTATAGAGGCCTTGTAAGGACTATTAGAAAAAGAAAACAAACGGGGGTAGCAGCCGGAAATCACACACGTTGTCAATGCTGATAATGTCATACAATGGAAACAAAACGTTTGTTGGGGATAAGCAGTGTACGTTTGCGATGTGACGAAGGGTTTTCATTTGGAGGCGCAGAATATTCACGATATTTGTTTTCGTAGTGGTTGCCCATATTAAGCAACAGTTATTGATATGAGATTCGAAGAGGGCTCCTGTTGTCGTAGCGAGCTTTGAACAGATGTTATTCACCTGTGCATCCCAGCTGAGATTAGATGAGAAAACAACTCCCAGAATTTTTTGCTCATGCACAATTTCAGTCTCATTATCAGCATATCTAATTGTGTGTTGAATTTCAAGTGCCTTATATTTTGCGCGGAAGATAGTTGGTTTTGTTTTCGCGCCATTAATATTTATCTTTTTGCGCTGCGACCAGAGCAAGAGCTTCACAAGCACAGAATTGAATTTTAATCCTTATCTGGGTGCACTTGGATTAGGAAATAAGACTGTGCTGTCATCTGCATATATTATGAACTTCGCCGTTTCTTCTAATGTAACTATATCAATTATATATATATATATATGTATATATATATATATATATATATATATATATATATATATATATATATATATATATATATATATATATATATATATATATATATATATATAAATAGAGCCGCCGCGGTGGCTGAGTGGTTATGGCGCTCGGCTGCTGGCCCGAAAGACGCGGGTTCGATTCCGGCCGCGGCGGCCGAATTTCGATGGAGGCGAAAATCTAGAGGCCCGTGTACTGTGCGATGTCAGTGCACGTTAAAGAACCCCAGGTGGTCGAAATTTCCGGAGCCCTTCACTACG
The DNA here is from genome assembly GCF_052857255.1 of Amblyomma americanum. Lineage (NCBI taxonomy): Eukaryota > Metazoa > Arthropoda > Arachnida > Ixodida > Ixodidae > Amblyomma > Amblyomma americanum. The sequence goes on from NC_135497.1 coordinate 337,365,196, forward strand.
GAGTCTCTCATAGCCTGAGTCGCTTTGGGACGTTAAACCCCTATAAACCATAAACCATATATATGAAGGGAGCCAACAGTCACCGAAACCAAGGCGCATAGGGGAATGTTAATGTTTTTTTTTTAATGTGTTATGCTTTTCAGTGGGATAATAATACTTGGATTAATAAATCGCTTAAAGAAAATTACTTATAAAGCAGCAGAAAAAACAACCATGCCGCCGGTGGGATCCGAACCCACGACCTCCGAATATCGCGTCCGGTGCTCTTACCAACTGAGCTACGGCGACGGCTGTCCAATCTGCTGCTCTCGTGGGTATTTATGTTTACTGGGTGTAAGCGAGCCTTGAGAGTGTTCACCAGCGCCACACTCGACCATAGCGGCGGACGTAGCACGTCCTGTAATAACGCGATCTTTATAAGTAATTTTCTTTAAGCGATTTATTATTCTAAGTATTATTATCCCACTGAAAAGCATAACACATTAAAAAAAACATTAACACCCCTATGCACCTTGGTTTCGGTGACTGTTGGCTCCCTTCATTAATTCATAAATTTGTCAAACGGGCCCCTCATATATATATATATATATATATATGAAGGGAGCCAACAGTCACCGAAACCAAGGTGCACAGGGGAACGTTAATTTTTTTTTTATGTGTTATGCTTATCATTGGGATAATAATACTTAGATTAATAAATCGCTTAAAGAAAATTACTTATAAAGCAGCAGAAAAAACAACCATGCCGCCGGTGGGATCCGAACCCACGACCTCCGAATATCGCGTCCGGTGCTCTTACCAACTGAGCTACGGCGACGGCTGTCCAATCTGCTGCTCTCGTGGGTATTTATGTTTACTGGGTGTAAGCGAGCCTTGAGAGTGTTCACCAGCGCCACCCTCGACCATAGCGGCGGACGTAGCACGTCCTGTAATACCGCGAGCGTGACGTAGAACGTCATCTAACGGCGCGGGCGGAAACTGTGCGAGAGCCCTCTTATGCTACCTATGGCATCAAGACTGCCAGAACCGAGACCCTCGTTAAGCTATTAGCAGACAAGTTAAATGAAATGAGGGGCCCGTTTGACAAATTTATGAAGGGAGCCAACAGTCACCGAAACCAAGGTGCACAGGGGAACGTTAATTTTTTTTTTTAGGTGTTATGCTTATCATTGGGATAATAATACTTAGATTAATAAATCGCTTAAAGAAAATTACTTATAAAGCAGCAGAAAAAACAACCATGCCGCCGGTGGGATCCGAACCCACGACCTCCGAATATCGCGTCCGGTGCTCTTACCAACTGAGCTACGGCGACGGCTGTCCAATCTGCTGCTCTCGTGGGTATTTATGTTTACTGGGTGTAAGCGAGCCTTGAGAGTGTTCACCAGCGCCACCCTCGACCATAGCGGCGGACTTAGCACGTCCTGTAATACCGCGAGCGTGACGTAGAACGTCATCTAACGGCGAGGGCGGAAACTGTGCGAGAGCCCTCTTATGCTACCTATGGCATCAAGACTGCCAGAACCGAGACCCTCGTTAAGCTATTAGCAGACAAGTTAAATGAAATGAGGGGCCCGTTTGACAAATTTATGAAGGGAGCCAACAGTCACCGAAACCAAGGTGCACAGGGGAACGTTAATTTTTTTTTTATGTGTTATGCTTATCATTGGGATAATAATACTTAGATTAATAAATCGCTTAAAGAAAATTACTTATAAAGCAGCAGAAAAAACAACCATGCCGCTGGTGGGATCCGAACCCACGACCTCCGAATATCGCGTCCGGTGCTCTTACCAACTGAGCTACGGCGACGGCTGTCCAATCTGCTGCTCTCGTGGGTATTTATGTTTACTGGGTGTAAGCGAGCCTTGAGAGTGTTCACCAGCGCCACCCTCGACCATAGCGGCGGACGTAGCACGTCCTGTAATACCGCGAGCGTGACGTAGAACGTCATCTAACGGCGAGGGCGGAAACTGTGCGAGAGCCCTCTTATGCTACCTATGGCATCAAGACTGCCAGAACCGAGACCCTCGTTAAGCTATTAGCAGACAAGTTAAATGAAATGAGGGGCCCGTTTGACAAATTTATGAAGGGAGCCAACAGTCACCGAAACCAAGGTGCACAGGGGAACGTTAATTTTTTTTTTATGTGTTATGCTTATCATTGGGATAATAATACTTAGATTAATAAATCGCTTAAAGAAAATTACTTATAAAGCAGCAGAAAAAAGAACCATGCCGCCGGTGGGATCCGAACCCACGACCTCCGAATATCGCGTCCGGTGCTCTTACCAACTGAGCTACGGCGACGGCTGTCCAATCTGCTGCTCTCGTGGGTATTTATGTTTACTGGGTGTAAGCGAGCCTTGAGAGTGTTCACCAGCGCCACCCTCGACCATAGCGGCGGACGTAGCACGTCCTGTAATACCGCGAGCGTGACGTAGAACGTCATCTAACGGCGAGGGCGGAAACTGTGCGAGAGCCCTCTTATGCTACCTATGGCATCAAGACTGCCAGAACCGAGACCCTCGTTAAGCTATTAGCAGACAAGTTAAATGAAATGAGGGGCCCGTTTGACAAATTTATGAAGGGAGCCAACAGTCACCGAAACCAAGGTGCACAGGGGAACGTTAATTTTTTTTTTTATGTGTTATGCTTATCATTGGGATAATAATACTTAGATTAATAAATCGCTTAAAGAAAATTACTTATAAAGCAGCAGAAAAAACAACCATGCCGCCGGTGGGATCCGAACCCACGACCTCCGAATATCGCGTCCGGTGCTCTTACCAACTGAGCTACGGCGACGGCTGTCCAATCTGCTGCTCTCGTGGGTATTTATGTTTACTGGGTGTAAGCGAGCCTTGAGAGTGTTCACCAGCGCCACCCTCGACCATAGCGGCGGACGTAGCACGTCCTGTAATACCGCGAGCGTGACGTAGAACGTCATCTAACGGCGAGGGCGGAAACTGTGCGAGAGCCCTCTTATGCTACCTATGGCATCAAGACTGCCAGAACCGAGACCCTCGTTAAGCTATTAGCAGACAAGTTAAATGAAATGAGGGGCCCGTTTGACAAATTTATGAAGGGAGCCAACAGTCACCGAAACCAAGGTGCACAGGGGAACGTTAATTTTTTTTTTATGTGTTATGCTTATCATTGGGATAATAATACTTAGATTAATAAATCGCTTAAAGAAAATTACTTATAAAGCAGCAGAAAAAACAACCATGCCGCCGGTGGGATCCGAACCCACGACCTCCGAATATCGCGTCCGGTGCTCTTACCAACTGAGCTACGGCGACGGCTGTCCAATCTGCTGCTCTCGTGGGTATTTATGTTTACTGGGTGTAAGCGAGCCTTGAGAGTGTTCACCAGCGCCACCCTCGACCATAGCGGCGGACGTAGCACGTCCTGTAATACCGCGAGCGTGACGTAGAACGTCATCTAACGGCGAGGGCGGAAACTGTGCGAGAGCCCTCTTATGCTACCTATGGCATCAAGACTGCCAGAACCGAGACCCTCGTTAAGCTATTAGCAGACAAGTTAAATGAAATGAGGGGCCCGTTTGACAAATTTATGAAGGGAGCCAACAGTCACCGAAACCAAGGTGCACAGGGGAACGTTAATTTTTTTTTTATGTGTTATGCTTATCATTGGGATAATATTACTTAGATTAATAAATCGCTTAAAGAAAATTACTTATAAAGCAGCAGAAAAAACAACCATGCCGCCGGTGGGATCCGAACCCACGACCTCCGAATATCGCGTCCGGTGCTCTTACCAACTGAGCTACGGCGACGGCTGTCCAATCTGCTGCTCTCGTGGGTATTTATGTTTACTGGGTGTAAGCGAGCCTTGAGAGTGTTCACCCGCGCCACCCTCGACCATAGCGGCGGACGTAGCACGTCCTGTAATACCGCGAGCGTGACGTAGAACGTCATCTAACGGCGAGGGCGGAAACTGTGCGAGAGCCCTCTTATGCTACCTATGGCATCAAGACTGCCAGAACCGAGACCCTCGTTAAGCTATTAGCAGACAAGTTAAATGAAATGAGGGGCCCGTTTGACAAATTTATGAAGGGAGCCAACAGTCACCGAAACCAAGGTGCACAGAGGAACGTTAATTTTTTTTTTTATGTGTTATGCTTATCATTGGGATAATAATACTTAGATTAATAAATCGCTTAAAGAAAATTACTTATAAAGCAGCAGAAAAAACAACCATGCCGCCGGTGGGATCCGAACCCACGACCTCCGAATATCGCGTCCGGTGCTCTTACCAACTGAGCTACGGCGACGGCTGTCCAATCTGCTGCTCTCGTGGGTATTTATGTTTACTGGGTGTAAGCGAGCCTTGAGAGTGTTCACCAGCGCCACCCTCGACCATAGCGGCGGACGTAGCACGTCCTGTAATACCGCGAGCGTGACGTAGAACGTCATCTAACGGCGAGGGCGGAAACTTTGCGAGAGCCCTCTTATGCTACCTATGGCATCAAGACTGCCAGAACCGAGACCCTCGTTAAGCTATTAGCAGACAAGTTAAATGAAATTAGGGGCCCGTTTGACAAATTTATGAAGGGAGCCAACAGTCACCGAAACCAAGGTACACAGGGGAACGTTAATTTTTTTTTATGTGTTATGCTTATTCACAAGGGTAGAAACTTGGGCGAGTCGGTAACGGTGATCCATGGAAAGTGAGAGTAGCGCAAAACGGGACAAAGGGACAGAGAAAGACAGACACAACACAGGCGCCTGTGTTGTGTCTGTCTTTCTCTGTCCCTTTGTCCCGTTTTGCGCTACTCTCACTTTCCATGGTTATGCTTATCATTGGGATAATAATACTTAGATTAATAAATCGCTTAAAGAAAATTACTTATAAAGCAGCAGAAAAAACAACCATGCCGCCGGTGGGATCCGAACCCACGACCTCCGAATATCGCGTCCGGTGCTCTTACCAACTGAGCTACGGCGACGGCTGTCCAATCTGCTGCTCTCGTGGGTATTTATGTTTACTGGGTGTAAGCGAGCCTTGAGAGTGTTCACCAGCGCCACCCTCGACCATAGCGGCGGACGTAGCACGTCCTGTAATACCGCGAGCGTGACGTAGAACGTCATCTAACGGCGAGGGCGGAAACTGTGCGAGAGCCCTCTTATGCTACCTATGGCATCAAGACTGCCAGAACCGAGACCCTCGTTAAGCTATTAGCAGACAAGTTAAATGAAATGAGGGGCCCGTTTGACAAATTTATGAAGGGAGCCAACAGTCACCGAAACCAAGGTGCACAGGGGAACGTTAATTTTTTTTTTTATGTGTTATGCTTATCATTGGGATAATAATACTTAGATTAATAAATCGCTTAAAGAAAATTACTTATAAAGCAGCAGATTTATTAATCTAAGTATTATTATCCCAATGATAAGCATAACACATAAAAAAAAATTAACGTTCCCCTGTGCACCTTGGTTTCGGTGACTGTTGGCTCCCTTCATAAATTTGTCAAACGGGCCCCTCATTTCATTTAACTTGTCTGCTAATAGCTTAACGAGGGTCTCGGTTCTGGCAGTGTTGATGCCATAGGTAGCATAAGAGGGCTCTCGCACAGTTTCCGCCCTCGCCGTTAGATGACGTTCTACGTCACGCTCGCGGTATTACAGGACGTGCTACTTCCGCCGCTATGGTCGAGGGTGGCGCTGGTGAACACTCTCAAGGCTCGCTTACACCCAGTAAACATAAATACCCACGAGAGCAGCAGATTGGACAGCCGTCGCCGTAGCTCAGTTGGTAAGAGCACCGGACGCGATATTCGGAGGTCGTGGGTTCGGATCCCACCGGCGGCATGGTTGTTTTTTCTGCTGCTTTATAAGTAATTTTTTTTAAGCGATTTATTAATCTAAGTATTATTATCCCAATGATAAGCATAACACATAAAAAAAAAATTAACGTTCCCCTGTGCACCTTGGTTTCGGTGACTGTTGGCTCCCTTCATAAATTTGTCAAACGGGCCCCTCATTTCATTTAACTTGTCTGCTAATAGCTTAACGAGGGTCTCGGTTCTGGCAGTCTTGATGCCATAGGTAGCATAAGAGGGCTCTCGCACAGTTTCCGCCCTCGCCGTTAGATGACGTTCTACGTCACGCTCGCGGTATTACAGGACGTGCTACGTCCGCCGCTATGGTCGAGGGTGGCGCTGGTGAACACTCTCAAGGCTCGCTTACACCCAGTAAACATAAATACCCACGAGAGCAGCAGATTGGACAGCCGTCGCCGTAGCTCAGTTGGTAAGAGCACCGGACGCGATATTCGGAGGTCGTGGGTTCGGATCCCACCGGCAACATGGTTGTTTTTTCTGCTGCTTTATAAGTAATTTTCTTTAAGCGATTTATTAATCTAAGTATTATTATCCCAATGATAAGCATAACACATAAAAAAAAATTAACGTTCCCCTGTGCACCTTGGTTTCGGTGACTGTTGGCTCCCTTCATAAATTTGTCAAACGGGCCCCTCATTTCATTTAACTTGTCTGCTAATAGCTTAACGAGGGTCTCGGTTCTGGCAGTCTTGATGCCATAGGTAGCATAAGAGGGCTCTCGCACAGTTTCCGCCCTCGCCGTTAGATGACGTTCTACGTCACGCTCGCGGTATTACAGGACGTGCTACGTCCACCGCTATGGTCGAGGGTGGCGCTGGTGAACACTCTCAAGGCTCGCTTACACCCAGTAAACATAAATACCCACGAGAGCAGCAGATTGGACAGCCGTCGCCGTAGCTCAGTTGGTAAGAGCACCGGACGCGATATTCGGAGGTCGTGGGTTCGGATCCCACCGGCGGCATGATTGTTTTTTCTGCTGCTTTATAAGTAATTTTCTTTAAGCGATTTATTAATCTAAGTATTATTATCCCAATGATAAGCATAACACATAAAAAAAAAATTAACGTTCCCCTGTGCACCTTGGTTTCGGTGACTGTTGGCTCCCTTCATAAATTTGTCAAACGGGCCCCTCATTTCATTTAACTTGTCTGCTAATAGCTTAACGAGGGTCTCGGTTCTGGCAGTCTTGATGCCATAGGTAGCATAAGAGGGCTCTCGCACAGTTTCCGCCCTCGCCGTTAGATGACGTTCTACGTCACGCTCGCGGTATTACAGGACGTGCTACGTCCGCCGCTATGGTCGAGGGTGGCGCTGGTGAACACTCTCAAGGCTCGCTTACACCCAGTAAACATAAATACCCACGAGAGCAGCAGATTGGACAGCCGTCGCCGTAGCTCAGTTGGTAAGAGCACCGGACGCGATATTCGGAGGTCGTGGGTTCGGATCCCACCGGCGGCATGGTTGTTTTTTCTGCTGCTTTATAAGTAATTTTCTTTAAGCGATTTATTAATCTAAGTATTATTGTCCCAATGATAAGCATAACACATAAAAAAAAAATAAACGTTCCCCTGTGCACCTTGGTTTCGGTGACTGTTGGCTCCCTTCATAAATTTGTCAAACGGGCCCCTCATTTCATTTAACTTGTCTGCTAATAGCTTAACGAGGGTCTCGGTTCTGGCAGTCTTGATGCCATAGGTAGCATAAGAGGGCTCTCGCACAGTTTCCGCCCTCGCCGTTAGATGACGTTCTACGTCACGCTCGCGGTATTACAGGACGTGCTACGTCCGCCGCTATGGTCGAGGGTGGCGCTGGTGAACACTCTCAAGGCTCGCTTACACCCAGTAAACATAAATACCCACGAGAGCAGCAGATTGGACAGCCGTCGCCGTAGCTCAGTTGGTAAGAGCACCGGACGCGATATTCGGAGGTCGTGGGTTCGGATCCCACCGGCGGCATGGTTGTTTTTTCTGCTGCTTTATAAGTAATTTTCTTTAAGCGATTTATTAATCTAAGTATTATTATCCCAATGATAAGCATAACACATAAAAAAAAAATTAACGTTCCCCTGTGCACCTTGGTTTCGGTGGCTGTTGGCTCCCTTCATAAATTTGTCAAACGGGCCCCTCATTTCATTTAACTTGTCTGCTAATATATATATATATATATATATATATATATATATATATATATATATATATATATTAGCAGACAAGTTAAAGGAAATGAGAAATCACTTTTGGTATATATATATATATATATATATATATATATATATATATATATATATATATATATATATATATATATATATATATATATATATATATATATATATATATATATATATTAAGTATTAAAGGCCACAAAACACTTCCATGTGGTACACCATGTGTAACTGTTGAGAAATTTGGCTGTTCATTATCGACACATACGCACTAAGTTCCACAACTCATAAATGATCGAAACCGTTCGAGTGGTTTGCTCCGAATTCCGTAGAGTGAAAGTTTATGTAGTAGAATATCGTGATTAAGAAAATCAAAGGCCTTCGTGTAGTCAATAAAGAAGCCTAAGGTATTATTGTGTTTTTGTATATTTTGTAGTATATTTTATTCAGAGTCAATAACGATGTCTCTGTTGGGCTATTTTTCCGAAATGCCTTTTGGGAATTGGTCAGAACTTTATGTTTATCTAGAAAAAAAAATTACTCGTTCATAAATTAGTTTCTCTAGCCCCTTTGAAAATATAGGGAGAACAGATATTGGTCTGTAATTTGAAACCAAATTTTTACCGCCTCCCTTATGAACTGCAGTTAATCTAGCTTTCTTCATGGCAACTGTAAATACACCCGTTTCAAAGACAAGGCTATAGATATGAGTTAGAACAGGAAGAATATGCTCCAAATCATATATAACAGGCTTTACTTGCATATTATCTACATCTAATGCCGTACTGTTATTCAAAATGAATAAATATTGCATAGACTTTTGATTCATTGGTTGGCTGCAAAAAACATACTTTCGGGGACATTCATTCATTCATTCATTCATTCATTCATTCATTCATTCATTCATTCATTCATTCATTCATTCATTCATTCATTCATTCATTTATTGATACTCTCAGCCTTTCTCAGGCTATTACAGGAGTGGAAATTCTAATAAATATAGATTCCAAACAAGGTACATTTCACAACTACGATATCGACACAAGAGACATATAGGAAAAATGAGACAGTAGATATGAAAACGCATGTGCTGAGGCAGAACTATTACATTGGTGTACTACGGTCCAGGTAAGATTTCAGGCATTCTAGAAAGGCATCGAGTGAGTTAATATTTACAATGAAATCAGGCAGCATGTTCCATTCTTTCATAACACGAGGAAAAAAGCTGTACTTAAAACAATCATTATAAGAACGCGGCACAGGAATGTACATGGAATGGCGATGTCTTGATATCTAATTAGGGTGCATTGTAAAATAGGATGATTTGTTGATATTCAATTGGCCATGAATTAAGAGGTAAAAAAACTTCAGCCTATCTACCTTAGTGCAGCATTCTAAACTTTTAAGGTTTGCTAATTTACATAATTCGGTTGGTGAATCAGTTCGGCGATATTTATTGAAGATAAAACGGGAAGCAAGATTTTGAACTTTCTCAATTTTCATTTTATCAGGTGCGGTGTACGCATCCCAAACAGTTTTGCCATATTCAAATACAGGTTTTACTAGAGTGTTATAAGTGACTGTTTTTACATCGGGAGTTTCATTACGGATTTTGCGTCTTAGTCGCCAAATTGCTTTGCGTGCCTTAGAGCATACATTTATTTAGGTGTGTATTCCAGTAAGGTCAGAAGTGAAGGTTAAGCCGAGATACTTATGCTGTTGTACTCTATTAACTGGTTTACCTGCATTGGAGTAAAGGTATATCATTATATTTTTTTTTCTAGTAACAGACATAATTACAGATTTGTCAGAGTTAACCACCATTTGCCACTTAGCGCACCAATTTTCTATTGCATGCAGATTAGCGTTCAGTTCTTCTTGATCAGTTGGGGTCTCAATTGTTTTGTATACAACACAATCATAAGCGAACAGCCTGATTGGAACTGTGAGAGCTTTTTGGAGGTCATTTATGAAAACCAGAAATAAAAGGGGGCCCAAGACACTTCCCTGTGGAACACCTGAATCCACCGGGCAAGAAGACGATTGATAACCTTCGAGGTGCCCAAACTGTTCAGGGATGAGAGGTAGGAAGAAAACCAGTTTGTTATTTTGGAGTTCCTGGATATGGCATAGCATGGCATAGACTATGAATAGCCATATCCATACTTTCTGGGTTATTTTTCCTTGGTATAGATTAATTATGTTCATTAAAATGCCCGCGAGTGCAATTCCAGTCAATTCGGAGTTGTTGAAAGTAATTCTGTTTGGCTCGGTGTTTTTTCCGTGACCGAAGACCTTATTTACTACTTCCCAAACCATATTTGGGCTCTTTCGCGCGATATCAGTGAATAATTTTGGAAGTACACTTTCTTGGCCCGCCTCAATTCAGCATTCAACCTGTTTCTGGCTGCTTTAAAACCATCTATATTGACAGGTGAGCGCGTGCGCAGAAAGACGTGATAGAGTATTAGTGCTTACGTATGGAATGCAGTCCTCGAATCGAAGAACAGGAAGACTGTTTATTCGAGCGTTGTACTTCCTCCGGGTAATGATGCCGGCGAGCAGCATTATTCTAGCCCGAACACCCTGCTGCTGCCGCTCTGTTCAACGAGGTGGACAGTAGGAGTAAAATCAATGGAAAGGTTCGCTGAAAACTATGAAAGGGTGCAAGCAACTTTGCAGGAACTGGTAGAAGCTCAAGGCTCTCTTAGTGGCACCAACAAGAAAGCCGTAAAAGGATATCCGAAAGTATTAAAGAAGTTCTAAACTTTATCTGGCTTCAACCTTTCTATAGCCCTGTTTGGCCCATGAGAAGAATTAGCAAGGATGCTTCAACGCCCAGTTTACCGCGCTGCAGGAGCAAAAGAAACAGCAGGGGCTCTTTGTGACCGCTTGTCAAGGATACGGTCTGACTCCTTATTCGACGCCCTATGGCAGCGGATGAACTCAAGAGCAACAGAGTTAAGCCTAAAGCAACCTCGTGTGCCTAGAGTTTCGCAGCCGCCCAGAAGACTTCAACTCAAGACGAGCCTTAGGAGCCTGCAGCGTTTCACGGCCAGGCATCGCAGAGAAAGAGTTTTTTTTTGCCGCTATAGATTGTATTACCAACGTGATCCGACGGCTATTTGAACAGCCTGGCATGGAGCAGCTGATTAGCCTAGAGCGCATTCTGACTGACGCTTCTGAAGGTGAAAACTGACCAAAATGGTATAAATTAGCTGCAAATGGCCTAAATTAGCTTTTAGGCGCCCACGCTGCAGATTTTGACATCAGCAGGCTTTCAGCGCAACTCATGCTTCTCCCAACGCTCCTGCATGACGATGGTCCGGCCGCAAGTTAACGCATTTTGCAGATTCTGCAGGGGAAGCCTGCAGACATGCGTGAGATGATGGAACAGGTTGTCCGGTACCTGCAACTCGTGTTCTCTGTTGCCTGCGTCAGCTGCTTCGGGAGAGCGATCTTTCAGTGGTCTAAGACGAGTAAAACCAATTCTGCGCAATCGAATGACGCCTGACTCCCCTTCTCCTCCTCCTCCTCCACGTGCACAAGGAAAGAGCCGCGGACCTCATCTTGGATGCCGTTATGAAAGAGTTCGTGTCTAGAACGGCTGAACGAACAGCATCCTTCCGCTTCCTTTGACAACCTCTCCTGCCTAACGCCCTCTTGTCATGCCAGCCATGAAGCTCGTCAATCTGCAATAATAGCTTTGTACCTAGTGCTTAAGTATACTTTCGTACTTTCTTTTCTGCTTGTATGGATATATCACATCACATTTGCTTCACTGCGGAAGTGAATGCAGAAGTATTAAAAATGATTTTTCGCAGTTTTCCAACACGTTTTTTATTTCCGCGGTCTGCGCAGGTTCTCAGTGGTTCTGAAATTTGCACCATTTTTAAAGTGTGTACCAGTGCAGAATAAGTGAAGTTGCAAATCAGTAAGAATTAATACGTCTAAAGTGAGTTCAAACATTGCAATTGCGGTCATTCCAATTACACTAACTAAAATGACAAAAAGTAACTTAGATAAAAAAGAATTGATAAATATTAAAAAATAAATAATAAACACAGCATACAAAGACAATACTTGCCCCCGCCCCACTCTCAAAAATGTTCCGGGGTCCCTGTATACGAGGCTGTGCACTCCCCTCTGCAGGGCTGGCCGACAAGTTGTTGCGCAGACAATGACTTTGTCCCGTGTCTCTCATCTTCCACCTGCTTTCACAAAGAATTTGCAGTCCTCCTGCCACTCACTGACATCGTAGCGGCCGCCATATTTGGCTGAAGAAAGGGCGGTGAAAGCCTAGGCGCAGTAGCAGTAGTGCTGTCTTTTTTAATAAAAAGAAAAATTAAAGGAAAAGAATGTTGTGGGCCGTAGAAATTGCTATCTAATATCTTAAGCACCCCAGCTTCGGCCGGAAGGGGTGAAAGGGAAAGGGAGAGGGCCACGTACAGTGCGGAAGCTAGCCTGTGCGATCGAACATGCGCCCGTGGCGTCATGTCTTCATAGAAACAAAGAAAATGAAGTTACTGTCTTAGCGCCGATGTAATTAACTGCATTCCGTTTCTTTAACACCTGCATTCTTGCAATGATTATTTCTTCTCCTATTGAACCATATTTCCTTGGTTCTCATTATCTCGCCCCCGCTGTCGTCAGACAGGCCACTTTAAAGGGAACTGAATCACGAAAACATCGCCAACATATTGAGAGGCTACTCAAGCGTATAAAAAATTTCAGACGTAGTTCAACAGTGGTGGCCCTCTGCTCCTATGTGGCATCGGGACACAGAAATTGCTTTATCCTAATAAAAGTGGTGAATACGCAAATAAATGTAGAGTGACGCGACACTAATTTTTCGTTGCTGTTCATCGTGTTTTCGAGATGCGTAAGTGTGGTTAAATTGGGAGGAGAGCAGGGGATAATGTTCATTCGTCAATGCTTGACTAACCTCTGATTTGCAGAGGGCATGTCTATAAACACTCAGAACGGAAGGTTGGGAGTAAAATTTAAAGAGAAGAAAGCTAATTTCCAACTGACCGGGAAGGTTATAACAGTTTGCGATAGGTAACGGGGTGCTAGAAATTATAAGGATAGATGACAGCAGGTAAGCGGACCGCAGGAGTGAAATCAGAGAATATGAATGTGTAAGCTAAAGCGCATTTGATAGGCACTTTAAGGTTATGACCAGCATCATAACGATATTCCTGAGTTAAACATACAATAAAAAAAGCTTTACCTTGGCACACATCGACCATAAACGTGAACTTTAACGGAAAGGCTTCAAATAAAATTGTGGAAAACAAATATTCGCATTTCAGTATCTTGATTCACGCAGAAATCTCGACACCTCTGCGAGAGGAACAGCATACTCCATGAATACTTTCAGGTTCTGCACTATGGCATACCGTAAGCTAAAGCAGCCATTCATATTTTTGTTTCTTAGCACAGCTGCATCAGACCTTTCCCCGGAGAATTCCTAGGGGCTCGTCCCGTATAATGTCGGTGCAATCTTCTGAAGTAATACCACCGACATTCAAACTAGCTTAATAGGTCCCATTATACCATGGCGGCTAAATACGTTGTGACGGTTTCCAATAATAGTAAAGGGCAGACATGTCATCAAATTGTCGCACAAAACGCACATGCAGGCCCGCGAGTACTTTTGTAACTGCGCAGAATTTCAGGCCGTTGTGTTTGCATTTATTACCTTTGTTTAAACTCTAGGTTGGGAGCCCTCAGATGCATTCTTCTAGCTGAGGCAGAAATCATCAAATAGTACTTCCAAAGAAGTCATCAAATATGATGGCACCAGTTTTAACGCGAAAAGTTTAGTTTAGTTTAACTTCCCAAAGCGACTCAGGCTATGAGTGACGCCGTAGTGAAGGCCTCCGGAAATTTAGATACCTGGGGGTCATTAAGGTGCACTGATATTGCACAGTACACGGGCCTCTAGAATTTCGCCTCCACTGAAATTCGACCGCCGCGGCCGGGATCGAACCCGCGTCTTTCGGGTCAGCAGCCGAGTGCCATAATCACTGAGCCACCGGGGCGGCATTTTAACGCAAAAGTATCTCTCTGAGCTTCGGCATACGCAACCAGCTTCCAAGAGCCACCTTTAATATGCTGGGCGATAAAGAGTTTGATATTAAAAAGAAATCAGAAACCTTTTTGAGCGAAGATGCGCCATATCGTAGTACCATTATGAACTGATGGTCCTTAAGGGTAACGGAGCGGATTCCAAGACAAAGCAAGCGCAGCAGGAGACGGCAGAAGGTTATAGGTGGGCGGATGAGATTTATACCTTTGCTACACTGGCGTTTCGAATGCCTTCGAACCGAATGTCATTCGGCTCGACTGCCGAACTTCCGCTGCTACACGAAGTTATTCAAAGGCGTTCGGTTCAGATGACATTCGAGTCCACGGAGCTCCGCGGAGACATTCCAGAATTTGGAATGCCTTCGAAACGTGAACACAGCCCGAACCGACCAATAGGCGTCGCCACCGTCATCGCCTCGCCCCGCCCACAGCCGCGCGACTGCTTTCGACTCTGTGGCTGCTCGTCTCGATACCCGCTGCTCGCTTTTTCTTGCTCTTTGTTTAGCAAATTGCCCCTCTTCTGTCTAAGTAAGGGCTTGCAGACAATAGTACACCAATGAACAATTACCGCGTGAGCATGAAATTTCCTCAAGAGTGCGCCGACGAGGACGGTTGGTTTCACTCGTATACTGTTGTTTATATCGCTGCGTACGAACAGATAGCGCTCGTCTGCATGACATAAAACGCATTCTGCGCTTCAGTTTTATTAAATAATCTCTTTCCATTTGTACCGGTTGTGCCCGTGCTTGTTAACGCAGTGCGACAATCTGTGGGAAGCGCCGATACGATTGCTCGCCTGAGAAACTGCTGACATCTCGTACGACCGGCGCTTGTCGCTAATTGTCCTGACTTCTTCCAGCGTGCCCAGTACTTTATTTTAACCTACTTTATCCGCAAGTATGATTGGGGACCATTCGTGCTATTTGAAACGCATGACTTGTTATCCACAAAATAGCAACGGCGACGACTACATCTAGCCGTAAGTCAGTGCTCGGTGGCCTGGGTAACACCGGCGCTTCCCGTTCATCGTATGCGCGCCCTGCGATGTGGCCAAAGTTGATTTCAGATCACTCTTAAACTTGTGAATTCGCTGCTCAGAACTGCCGAATTCAGAGTCGTAACCCTGAGGACTCGCCGCGGAAGGGAAGGGAGTCACCGTCGATTAAATTAATTTGGCAAGCGCTTATCGCTGGTGAGTGTTCAAATGTGCACATGTGAAATATACCCGCTCGTTTCGCTTATTTTTAGCCAGGATAAGGTAGAAGCGCGAATATATTCACACCGTCGGCTCATCAAAGTGTTTTCGCTCAGCCGCCGGCCTGCCGAGGACATGAAGGCTGACCGTCCGCCGATCAGATTCGTCGGTGTCGTTGGCCTAGAAAACTTCGCCCACTACAATCATATGCTGCTGTTGACCGTGACAGTGTCGTTGTCGCACCAGTGTGACCGCAGTGACCACCGCCATGGTCATCGTCGTTGTACACAGAAAACGAGCTGAGGAAATTTCAAATGCGTGCGGAAAGTGCCGTGTAGCACTGTGGGAGTCTGAGGAGTCCGAATGTCATTCCAAGTCCCGAAGGCCATTCGACTCAGATGTCATTCCAACGTGCCCGTGTAGCACAGGTATAAAAAGTTTGCAGGGATACGGTGGCCACAGCTGGTACAGGACAGGTTTAATTGGAGAGACTTGGAATAGGCCTTTGTCATGCAGTGGGCGCAGTCAGACTGATGATGATGATCATTTTTCATGTATCAGTGTACGTAAAATTACGATTATTTTACACAAATATTTTTATTTCGCCGCTACAGACTAAATTATTTTCCGAAAAAGGCAACATTTCGGTCATCTCTCTTACACAGCAATCTCTATTGGTCGGAGCACGCTGTGAACGTCGCATGTTAATAGTGTAACGCTGAAGCAGCTAATAGCGCCGACTTGCTTTCCCGTGGTGGAACGTTAAAACCACTTCCGATAAAAGCTGTCAGTAAATTCAGGTAACCTTGGGCTTTATTTCATCGAATGACGTGGAAGCCATAGAATTAGGATATTGAACCGAATTTTCTTTTCTTTAAACCACCGCCACTGCACCAAACAAATCTATTTCCTATTTTGGTCATGAAAAAGTAATGGTTGCAGACAGCCTAAGTTATGTTTGATTATTGATGCTTACGGCAGTCTAACAGGCAGTATAAAGAGAACACAGAAAAACTAACAAGTTCGACTCGAGCTAGTTAGAATGGCTTTAGAATCTAGCTAGCTTGGGCGCTGTGTCACTCGCCCACGTTATTAGCGCATATGAGTGTTCCTTTATTTGCTTTAGAAGCACGGAACATAATGGCAGTGCAGTTAAATTGCACTGATGAATGGATTACCTATTTAAATCGACATATGGGGTGCAGCTGCTGTTTCGGTGTGGTTTCAAGACGCTGATCGTATATTGACTAAGTAGGCTACTATAAGCGATGCACACGTGTTTGTGCAAGCATTGAAATTTCTATCTTAGATGTGAATTTTTAACGAAACAAAAATGAAGGCTCACATAATCCGTTCTTTATAAAAGAGATTGAAGTGAACCGTTTTTCGTAGCCTAGCTATCTCATAACTTCACCTTCGATTTAATGTAATGACATTTTGAGTTGTTTTTTATCCATTCGGCATTATATTTAGGCGTAAGGTGCAGTTGCTGCTAGTTGCTTTCCATTTTAGTAGCGCGCCAGTTGCCTTGAAGTTTAATATGGGACTCGGGACTCCCACCTTTCAAGAAATCTAGCAAACCGATTGAATTTTTTTTTTTTTTTTATTCGAGAAGTGTGCCATGAGGCATAAGTTGAAAAAGGAAAGGGGGGAAGGAATGCACGGGATTGAAAGTTAAAAGAAGGAGTGAAGAACCGTTGCGCTGAGGTAGTCGCAGAGGTTGTTAATGAAACGGTTGTCCATTGTCCACTTCACGAAGTCACTTTCGCGGTTCCACCGCAGGCCCACCTCCCTGAGGAGCCGTTTTCTGATAGCAGCTGTCGCTGGGCACGTCCACAACAAGTGCCGCACATCACATATGTCCGGTGCAGCGCCACAGTGAGGGCACCTGTCAGGTAGTGGCAGATCTTTGGCACGCCACCGATGACGGACAGATGGTGTCAGAGCCGCCCCTGCCCGAATCCGGCGCACGGATACCTCCTCCTGCCGAGTAAGACTACGGGGGAGAGGGTGCGAACACGGAGGAATTAGAGCGCGTGTTCGCTGGCGCAGAACTTCGGAATCGGAAACGTGGGACAGGAACGGATCTGGGGGAAGAGGGGAAGGTGGCGGATCGTCTAATGTATGAAGATGAGTCATAGCATCCGCTTGAATGTTATGTGGATCCTGGGCATGGCCGCGAATCCAGTGTATGCGCACAGGACATGGATACTTTGCGCAGAGCACATGAATAGATTGTGAAATCTGGAACGTTCGTCGAACAGCCTTCAGCTGTTTAAGGGCGGCGCGGGAGTCGGTGTAAATGTGAACTGTATTGAATGTTGGAACGAGCGGAAGGGAAGCAATGGCATTGTAAATGGCTTGAAGTTCCAATGCCAGGGGAGTGCACGTATCCGCAGTATACGTCGCGCGAGAGTTGAGATGCGGATGAGATGGACTATACACAGCAGTAACTCCCCTCTCTGCAGAATGAGATGCATCCGTGTATAATATGCACCCTTCAGGCAGATACGCTGCTGATACCGACGGGGAAACAGTGGGGCGCTTGTCAGTGAGCTGGCAATAGGACCACGGTGGAAGTGTCTTTAAACGATGAAGTTTGAGAGACTGTTTTCGAGCTCTATTTGCCACCCGTTGGTCGATGATCTCACTGAGTGTATTAAGTTGGGCAAACTCCTGTAGCACAGGTATGGGCGTTAAACGAGGCAGATATGTTATGACGCGCATAGCCTCACGATTGATAGCTTCAAGGGAGTCCCACTGTCTGCGGGTGAGACGTTGAAATTGAGCCTGATATACTATCCGTGGCTGAAGGATAGAGCGCACAAGCTGGCGGGCCGTATGAGCACGTGCGCCACCAGAGCGCATAGCTATGCGACGAATGGAGGCGCTACTAAGGATACAAAACACAAAGAAACAGAGCGCACATTGTAAGTGCAAATTTACAAAAGTTGATTACTCTTTGATGACACATTTTGATACAGATGGCGGGATATCATGACCACAAGCAATGTATCCATGCAATCCAGCAGTTTCACCTTGCCTATTTCTTCGCGGCTTTAGTGAGACCGTTTCGGTATCGCTTTTACTGAGTGCGATTGATGGATACCCAATCCACGTTCTTTCATCGGCAGTTGCAATCAAAAATGCGTAAACAATTTTTCTTTGAATTCTCTTTCATGACCTCTATCCCTGCTCTTTCAAACAGTGGTTCGCATCTTACTTTGCAGCGCTTACAATGCGGCGCTAGATTTCCGGGATGGGTAATCTGTTCATTTGTGTTTTGTATCCCTGGTAGCGCGTACATTTCAATACGATGAATCAACTTGCCAGCGTGTTAGAAAGCTTGCAAGCAACCACTTTCATAGAGCAAAGCGCATGCAGGCAGTTTTTTCAGGAGAGGTGTACAGGAGTAGCAATGAGAGGCGAGGTGATGCATTTTTTCAACACGTCCACACAATATAATATAATGGCATGCGAGCGTTACGAACGAGTAGGATTCGCAATCTCATAAGGATTCTATGTAACGCCGTTTTAAGCGCACTGCAATGCACATACACGCGCGCACTGACTTTACGGCATCCGATTTTCAACTCAGACCCGCCGCGGTGGCTCAGTGGTTAGGGCGCTCGACTACTGATCCGGAGTTCCCGGGTTCGAACTCAACCGCGGCGGCTGCGTTTTTATGGAGGAAAAACGCTAAGGCGCTCGTGTGCTGTGCGATGTCAGTGCACGTTAAAGATCCCCAGGTGGTCGAAATTATTACAGAGCCCTCCACTACGGCCCCTCTTTATTCCTTTCTTCTTTCACTCCCTCCTTTATCCCTTTATCCCTTCCCTTACGGCGCGGTTCAGGTGTCCAACGATATATGAGACAGATACGGCGCCATTTCCTTTCCGCAAACAACCAATTATTATAATTTCAACTCAGGTAGTCAAAACGCAATCAGCTTTTTGCTTTATATTTTTATTAGTTTGTTTTTCACTTATATCTTGATCATTCATGGTATGAATTAAATTAACAATGAAGAGAAATTAACAAAAAGTAAATAAATATAAAAGTACATAATGAAGTACAGGAAAGTGCATTATTCTGCGTCTATTATTGGGGAAGGGGGGCGCATCTGAGGTTTTTGGTGCAAAACTATTCCTTGTAAAAGTGCTGTGAAGGGCCAAATTTTAACGTTTTTGCCGACTCCGACGGACAAAAATATATCGTGCAAATGGTTTTAAAAAATGATAAGATTGCTAATTTAACTATGCATTTTTTTTATTGAGCGTTAATGACTCTATGGTAATAGTAGGGTAACAAGCAAGAATATACACGCAAAAACATCCAGGTATAGGGTTGCAATAATTTTTCTAGCGGGAGGAAATAACGTCTACTTCTAAGGCATTGGAAATATAAACATTATTGTTGCAAGGAAGAAACTGTACTTGAACAAGATAGTAGGGACATGAAAATTAAATACATTATTTTTCTTTGTAGATAAAAGCGTGGCGCATGTGGCTGTTATTGATACGCTCGCATATAGGTAGGAGCTTTTTTTTTTTTCTCTCACTATCGCGCTTTGCAAAATTGGGGGTAGACCGACGCGCATGTCGCAGCCATGGCGAGATGCGAACAAAGTTTGAAGACCAGAAAATAAAAATCACGCGTTGTGGTTACCTTCGCCTGTTATGTTTCGCCCTCGTCGTGTGGGAAAACTGGCGCGACTACAGCGGACTGCCGATGACTCGGTAAAGGCGCCGACGCGGGGTCAACTACCGGCATTGACGCGGCGGCGACGGCGACATCCGACGGCATCCCTTCTCTTGTCTGAGGGAAGAAAAGAGTACCGGCTCCACGCCGTCGGCAGGCGAATTTCGGCGAATGGCTTAGAACCGGACGGCGCCTTAGAAAACAAGCGACCTCCCCTATCCTTTCTTCCTATCGCTGCCCTCTATATACTTCTCGCTATCCTCTCCCTTTTCCTTTCACCTCCGCCGGCTGAAGCTCGGGCGCTTAAGATATTATGTAGCAATTGCCGCGGCCGGCAACATTTTTTTTGTTCCGTTTTTTTTTAAATAAACCACCACTACTACTTTCCATGACGGAGAACGCCGACGGCGCACGAGGCAAACCATCTTTTCCCACGTTGCCTGCGGATGACAGAAGACGATTTCGGAAGCGTTAATCTTCCAAGAAGTGGATTTCAATGGTCGCTTCTGCGGGTGCGTTCCAACAACTCCACGTAGACGGCTACTCAGACGTCTAGCCGGACAGCCGCCATCTTTGGACGCGTTCTGTTTCTCACGAAGCAGTCCAAGATGATTGCTTCGCCGAAGTCAACATCGATGCAGGTTAACTTGCTGTCTAAAGCTGGTGGAGCTGACGTACGCGGATTGAGTCGTGCTCTTTGCGGGCGTCGGATTGTAGCCGGGTATGGATAGGCACCGTCCTTCAAGTGTGGGTCATTCCTTTAAGTTAATTGGTACGCAAACTAGTGGCTAATTAAGCAGTCTTCGTAGAGGTGTGATGCCTAGCAGTGATTCACGCAGGAGAGAATCGTGTGGTTGAGAGAATTGCTACAGCAGCGGACGCTGTAGGTCTGTTTACATGGTCTGTTTATAATCTGACGATGCCGGCTCTTAGCGCGTCATTTTATAAATTAAAACTCGTCGCTGTCTTTGGGTTCTTCGCCGGCGTTATGACGGCCGGCGTAATGGTTTACAAATGTGTTTTTCTGTTGCTATATATTAGCTGCATCAACTCTTTCGTGCACATTCTTTTTTACCTCTACAGTCTGAGAACAAACACACCGGCATGTTGCGAATTGATTTTAGTCTGTGCAGGATTAAAGCTCGCTGCTGTATTTAGGTCTCTAGCCGCCGCCGAGTACAACGTACGGCAGACAGTTTAATGGCACGCATGCGTTATTCCGTTGCAGTATTACCCTTCGCGCATAATAATTCTGTGTTTACAGTTTTAGTTTTTTATGTTTACAGGGTCGTATGGACGAGCACGTTCGAGGAGCATTATTTTCTTGCGGACAACAACAACAATAGCGTTAATAAAAAAAATAATAGCATATGTCTTTAGCGCCGTCTTCGGAGCGCGGACACTTTCCGTCCCTGCTACAAGTAGACTGACCGATAGGCGCTGCCACAAGTCTGATTTACGCGTAAAAATATTGCAGCAAAAGATGTGCGAACTGTTGAAAACGCGTTTTTAATGATCGTGATTGCGAAGTTTCCCGATTTAAGAAAGCGGGAGGCCGTTCTCAGCAGCATTTGAACGAGCCGTCAACTAACTGCATACAGAAAACTTATCAACAGCAAGCTGGTTTCGATTTCGCTGAAAGTGTGTCGAATACATCAGGAAAACAGCGAGAGCTCGTCGCTGTCGTCCTCGAGAGCTCCTTGCAGACACATTTTTTTTATTTTGCGCTAATAGCAGTTGCGGAGTAAGCCTAAAGGACGTATTGAACAGTATGCTGACAGTTTTTTAGAAAAAAATGTAACAAAAATCAGCACGCAGTTTCTAATCTGCAACTATAGAGAACGGAAGTACGACCAACATCTCCCACGTGCATAGGAACACTTCTAGATGGGAATGCGCGTCCTTCTAGAAACAGCTCAATTCGTCATGAGCGCCATTTTCTGTTCAAATGCGTAGCTCCAACAGTGTTCCACTGTAGTTTCATCAGTGCGAAAGAACGGATTAGTGGCGGGGGGGGGGGGGGGGGGGGTTAGGGTCCCTGTATACGCGTCGACAATTTTCTCAAACTGCGTGATACCTTTAGACATGCCAGTTGCCTTTCGCAATGCTCCACAGAAAACAAAATGGCGACTGCCTTGTGGCTTATGTCTACTCACTGCTTATGCGGGCTAGAGGTGAGTTTACAAAAAAAACAGATGTTCATGATTCAAGATACTTCCAGAAATCTCCTCTTCAAGGAATAGCCAGCAATGCCGTCTATTTATCTGCAATGTTAGCTCCAACGAAAGGGGCTCCCCAGATTTAAGCTGTGCACAGCCTACGGCGTTCGATTCCGAGCCACGTGGGACTGTTTAGTAGCATTCCTGAAATCTTCGGAGGGGCTAGGGCAATTGCTCTTGCCATTGCGCTCGTGCACTAATGTTACTGCGTAAACCCAGTTTTCGACTTGGAAAATTGCATTTGATGTCTGGCGTTCGTCACTTCCATATCGTTTCTTGTCATACTTGAAGGTTAGAAAAATGCCCATAAAGATGCGTTTGAAGAAAAGCGAGTACGTGACAGGCACAAAAGGATTTTCGTATACCTGTAAGTGCTTTGGCATGCATCATGAAAAGTGCTCAGACCGAACAAATATGACAAAAAGCGAGCAACCACCATTCACGGGGGCCAGCTTTCAAGTAAAAATGTTTTGGACGCTTCATCTCAGGCCTAGATATGACCCCATGCACACAATCCCGCGGCACTTCCATAAATTAAAACAAATAATATGGTTATCAGGAAAAACAAAGTGCGTGAGTTCCGAGCGTGGACAATTAGTGCCATGAAAAGTCGCATACTGTTCAAAATGTAAATTTGATGCTAACTGCAAATTGGAGAACAAACTGGAAAAAAAAACTACGTTTGCGTTTGTCGATGGCTACTTTCGAGTGGGCGGTTAATTTTTTTTACTTTATGTGGATGCCGTACTCATGCTTTTTGCGCAGCTTAGCAGGGGCGGCAAAAAAAACTAGGGCATAATATTTATATCTATCATCTTCAGATATGAAGAAGTTCAAAGAAGGACATAAAGAAAACAAATGAGCTTAAGGAAAACAGAATGGTAAGCGGTGATGTGTTGGTTTTTCAGCTTGTTTTTCCTTTTTGCTTTCTTTTGAATTTTTTTTTCAATTATCACATCACTTGCTGACAATGCTCAGCAAGGCTCTTGTTTGTGCTAGTCTTTCGTCTCAGATCCCGTTCTTGTTGCGCTGTGAGCAAAAATGCTTACAATGTGCTTAGAGAATTTTCGCACACATTCGGTGAAAGAACATTCAACATCGTAGCTACCATTTAAACACACAACAGCAGTACAGAAAGGCGTCGATCGTTTTTGTTTCATGGGGGTTTAACGTCCACGATTAAGGCTATGAGGGACGCCGTAATGAAGGGCTCTAGAAATTTGGTCCACCTGGGGTTCTAAACGTGCACTGACATAGGTCAGTAAGAGGGCCTCACCCGGCCGCGGTGGTCGAATTGCAATGAAGGCGAACTTCTAGAGGCCGGTGTATTGTGCGATGTCAGTGCACGTTAAATAACCCCAGGCGGTCGAGATTTCCGGAGACCTTCACTACGGCGTCCCTCGTAGCCTTAGTAAAGCTTTGGGACGTTCAACCCCATAAACCAAGCCTAAACCAAACCAGTACACGGGCCGCTAGAATTTCCCCACTATCAAAATTCGACCGCCACAGCCGGGATCGAACCCGTGTCTTCCGGCTCAGCAGCGGAGCGCCATAACCACTCATCCACAGCGACGGTGTGCGTCGATTGTTGCGTTTCTTAGTTGTGTATAGGCACCCTGCAGATGTAACTCCGGCGCCGACGACGGCGCCTCTAGGGGCGGCCGGAGCGTCCGCTGGGGGCTGCAGCCGAGCAAGCCTGAGCAAGTCCCGCCGACCGAGTAGCATTGCCGCCGCTGTTTCGTCGAGAAGCCTTGTTTTTGCGCTTGCGTTTCCATGGGGCCGCGTCCCAACAACAAAAATTGCTGTGTAGTAGGGTGTAACAGCAAGTACAGCAACTCACCAGGCATAAATTTTTTCTCCTTCCCATCGAGACCCTGGGAGAGAGAACGGCGCCAGCGTTGGATACAGCTAGTTCGTCGTCAGAAGTAATACTTCGGTTCTTATTATTGTCATTGACAATATACTTAGGAAATCGGCGCTCAGGGGTGGTTTTATATATCGTTTTGAAGCCACTGCATGAAGAAAGAAGCTCAGATTGCTATCATCGTGCCATGAACGAGCTCTAACGTAATTGTAGAAGCGCCCGCACGAGTAGACCAAGGCGGTCGAACACGATCTTCACGTCTGTCCTAGCATCGTTTAGACGAAACCGCGGCGCTCTCACAACGACGCTAGCATCGCGAACTACATGCGTGTTTCCACTCCACTGCGCTTGTGACCTGTTAAAGCGTTTATCTTTAAAATGCTGTTGATCTTGTTTTGTCGTAGATTCCAAACCTCGCTAAACGTTTGAAGAGGCCGTGTTAAACGCTTCGGCGGCAGCCTTTGCGTGTTACTCGGGTTCTTACTGTACTTGTTTGTAGGTTATATTACGGGCTCTGGGAACTGTGTTTATTGCTTTTTAGGCACTGTCAGCGTGCTGCTGTGCTAGCATGAAGTCCTTTATTGCGCCTTTCTATCCAGCTTTTTTTTTTTCATTTGTACTGCGCAGTGAAGATAGGACGGGTTGGCTTCCAACGAAAAACTCGGGGATATGCAGTAAGCATTTTGTCGGCAATGTCAAGGCCAACGAAGAAGGTCATCCTTAATATCATCCAAGCATCTTCCCGTCTGTTTACAAGAAGATACAAACTCCTGGCTCAAGCAGACGATTTGAAAGGTACATACACGCGTGTTCCTCTAAAGCGTAGAGTGTTAAATGCGTTCCAGTTAAAGACAGGCTGCGGATGGTCATTGTGATTTTTTTTTGTTTATTGTTTGTAGGGAAATGGAAAGGGAAAAGAAGAAAGCTGCAGGTAAGTATCAGGATCCTGCCCCACACCCGGATTCACCTGTCCCTGCCATTTATTACTCTACAGAACAAGCTAATGAAATTGCACCTATGGAATGTAGCCTAGTTGATGTAAGAGTTTTACTTTTCCTCGAGTGATGAATTATACATATTGGACTCCCACACAAATGAAAATGTGTTATGTGGTGTTTATCGGTATTTCTATAATGCAGGCATCTAAAATGACAGAAGATCAACCGGAGTGCGTTACTGGAGAGCTCATCTTTCTCTCGGTGACTTTTAATTGCACTGCAAGCTGCTTTGTATCCCACAAGACATCATCTACAGTGGAGCAAGGAACTGTGTGTGATATCGATTTTTGTGACTAGGCCATTGGCCCAGTGCATAAGCAGCCCTACTTCGGCGGGTTTAAAGTACTGTGTAATGATGAATCTACACTGCACTCATTAACAGCAGTGTCTTTTCAAATTTTTGCCCTTCTGCTTATTGTTTTTCCTGCCTCAACACAACGGGTGAATGGACTTTCCCTGAAGACAAACTTCTTTTGTTTTTCATCAAGTTAAAACATGGCCTTCCGTTTTTCTTTCTAGCAATATTATTTTCCATTCACAGCACGACAGCTTCTCGAATTTTCAAATCAATTCTTGCTAACCTCAAGACAGCTACAAAGACCTGGATATTCTGGCCGTCACGGTCAGTTGTACAACGAACAATGCCAGTAGCTTCCGTGAGCACTACCCCATGTGTAGAGTTATTATTGACTGCACAGAACTTGAAACAGAAATGCCACCAGGCATTGAGAAGCGTAACCTGTGGTATTCTAACTACAAAGGACGGTATACACTGAAATATCTAATTGGCATAGTTCCTAACGGGTTGATAACATTTATTTCTAAGGGCTTTAGAGGCAGGACCACAGATTCAGTAATCACCACTGAGAGCAAATTATTGTGTCTTCCGGAGCCCGGTTGCGTTATATTGGCCGACAAGGGCTTTCCAGCCATTAGAACTGGGGTTGGTGCACAGCAAGCAACTTTGGTAATGCCACCTTTTGCAACAAGTCGTCAGTTTACCGAGTCAGAAGTGGATGCTACTTATGAAGCAGCATCGGTACGCATCCATGTAGAGCGAGTGATACAACGACTGAAGATATTTCAAATTTTAACTAACAGAATTCCACATGAATTGGCTAGATATGATGACGACATCTTCCACGTGGCTGCTGTTATTATTAATGTTAAGCCTGGAATCTTCGCAAAGAATTACTGCAGTGACTGGTGCGTTGAACTAATACTGAAGTGCCCTAACACATATTCAGGAAAACAAAAAATAGGACGACCTATGGCACAATTTTCCATCATGGCAAGTCCGTTAGCTTATAAACGCCATACTTCATTAATTGAAATAATGGAACGGTATCCCAGCATGTCTGTGCTTCAAAAACAAAGTTATTTTTTCAGTCTCAGCAGTGTGTGCATTTTCGTTACCTTTCATGCACAGCGAAACCCAATCCGTTCTTTTATGTTGGTTTCATTACTACACTGTCAGCGTGTTTTGTGATCAATGCATTATTTTTCTATTTTTTCTCGTTTTCTTTCTTTTTCCAAAGTAGAACTGTTATGTTATGTGTTTGCTGTTGCAATGAGCAAAACTTCTTTACCGTTGCTTGTGATGTGACACCAATGTGGTGCTAGGGTCCTAGAAAAAGGATTATGTCTTTCTTTTTGCCGTGGCACCGTGGCAATGCTGCACTTTATTGTCAAAAGCTGCAATGAACTCAAATTTTTAGCTTCAACTTGCTGGAAAGGCTGGAAGACGGACAGTAAACACAACGCAGGATTGCACTTGATTTCAACTGTTTATTGCACTGACAGACTATTACAGTGGGGAATGTGGTACTACACATGTGACTGTCTAAAATGACTGCAGTGGAGCCATTGTAAATAGTATAAAAAATGTGCTGCATCCACATGTAATAAACGACTGCTCAGCCTTATGGCCAGTGAAAGGGCTGCTTGGTGGGGAATATCATATTTTTCTGCTTCCGGATATTGCCTTCAAAAAATGTTGAAAATAATACTGACGCAGCTTTGGAACTACCGAAGGCAAGAATCTATTGTCCCTCTCAACAGGAATTGCGAGGGAGTCCAGACTTGACTATACATAGAAGTAGCACTTTTCGAGGCCAAGAGCATGCAAGCTAACTTGTATCTGTGTGTAATATGGGCGACTGCATCTTAAATGCAAGTCTTTGTCGCCACATAGGTACTTTAGCGAGGGCCTTTCTGTCCACTTCTGGTTTCTTCTGGTGTAGGGAAATTTTATTTTCAGCAGAACTGTTTCACCGTCTTGATCCCTGAAATCACATTTTATTTAGTGAACGAGAAAACATGTTTATGCAACTGCTTACTTGAAAATCCCGTCCGGAGAGCATGCCAATCATGGATCATCGGAGCATACCACAAGGCCAAATTTAGAGACCCTTGTACCATGTTCAGCCTCAAATTTTTTTTCTCGCCTCTGGCTCTTTTCCCAAACCATATTGTAACGCAGGATCAGTGAACTGTGTTTCTGAGACAATGCGTTTAACACGGTCATAGAGGAGCTCTTCGCTGCAGGTCAGCACCCTGTGTGCGTGCAGATGAAAACAACAAAGCTGTTTTAGCACTGGCACGTGCACATGAACACTAGAAGAGGTTCTGTGCTGCGCAAAAGAGAAGTTAAACACTACTGATATACCTTTGTGGCTGTGATTCTCCAGAGACTTTCATTACTCCAAAGGCCTCTGTCGGTCTGTTCTGGAGCATGTCTGATATCCTTTGCATTCACCATATTGCACTGGTGATATATTCTTTGCTCAACACCTAAGAGCCTGCATGATTTAAACAGTATCATTATACAAGATCATTAAATATTAATTTGGTCTTTGAAAAAATGTTTCCTTAATTCTTAAATAATGACATGCTGAATAAATAATTAAATTACACAAACCTCTCAGGAGAGTTAAGTCGTATAAAAATCATTCTGCCTATGCTTTCTTGTAATTCATAATAGTGAAAGCTTTCTCCTTTTCTGGGCCATTCAAAAAGTTCTAGTTCCTTTTCAGAGCATTCGGAAGCGGCTGGGGCAACTTCGTCGTTGGGTAGTGCCTCTGCGCGAAGCATGTCGGTCAACGGACATATGATGTCCGCGAAAAACCTTATCACATGGCCGACATCAACGTTTTTCGCACGCAATTAAACGTAAAATAAGATTACATTAATGTACATTCGCAAATATCATCAAGGGATCTTGCTTTCAGAAGGAGTGGGGTGATTGCATTTGCGAGCGTGACCAAAACAAGTTACCGTTTTCTTTTCTCGGCCAATGAACTTTGGACAGTTTCGGGTAAGCTTTCCGCGATGACGGAAGGCCCTCAAGGTCGCGGTTGGCTTCTGCAGGAGCTACATTTGTACTGTTGAATGTAGAGAGCAACGGCCGCCGTGTGCTGACATTTTCCCGCTACGCCACCGCGGCAGTCACAGCTAGCTCTGCGTATTCTTTGGCTTCCGTTGATCTAAAACACCAGTACAGCGATAAAATTATGTAAGTCGGCATCTGGAATCTCACATTTGTTTAGAGCACTTGTACAGTGCTTTAGAAGAAACGAAACCGCATGCGTCGCGGATTTTGTCGCTGCGTTTATTCTTGTCTGCGGTATGCATTTTCCAGCGATTTCGGAGCCGTGAGCAAGCACAGCTTCACTGACGTCGCAGACGGGGCCCTCTTGCTGTAGTAGTGTACCCTTTTTTAGGTACCGCGAAAAAAAAGCGTCAACGTCTTGAACTTCTAGGAAACCCGTCGATAAAACAACGGGCACGTTCTTTACTGCCATCCCGCTGCACCGCGTGAGGCGCGTCGTCTGCTGCAGCTATCCCCCAGCGAACGCAAAAGCGGCTACGCGGTGGCGCTTCACGACAACCGAAGGTGGCGGCGCCTGGCGGATGCAGGGTGCTCATGTCCGTAACGCCTCAGGTCAGTGTTTTAGCTTGGGCGGCACTTTTTTTATTGGCAGTTTACAAACACCTTGAACGGAAGCGCTGCTGTTGGCGGCCAATTTTACGACTACCTAAGCAGAATATGCACGGCCTAGTGCAACTACCGGGTCTAGAGCCATCCCACCGGCATAATTTTTTCCAGCTTTTTTTGCTGTCTCTGCTGAAGCAAAACGTAGTATATCATCAATTTGCTATTTGTGTTAATTTTTTTTACTGGATATTCCGACTCTTCAAGCCCGAATGGGCAATAAACTTCCAGTGAATCGTAAACCCTGCGTTCATTTCTGTATAAAACTCCATTGCAGTAGACTCCCTCTAGTGCTTGTTAGATTAGATGTGTGTTTGTTAGGTAAACGTTTCTTGTGGTTTCTGAGCAAAATGGTCAAATTTCCCAACATGGACGTCGTAATAGCATTGGCTTCCAAGCGACAAAAAAGTAGCTTTGTTGAAGTGCTACGAAATTGACGTTTCCAGATAATTCGCTTCGAAGTGAAAAAAAGAGCTTCAGTATAACAATACACACAACAAACGCAGGCCAGCGGGGTAGCCCATTTTGCAAAGTAAAGAAGACACCGGTCAGCCTCAGATAATCACTGTGCAGCGTCCTGGTAAACACCCAGCCACCTGAAAATGTCGGCTCGGGAAATCCTGCAACCATTACTAGCATCGCATATTGGATATTTTGGTTTGCTTTTATGGGGGTTTAACGTCCCAAAGCGACTCAGGCTATCAGGGACGCCGAAGTGAAGGTCCTCGGAAATTTGGACCGCCTGGCGTTTTTTAACGTGCACTGACATCGCACAGTACACGGGCCTCCAGAATTTCGCCCCCATCGAAATTCGACCGCCGTGGCCGGCATCGAACCCGCGTCTTAAGGGCCAGCAGCCGAGCGCCGTAACCACTCAGCCACCGCGGCGGCTCATTGGATATTTTCAGCGCATGAAGACCCTGCAGCTTGCTCCAAACAAATTTGCTGACGATTCAATTGCCGACAGCGAGAGTTTTGAAGAACACGAACTCGTTGTGCACCCAGAGCCCTACGTCAGCCGTATTTGCCAGAATTCAGCGCCATGATGGTCAACCCGCAGAATGGATCCTTCTAGCATAACTTCTTCAGCGTTGTCACCCCCCAAATATTTCATATCGCAAGTATTATCCTACCCTGTTCCTAGTTGAGTCTGTCATACGAGCAATGAATAACTCAAAAGGTCATTGCCGTATGTGTTGTGATTTGCCGTTTGCGGATATGGCTATGATTGTTCAGCCGTCCCGCAGCTCTGCACCGTACGCCACTGTGCTGTTCTGTCGTCGTGCTGTTTTTTCCCTGCGCTCTTCAGCCTTCGTGCTGTTTTGTCGCTGTGCTGTTTTGTCGCTGTGTCCATTTTGACGCGTGCTGTTTTTCTCTGCGCTGTTTTGTCGCCATGCTGTTTTTTTCTCTGCGCTATTTTATCGCTGCGCTGTTTTTTCCCTGCGCTATTTTGTCGCTGCGCTGTTTTTTGTGTGCTGTTTTGTCGCATGCTGTTTTGTCGTGTGCTGTTCTTTCAAGGCGCCCTATGCGAACGTGACGTAGGGTAGGACGTCGTCCCATAGTTTATGTTCCACGTCCACGTACATTGAATGCATGTGCGCAAGCGTCTTGTTTAGACATTTCGTCAGTCCGTTAGTATGGGGATGATAAGAAGCGGTCCTACGGCGACTGGTGTTGCTGAAAATTAGAATATGGTGCAGGAGCTGAGAGGAAAAGGGGACCCTTGTGTCCGTAATGAAAACTTGCGGAGCACCATGACGTAAGACGATTTGATGAACAAAGAACTGGGCTACTTCAAGCGTGTGATATAACCAGTGGCTACTATTATCTCCCTTTTTCTGGAGCCTTATGCAGGTAAGAGTCCGAGCAAGTCCATGCCGACTTGTTGAAACGCCTGCGAAGGTGGCTCAATGGTCATGAGGAATCCGACTGGCTTCACGGGCGGAACCTTGCGGCGCTGGCAATCCCGGAAAGTGTGGGCCTAATGCGCAACGTCCGGACCGAGGCGAGGCCAGTAGCACTTGTCTTTTATTCTGGCTTGTGTTCTAGTAACACCAAGATGAGCGGAAGCTGGTTCGTCATGGCAGGCTTGAAGAATTTTGTCGCGTAGGTTCACAGGGATGACCAGCAAGTATTGCCTACTGTTGGCGGCGAAATTCCTTTTGAAGCGAACACCGTTTCGTATGCAGGGAGACGAAAAATCTCACCTGAAGGCTTTAGGATCTCTCCTGCTGGTACCTTCAAGATAACGAATGGTGTCGCGGAGGTCGGGGTCGGCGCGTGGACGCTCGGCGAAATCTTGGGTATGTTGTTGTTGTTGTTAGCCTATCAAAAGATGGCACATACACACACTGGGGGATTGGCCAAGAATCGGGTGGCTGTTCACCTGAACGCAGATATTAAAAAGGAAAAGCACGTGGGAGCGCAACACCGGTGAATTCTTCCTCATGAACAGAAAAGGGATGAGAGTTTTGATTTCAAAATTGTAAGAATAATAATAAAGAGAGGGATTAAATAATAATGATTTAGTCAATATGTGGGTACGTATTGCATTCAAGAAGACTTCATCGTCGTCAGCAGCGTCGTCCGGAGCTGCTTGCACGGGAGCACGAGATATGCACTCGGCGTCTGCGTGTGTCTGACCGGATTTGTAAATGACGGTGATATCGAACCCTTGGGGTCGAAGCCTCCATCGTGCGAGGCGCCCGGAGGGATCTTTGAGGTTGGTCAGCCAGCATAGTGCGTGATGATCGGTCACTACTTTGAAAGAGCGGCCATAAAGGTATAGTCTGAACTTCGAAAGTGCCCACACGATGGTGAAGCATTCTTTTTCAGAGGCAGAGCAGTTGGCTTCTGTCTTCGATAGTGCGCGGCTCGCATAGGCAATGGCACGTGGCTGGTCTCGCCGAACTGTAACTAGGACAGCGCCCAGACCAACGTTGCTTGCATCGGTGTGGACCCTTGTGTCTGCAAGCTCATCAAAGTGCGCCAGCACAGAGGGTGACTGCAGGCGGCGTTGAAGCTCCTGAAACTCCAGCTGCTGTGGTGGTTCCCACTTGAACGGTACATGCGCCTTTGTTAGATCTGTAAGGGGTGAGGTAAGGGGTGCCGCCCACGGGCTCCTAGAAGGGCGAATAACGTCGTCGGCGAGCATTTGCTTCAATTGTTTGCTGATAGCCTCACGTTCTTTAGTGGACACACGATACGGTGACTGGCGGAGTGGTGGAACATTTTCATCCGTAATTATGCGATGTTTCGCAAGATGCGTCCGCCCAACGCGTGACGACGACGCGAAGGCACTACGGTAGCGATCGATCAGTTCGCGCACTTTGTCTCGCTGCTCGAGCGGCAGGGTTGGGTTAATGTCGTACTGAACACCAGCAGGTCTATCAGGCTCAGTCGTTGAAGCCATCGTTAAACTGTGCACACACTTAGTTTCAGTAAGAGCGTCAATATACGCCACAG
This sequence comes from Amblyomma americanum, assembly GCF_052857255.1. Lineage (NCBI taxonomy): Eukaryota > Metazoa > Arthropoda > Arachnida > Ixodida > Ixodidae > Amblyomma > Amblyomma americanum. The sequence continues at coordinate 337,397,760 of NC_135497.1, forward strand.
TCGTTCCCTTGTTAAGGTGGTGGTGTTCCTTGCTGAAATTTGTGACAAGAACGTCGACCATGCTATCTTCGAGGAAGACAACCGCCCTGGAGACGGGAAGACCTCTGTCCAGAAGCAACAACTGCTTGCTTTCCACGACACCCTCAATTTGCGGTATGATCTTTGAGCCAACAGTTATCATTACATTGAAACGTGGAGGCATGGTCACGTGTTCATCTAGAATGTGCAGTGCCGGTGGGAGAACACTATCGACGGATATGGCTTTCTCGGACGAGAATTGAACGGACTGCGATTGCAGATCAATCACGGCGTAGTTTTCAGTCAGAAAGTCCATGCCGAGTATGACAACCAGGGAGCACTCGGCTAGCACTACGAACGTTGCTAGGAATGTTTGGCCTTGCACGGTTACCCGCGACGTACACGTTCCCGTTGGTGTGATCAAATGGTCCCCTGCAGTACGCATCTGTGGGTCATCCCAAGCGGTTGTGACCTTTTTAAGTGCCGCAGCAAGTTTTCTACTGAGCATAGAATAATCGCTGCCTGTATCGACCGGCGCACTTGCATTGGTGCCGTCGACCAAAATCTCTATGTTGGCTGTTGCTAGCGTCTTACTTTGGGGATGTCGAGGCAGTCAGTTTCGGCTGCAGTGCGCCGAAGGTGTCCGGAATCGAAAAAAGACGTCGTTGCCACGGAGAGGAACGTGAGGTCGTCTGCTTGTTTTGAGGCATTTTGGCTGATGAGTCGTCGGTAGGGATAGAGAATTCGGCGTTGTGTGTGAACTGTCCTGCGGCGATGGAGTATCTTGAACATTTTGTCGTTGAGGAGCCGCACTTCCAGAGGCTGCTGCATGTAGTTTCCCCTACGGGGACTCCGAGACTGGTCTCGTCCTGGGGAACTGTAGCGACGCGGAGATGGTGATCGAGAGAAGCGGCGCTGTACTGAGTCCGCTTGCGAGATGTAGTCCGCGATCTCCTCCGGTCGTCCTACACACGTCGGACGGGGACAGCCGACGGGGAATCCTCGAAGGCCCATCTCTCTGCATAGGCAGCGGCGCCAAACATGTCAAGACTCAACGCAATGGTAGCACAGCGGCTGATTGTCTGGCACTCTCCAGATATTCTGCTGGAGAGGTTGACTGCGTGTAGCGGCAGAGGCAGGTGCGTCATAACCTGGGTTCGGCTGGGACGGGATGAAACGACGTGTGATGGCGGCGTAGCTGAGATCAGCGTGCTGCGGCTGTACCGGGTCTGGGAGAGGTAAAGGTGTGTTGTGTTGTGTTGGGTTTTATGGCACATAGGCGGCTAAGGCCATCATGCGCCAAACGCAAGGTATAGAAAGTTGTCTTGTGCCGGATTTTATATGACAGAAATGAAGCGGTAGTGTAAAGGGCCTAAAATGTTATTTCTCACCATCTAGTGAAGGTAAAAGGCAGAAGTTTTTGAAATGGCCAAAGCTTTAAAAAGGTCATGTAACCTCAGCGGCCATCCTTTGCAGAGGAAGGATGTCGAGGCCCCCAACCAATGAAATGCACACCTCAGCATCTTCTCAGGTATGAGAAAGTGGCTGAAGTGTATCACATAAAGGTGAGGCATTTAAAGTTCCTTAAGACAACCAACCTCTCGTAAAAAGGTAAAAACATGAGAAATGTCAACAATTGCATTATCGCTCAAGAGTAGTGCTGGGTGAAATGCAATGCATTGATTATAAAATTGACTAAAATACTTTTTCCTTAGTTTTTCTAGGTTTGAACACACGAATAAAATATGGTTTAGTGTGAGCTCGTCTCCGCATCTTTCACAAACGGGTTTGTCTTCTTTTGTAAGTAAGTAGCTGTGTGTCAGGTGTGTGTGTCCTATGCGAACACGACATAAGATTACTTCAGTGAAACGTTCCTGGTGTCTGCATGACTTCCATTCCCCCAAGAGTGTCTTTATGAAGTGTAGTTTGTTGTTGAGTTCATTACCCACTCTTTCTGCCATTTGTCCTTTAATGTGTTATGTATCAACTTCATGCAGTGTTTAAAAGGTATGTCCACATTTTTTATTTCACCATTTTGAGCTCGTACGGCTGCTGCGTCTGCTCCCTTGTTACCCTCTATGCCGACGTGGCTCGGGACCCAGCAGAATCTTATCGTATGTCCTTGTGTTGTGAAATTTTCTATTTTGTGTATGATGCTGCCCACTTAGGATTCAATTGCATTTCTTGACTGCAGCGCTGTGAGTGGGCTCAGAGAATCGGTGTATATTATACTGTTTTTGACGTTCTCATGTATTATTTTGTCCACAGCCATACAGACTGCACAGTATTCCGCAGTAAAAATTGATACATAATTTGGTAATCTTACTATATTTTCCCATTTCCCCTGTACTACGGCACTTCCAACATGCATCGCTGTTTTGTAGCCATCTGTGTAAAACTCCATGTAGCTTGAATATTTCTCTTTCAAAGCCAAGTATTCTTGTAGTAGGTGTTTATGTGGTGTTTGCTTTTTACAAAACTGTGTAAGCGTGAAGTCACATGCAGTGTGAGGGCAGTGCCATGGTGGCAATGGATCGTGTCTCGGGGCAATTTTAGGTAGAGCATCTAGTATTCCCAGTTCATGACATGCGTCTTCAAAGCGCAATATCAAAGGTCTGATTGACAGTGGTTTATCATTGAACAGTCTTCTAGATGTGCACTTGGTAACTACGGGGTAACAAAGGTGTTTTGGTACGGATCTTATTTTGAGTACATACGCACAGGTAAGCATTGCTCTTCTGTTTGCAAGAGATTGTTCATTTGTTTCTACATATAGACTGTTTATTGGGGATGTTCTGTATGCACCAGTTGATAAATGGAGACCCAGGTTTTGTATAGGATCCAGTTTTTTGAGGTATGATGGTCTTGCAGACCCATACACAATGCATCCATAGTCCAAAGTGGACCGTACTACGGAGCGGTAGATCTGTAAAAGGCACAACCTATCTGACCCCCAATGTTTCCGTGAGAGTATCTTCAGTATATTTAGCGATCCGCAAGCTTTCTTTTTGAGGGTGTTTATGTGAGGTAGGATTGTGAGCTTTCTATCAAAAGTTATGCCTAGGAATTTATGCTCTTGTTTTACTTGTAGAACAGTTTCATTCATGTACAGGGTGGGATCAATCTGCGCGCCCCTTTTCAGTGAGAAAAGGACGGCAACTGTTTTTTGCGGAGAGAACTTAAATCCATTTTGGTCTGCCCAAGTCGCTAGTTATTTCAGTGTAAGCTGTATCTGTCTTTCGCATGTTGATAAACTGGAAGATGTGCATGAAATTTGAAGGTCGTCAACATATACGGAATACATGATGGTCTTTGGAATTATTCGCGATATTGAGTTAATTTTTACAATAAAGAGCGTGGTACTTAGAATCCACCCCTGCGATACGCCGTTTTCTTGGATGAATTTTTTCGAAAGCGTGCAGCCTAGAGGTACGCGAAAGGAACGGTCAGAAAGAAAGTCTTTTAGGGAGTTCAGCATCCTGCCACGGATACCTAGATTCGCGAGGTCACGAAGAATCCCATACCTCCAGGTGGTATCATAAGCTTTTTCCAAGTAAAAAAATACTGCTAGACAGTGCTGCTTGTGTATGAATGCTTCACGGACTGCGTTTTCAAAACGGGCGAGATGGTCATTTGTACAGCATGCTTTTCTATATCCACATTGGTGTATATCAAGAAGTTTTCGCGATTCTAGGGTGAACATTAACCTAATATTTAACACACTTTCATAACTTTCAGCAAGAAAACTCGTAAGTGCTATTGACCTGTAACTTCCAGCCGAGGTTGGCGGTTTTCCTGATTTCAGGAATGGCACAACAACGGCGTTTTTCCACGCCTCTGGCATTTTTCTAGACTGACATATTTTATTGAAAATTTTCAGAAGAGCTTCTGCAGCATCTTCAGAGTGGTGTGCAAGCATTTCATAATGTATTTCATCGGGGCCTGGTGCTGTCTGTTTGCCAGCCGAATGTACTGTACTCATTTCTTGTAGTGTAATGAATATATTGTAACGTTCATTTGCGCTGCTACTTGTCGGCAGTCGTTGTTTTTCAACTGTGTTCTTGTGCTTTAAAAATGATTGGGTGTAGTGTCAGGAGCTAGAAACTGTGGCGAAGTGTTCCCCTAGTTTGTCGGCCTGTTCGCTAATGCTTGTTTGTGTATGCGGAGCTGTTAGGAAAGTAATTGTGAAAGGAGTAAAGCTGCCATTAAGTTTGCGGACTTGCTCCCACATTTGTTTCGATGTAACTGAACTATTCATGGACGACACATAATTTTTCCATGAAGTTTTCTCAGCATTGCGATGTATGTACCGTGCTTTTGCTCTCGCCTTTTTAAATTTATGAGGTTGTCGTGTGTGGGGTACCTTCGGAAAGTTCCCCAGGCTTTGTTTTGTTTCTTTTTTGCTTCTCTGAACTCTTGTGTGTACCAGAGCTTATAATTTTGCCGTACAAATCCTGATGATTGAGGAATGGCTAGACGTGCAACCGCAATGATACATGTTGCAAAATTTTCATTTAGTTCGTCAACGCTAAGATTATCAGAAAAAAATTTCTCCAGACAGGCCTTTTCTTGAAATAGTGGCCAGTCAGCTAGGTGCATCTTCCAACGCCGTGGTTTTGTTGGGATTATTGGTGGTGGTGTAGCACAGTTAATTACTACTGGAAAGTGATCGCTTCCGTACGGGTTATCAAGAATATCCCACTTAAAATCGGTAAAAACGGATGGAGAGCTAAAGGAAAAGTCTATGCAACTCATTTTACCTGAGGATGAAGAGCAATATGTAGGTTTGCCTGTATTGAGCAAGCAGACGTTGTTGCACAGAATAAAATCTTCTAAAATCCGACCTCTAGTGTCTGTCTGTTCACTCCACCAAAACAAGGAGTGCGCGTTAAAATCCCCGACTACCAGATATGGCTCTGGTAGCTGCCTAAAAAGCTCCTCTAGACATTGTAGTGTAACAGTGAGATGTGGTGGAAGGTATATAGAGCATACGGTAATAGTTTTAAAGCTTAGGACGGTGACTGTAACAGCTTCATAGTTCGTCTGAAGCTTTAGTTCATGGGTTGCGACGCCGCTCTGAGCTACAACAGCAACGCCTCCAGAGAGCCTATTTGTTTGCTCACGGTCACAGCGAAAGACTTCATACTTTTTAAAAATATTTTTATGAGAAGGTTCCAAGTTGGTCTCCTGCAGACATAGTGCTACAGGAGATAGAGAGTTCAGGATATCTGTTGCGTCACTATAGTTATTTAGACTTCCACGGCAGTTCCAGTGGATAAGGAACGCCATGATGATTTTGGGGGAGATTGTATTGAGACCTTAGGTCCGTCCTTGCTGAGGGCCCGTTATTAAGGTTTTTTTCTTTTTTGCGATCAAGAGAGCCCCGCCGCCGTTGCGGCCGAGGCGAGCTCTGAGTTGTATCCATCGCCTCAGTGGAGGTGCTGGAGATCCGTGGGGAACCCACGGGTAGGGTGGTGGTGGACTTCTCCCGAAGGGAGGAAGCCTTGCGGACTGCCGACTTGGAGGCCGACGGGCCCGTTTGTGGGGGTGGCATAGCAGCTCTCGCTGCATCTGCCAGGGGCGCGGATGGCCCTGCCTCAACCTCACTTAGTGTGAGCTGGGCAGGTGCCGAAGGCCGCTGTGGTGTGCCGCGCCCACGCACCACATCGGCAAAGTTTGTACGTGCGTTGAAAGAAAATGTGCTCCGAGTCATTGCGTAACGCTGTCTTGCCTCTTCAAATGGAACATTCTCTTTGGTCTTGATGGTAATAATTTCCTTTTCTTTTTTCCATGCAGGACACGATCTTGAATAGGCGGCGTGATCACCTTCGCAGTTTGCACAGCGTGGTGCAGCATCGCAGTCTTCGGATTTATGGTCATTGAAGGCACATTTGGCACATGTATCGCGGCCGCGACAGCTTTGGGAGCCGTGGCCAAACCTTTGGCATTTGAAGCAGCGTCTGGGGTTTGGGATATATGGTCGGACGGATATTTTTGCGTACCCTACATGGATGGATTCGGGCAGGGTACAGGAAGCAAAGGTCAGTATCAGGTGTTTCGTTGGAATTTCTTTGTTTTATTTGCGTATTTTTATTCTATATACTTTGGTTACATTTTGTTCGGACAGTCCTTCCAGCATTTCCTCTTCTGTCAGGTTCAAAAAGTCGTTATTGGAGTTGACACCACGTACAGTGTTTAGCGATCTATGGGGTGTTACAGACACAGGGATGTCACCGAAAGTTTCAATGTCTGCTAGTTTTGAGATTTGAATGATGCCAACAAGTTCTAGCAGGAGGTCTTCACTAGCCTGTTTTGTTACTTTGTACTTCGGACCTAATGAATCACTGAGAACTTTTGAAACAATGAATGGGGATATTAGTCTAGCTGGATTTTATTTTCGTTCACTGTGCACAATATGGTACTTTGGGAAATTTTTCTTCTTTTTGTTGAGAAATTGTGAGGTCACATCGGTCCGCCCTCTTTTCAGAGGACGATCCTTTCAAAAAAAGGAGGTAGCCATAAAAAATTGTGTTCTTCGGCCATGGAGCCCAACAAGGGGACAGGACAGGAATTGGAAAACAAGCCCTGCCCACGCCAGCTGTACACCACTGCTATAACCAAATATGACGCAACTCAGGGTGGTTGGCCACACAAGGTTAACCCTCGCCGCCAATGAAAAGTGAAAAAAACCGAGAAGGGAGGAGGAGATAGGAAAGTTTTAAGAAAGATGATAGGAAAGTGAAAGACCGAGGGGACGACAGGAAAAGGCGACTGCCGATTTCCCCCGGTCGGTTCAGGCCGGAGGTGCCGTCTACAAGAAGCTGGGGCCAAAGTGGTGTGTTGCCTCCGCCGAGGGGCCTTAAAGGTCCAAACGCTCAGCATCGGCTCAACCACCAGGATCCCCTTTTCCCCGGACACGGCGATGACACGCACTGCGAAGCGCGGGTGCTCGGGTCCGTGGTGATGCACGGTTCACCATCATCCCCCGGCGGGGATGTCCCTGCGGATGCTCGGGAACCCGCGGCGGTGTCGCCACTCACCGACGCCTGCAAGCTGCAGACGCCTCCCTGCGGGGGAGAGGTAGAGGTGTGCTAGTGCTTAAAGCCTGTTGCACCTCCTCGCGAACAACATCAGCAAGTGTGCAACCTGAGGCTGCACCTTAGCCGGAAAGAGCTTCGCCAGTTCTTCTCGCACGATGGATCGAATAAACTGACGTAGAGATTCTGCCGAGTTCGTCATGGCTCCCTCCACAGTTGCCGTGCGCATCGATGCTGTTGTGCGGTCGTACTGTCGGGCCCTCATGTCAAGAGACTTTTTGATGGAGCTTGCCTCCTTTATGAAGTCAGTTACAGTCACTAGAGGACTTCGAACCAGGCCGGCGAACAGCTGCTCCTTAACCGCTTTCATCAGGAAGCTGACCTTCCTCTCCTCCGACATGCTTGGGTCCGCACGTCGGAAGAGTCGCTTCATATCTTGAACGTACACCATCCCACTCTCGTTGGGGAGTTGATGTCGGGCCCGAAAAAAGCAGGTCAGCCATCTCCTTGCGTAACATGCTGTCCTTAAAAACTTGGAGGAACTCTGTTTTGAAGGTATCCCACGTTCGAAGGCCAGATTTGTTGTTGATAAAGAAGGCCCTCGCGTAGTCTTCGACGGCGGAACAAACTTGACGGATTTTGCAGTCAGCGTCCCAGTCATTGTAGATGGCCACCCGATCGTACTTGTCCAGCCAGTCTTCGGCGTCCTTGTGGGGTTGGCCGTGGAAATGCGGTGGCTCGCACTGGTGGTGGAGCAGGACTGGTGGAACTGTAGCTGAATGATTCATTGTGGGAGTCCGTCGTGGTGGATTAGAGGCAGGGAGTAGTTCAAATTCAGGAGGTAGGCCTTGCAATCGGCGACTGTCCTGGTGGACTGGCGTGTTTACCTTAGGTATTTCTCTGGGGCTTGAACTGCGGCTTGAAGGGGGCGTACGGTACATTAAAGGAATACCCAGCACCTCCACCAGATGTCACGTTGGCGTCAGAAAGCCCAGAGTCACGTTCGAGTTAAGCGGCCGAGAGTCAGCAGCGGCGTAGCCCTGGACGAGCGCTTCCTCTTCTTCTTGATGGACGCGTTCGTCTCCACGAGCGCTGCCGTCAATATTAGTCGAAATCAAGAGGAAGAAATGGGCTTGCGCTTGGAATGTAAAGCAAAGACAAGATAACCGCTGGTTCTTAAGGCTAACGGAGCGGATTCCTTGAGAAGGTAAACGTAGCAGGGGGTGGCAGAAAGTTGTGTGGGCGGATGAGATTAAAGGTTGTCAGGCATACGGTTGGTGCAGCTGGCAAAATACAGGGTTAATTGGAGAGACAGGGGAGAGGCCTTTTCCCTGCAGTGGTCGTAGTCAGGCCGATGATGGTGACGAAGAAAATGCGCTTGTTATCTTTTTTTTCAGTGCGACGGCTGCCATCAAGCTCGCCTCTGCACCCTTGCCCGCCTTCACCCTCAATTAGCGCTATCTACTTCCACACTCCGCAGTGCCACTACCCGTCAGAAGACAACCCAAAAGCGTGAAGAAAAAGCGACAGCGAAATAGAAATCAAATACTGAGCTCGAAGACCTGTTGCCCACCATATGCACCAGCCACCTCTCCACCTCACCTTCCTAGCTATAAGTCTAACAATCTCGGCCCATCCCCACCCCCCCTACACCTGCCAGAAGCGCCACCCACCTTCGCCCACCTTCACTCAAGGAAAATTCTTTGGCGCCTGAGACTCCTTGAGTGAAATAGCGAAAAAATCGTAGTAATAATCAAGGGTAAATCCAACTGCTATCACCGGTTTCCTGCCTCAGGTTTCATGATTGTCCTTTTAAATTTTTCTCTCGTACTTCGTAGAGTTTGCGCTGTTTTCTACAACTGTCATGAACCTAGATCAACTAGCATAAACGTCTGAACTGCTGTAGCCTTGTGTCAATTTGACACCTCGCTTGTTTTCGGCAAATCTGTCATGACCCTTAATCGAAACCACCAGATAATACAACCATATTCGTGTCTCGGGATTAGACAAGTATTGGCGGAAATTCAGGTGATGAAACAGCACCCTATACATCCTCTGAGAGTTCTCGTACAGCTCAGGAAGCGACACAACTGACGGGACACGAATATTGCATGCTAAGAGTTTTGTAGGAGGTAATGTGACACGTATGCGCGTCCTGATGAATAAGAGCGGCTTCACTGTAGCTCAAGTCCGCATCAATATGCCTCCCACCTGAGCTGCATAGAAAGCTACACGTAAATTTTTACTCCCAGAGTTTATATCGCCGATTAGAAATTTTCAATTTGAGTTTTTTTATTGTTTGAATATGAGAGTCTTAATAATTTTAGGATTTTGCTACTGCCTCTAAAAATACGGAGAGTATGTGTTTCGCGATCGTAAGGGACTGAACTTTTAAGGTTAGTCATTTGAATGTGTGGGATAGAATTGGACATGAAACTGTGCCTGAGAGAGATACGATGTTCGATGTTGTGAACAATGCATCGAAAAATTTCTCTGCAAATACGTCACAGTAAATAAGTTTTTATTTAGTCCTTTAGGTTCAAGCCACGGAGTGGCCACCCAGCCTCTCTCCTTGTAAATAATGTGTTGATTAGGAGCGATGTAAGAACATCGTCTGTGCCCATCAAGTGCCGTCTTGACCATCCTTTTAACGTTCTGCGCACACTGGAATGCTCGGCTCAACGCCATGCCCACGGGCCACGCTCTGTATGTTTAATATTTTACCTGCATGAGCATGACAGCACGTGATCATTTTCGGCAGTGGCATACACACGTACAGCAAAGAAATTGTCTCGTCCGTGACGATAAGTGGAGGATAGTAAGACACGACTGCGACATGGTGCGATAGCTAAGAAACTAAGCACAGTAAAGAGTAGCAAAAAGCCAATGTGAATGGCTACCAACGGTGACAAAGCCAGTTATTTCACTCGATACGCAAGGTGATCACCTTCTTACCTCAGGAAACAGCTTTGGGCACAGTTTCCCCTGCTTGGAAGAAGCGCAGCTACCACAAGCAGTTTTTGCAGGTTCGTGTAGATGGTGAGCGCAAACAACAGGCGTCCGTGTTCAAGCTGCCAGCAACACGCTGCAAGGCCCATAGGGTTTCTTCCTCGGCGAGTCGAGAGGAGTCTTCCGTAATCCCCTATGCGCAAACGAGCACGAGTTTGATCTTGCCAGTGACTGATCACAGGGACCCCGAAGCAGCAACCTTGATTATGGAGCCATGATATTTCATCTGACTACTATAACAACCCAAGAGTCGAAATGACGGCCGTCATCTTTTAAAAAAGCGCTTAAACCCTGTTTTTCAAGCGCCCCTGATCCGACTCGACCGTGTGTCTGTCAGGCAGTTCCAGTGACGGGGAGGAAAAGCCGCAAAGCTACCCACATTCGCTTCTTTCTCACCCTCTTTACTTTATTTTTTGCTGTTGTTCCGAAAGCGCCTTTTGCTTCAGGACTTCGATGAACTTTTAGAGAAATGATAGAATATTTTACAAAAGTAATGTCCAATTAAGTTCGCGAATGTGCGTGTAAATTGATCTTTCCAAACACATCCCGGTTGTTAGAAAAATTTGTATGCTTTTTGTGTAGTGAATCTATGCAGAGGTGCGAAAACATCTGTTCATTCCATCCATCTTTTTTCTGAAGCGATAAACTTCCCTAGGCTCGTCCACACCTTGCTTCGCGTGAGCCACACTACAGATTTTCCACAGCTGCGCATGCGTGAAACCGAGTGACGTCACGCGGAGCGAAGGTGGCCGCTGCTGCCGCAGCCGTCGTCGCCGCCGCGCGCTGCCTCCGTCGTCTGACCTCTCGCCATGGAAGGAGGAGCAGAAGACGCAGAAGTGGTAGCGTGGGAGTTGGCTCAAAAACAGCGACGTTATGAAAAGTGCAAGGCTAGACAAGCGGCTGAAACGCCAGAATCACGAGAGGCACGCCTTGCTAAACGGCGGCAAAAGGACGCGGAATTGCGCCGTTTGGCGGCGTCAATTGAGAGTGGCCAGGTGAGCGAAGACTGCACTTCGGGAGACGACGAGCGGTTTCGAAGAAAGAATGAAAAGGCTAGAGCTAAACGAGCAACCGAAACACCAGAGCAACGAGAGGATCGTCTCGCTGAACGACAACGACAAGACGCTGAAAAGCGGCTCTTAGCCGCGTCTGCTACCAGCGTTAGCAGCCAACAGAGTGAAGACGACGACGCTATGGAAGAAGAGGTAAAGACTCGCCGCTATGCAGACTACATGTTGAAACTCGGTGAAAGTGTCAGCGCGACCAAGGTCTTTACGACAGACTTTGCAGAAACCCGTTCGGCCCCGTGTGTGACGTTTGTGAAAGACTATGGCATTTGCGGGATCTTAGACGATTGTACAAGCTTTGTACACCTAAGACAACACGTTTTGGAAAAGCTAGAAAGGTATAACCAAATTGTAATCCCATGCACAAAACCTTAAGATAAACCACAAGCATCGCCACGAAGCTTTTCGCTTCGAGATATCGAGGCTTAACACTTTAGCTAAGCCTCAGCCCATTTTTTTTTTCTTCTCCCATATACTACTGCTGGCGCGATGCCCCTGCGACCTAACCCGATCTTACCCCACAGGACTAGCAAAGGTTCTTGGGCGGGGTTGGTACGCCTGGAGTGAGGCTTTCACACTAAAACTTCACTGTTCATAGTGCACCTTAAAATGCGTTACTTGAAACTTGCGACTAGCTGTGTCCAAAAAACGCTGGTGTTAGGTTATCACGTTTAATAACCTATACAGCCTGTCAGAACTGTCGCAAACATGAATGAAAACTAGGGCGTGATACGCGTTATCCCTCCCTTAAGTCCTGCCACATACGTTGGGAAGATTAGACGCTAATAGCTGAAGTGTAGAGCACAAAATTCATCAGTACTTGAGGAATTCGCTTCCGTTAGAAGAAATTCGCTCTAAGACTCTTCGTTCCTCTACATGGTTCTCTCGTCCAGTGCTGGATGGTGGACTGGTGCTCAAGAACGTTGCCTCTGAAAATAAAAGCAACAAAGTGGTAATTTTTTTGCGAGCTAGTCGGAGTTTAGATGCTTATGTTTCACTGCCTACCATTTATTGTATGCCACCTATCACTATTTCGACCCGCGTATTGTAGCTGCTGGTGCCTTAATACATACCATATTTGTGTAAGTCTGTTTAACATTCTTCATCAGGATGTATGAAGTGCATTTCAAGTGTATACACAGAGATAATTCAACGTGTGTGCTCAAAATTTGAATTTCGTGCAACGCGACGTTTTTGTTTGAGCATACTAAACGTATTATTCCGCAAACAAAAATATTTTACACCGCCATCATCATCCTGCTCTGAAGTCTTTTGACACCATGCCCCAATCGGAGGATTTGTTCCTCGGGGTTTGGCGAGATAGTTCGAAAATTGTACAGGCAACGCGAGCGCTCTCACGCTTTTAAGCGGCACGGGCCCTGACTCGCGTTTGTGAGTAAGAAAGTGTGCCTTGTTTCCATGTCTTCTTTTTTAATTCTGCCTCCTTCTATCATCATCCTCTATCATGACCTTTTTACTCCTCTTCCCGTTCCCCAGTGCACAGTAGCAGGCCAGATATTTATTTTTCAGGCCAATCTCTCTGCCTTTCACGTCAATAAACCCCCTCTCTCTCCCTATCCAATTAACCCTGTCCTTTGCCAGCTGCACCCACTCTATGCGTGCAGATTTCTCATCCGCCCACTTTACCTTCTGCCGCCTCCTGCTAAGCTTTCCTTCTCTTGGAATCCCGTCCGTTACCCTTAAGGACCAGCGGCTATCTTGCCTTCGCATTACATGCCCAGCCCAAATCCATTTTTTCTTCTTGATTTTGAGTAGGATGTTATTAACACAGCTTTGTTCCCTCAACCAATCCTACAGGTAAAACATAACCAGCAATTCTGGACAAAACATTTTGAACGAGAAACCATTTTGAGGCAGTTTCTTCACATAATGTAAGATTTCACTATAACCATCAACACGTCTGCAGATCACCCGATGGCAGTCCTGAATTTTTGTTCTTTTACCGTTTTTGCTATCGCCAAAGCGTTCCCCATTGGTTTTCTATGAGAGTCTTAACTTATCGATGGGACCGATTGAAACACTCTAAATGAAACATTATGCTACATGTCAAAAGACTGGACCATTACCTTCAGTATTATGGCATAAGTATCTTACAATTTTCCAATTTTCAAAATTTTAGTCCGAAATTGATGCACATGTGTCGGGCAAAAGTTTGTCTTTGCAACATTTCCGATTCTCTCTCCATATGTTAACTGCACTACTACGGCTGAGATGTATTTTCTTTAAGCAAGTCTGGTCACAGAAGTCCTGGTGGACTTGGAATTCCTCGAATGCACTCCACAACAGGCACACACGATTCCTAGACGCACTGATATACCCGGGCACTTGTACACACCGGCTCCCGGAGAAGAAGAAACACACTAGTCCATAGCAAGAGAGGCGCATACTACATCCACAGATAAATGAGGATGTTCATCATTAATTTATTCTACCTCACAGCCATGGCAAAAGGTATGTCTGATGTACATGAGGCATACGCTGTTACAGCGGCAACGACCAAACCAAAGACGTGCTCCACCGCAGTACAAAAGAGACCAACCGGAAAACCGGAAGCGTGGTTGTTCTGAGTCCGCGTCCACGTTGTTTATCCAAGATTGGGCAAGCACCCAGCCCGCGTGTAGTGTAGCAGAGGCGCGGCGTGCCCTCCATTTCGGATGGAGAAAACCGCTCGCCGCGAAGAAATTCACAGCTCTCGTGGAGCGGGCAGATGGGCATCTTCGTACGCATGCTCGCTAGAGCGCGGCGAGCACCGCAGTCACTCGCACAGGCAAACGGGAGCGGTGGCCGCTCAAGACGCCAGCAGAAATACAGATTCGTTCGGTGCCGTAGCACTTCAACTTAGAAAACAGCTCTGCACCTCGTACTGCTTGTAATTTAAGCAAAATATTACCAACATTTGTGAAAGGCGCAATCTTGTACTAACCACTCTCTTGTACCCGGCAGAACTCGCACTGCAGAGCTCCCATCAGTAATATGCAAGATCGATCGTGCTAACCCTTCTTTAATGACCAATTTAATGATCATTATTCATATATAACAGTGAAGCTGTATACCTCTACCGTCCAAGGAAATTTTAGTGGTGTCGTCGTCGTCAGGAAAAAAACGTCAAGCGAAAAAAAAACCACATAACAAGCATCAAAACCACTTGATGGATGATAAGGCGTGCGAACAATGGGAACACCATCCGACGCGTTCCTGTAAACATCACGTTTGCTGTTCTTTCGAAAGAAGTTGACGTCATTTGAAGCCCTCGTGCGAAGTGCAAACCGCTTAATATATGATAACGGCGGCGGCATAACTGGCTAAAATAATAAAAATAAAAAATAAAAAAATGGGAGGACGCTTAAGCTTCGTTTTAAGTGCGGGAGGTGACAGAGTGTTGCAGCGTTGCCAAGGAGTCTACGGAACGCCATCGTCCGTTAGGCGCGACACTTTGTCTGGACATTTTTGGAAAGGAAACATATATTGGTGGGCACCTGAACCGCGCCGTCAGTCACGGAAAACGAAGTGAAAATTAGTTTTAAGGAAAGGAAATGACGCCTGCCTCACGTATCTTGGCGAACACCCAAACTGCGCCGTAAGAAAAATTTTATTCTTTGATTGAACAACTTTTTTTTTCCACCAGAAAAGACGCACACAGGCCTGGGAGATGGGAGTTGCGCGTCCGCGGTTAGAAGCTGGCTGGCAGGCAAGGAATACTTCCGACGCGCGGTGGCAACAATTACAACTACGCGTTGCGGTAAACATTATAGGTTTGCAGCTGCTTCGAAAGGGTTTGACGTCATTCGAATTCCTCGTGTGAAGGTGTGAAGGGCAATCTGCATAATGTATGATATCTGCGCCTGCAAGCAATGCGAACCACGCTCCTTCTACTCGCGTGTGTTTCCCACTAAAGATTCTGGTTGCGTTCTCGTGTCCTTGTCGTAAGGAAAAAACGCCAGCCTAAAAATTTAATGTAAACAGCATATCTCCTTTCAAATCAGGCATATAGCAGGCAGCTCAAGTACATTTTACTTGTCTCTGCTTTTACACTTTGTAGAGCCACGTGTGTGAATTTTCAAGTGACGTGTCGTTTTACAGCGTCGCTGTCCTACAACTTTCACAGCTGGGATTGGAGCCACCAGTTTTTTTTTAAATTAGGCCTCATAGCCATAGCAAGAGCGATGGTATGTCGAATTTATCTTACGCCTACGTTGGCTCTGTGGCAATGACCATGCCGACCCGATTGCCGAGACGAAGGCCGGTCCCATCGCACAACATGGGGAAGGTGCCGCAAAGCGGGAAGAGCGCACGAGCTGGCTCAGGAAAAACACTGTCCTTTGTGGGGGGAAGTACAGGAAAAGTGCCTGTCGCCAGCTTAAAAAATGACGTCAAAGGTTTGCACATTGGGTTTAAATGGTTGTGGCTTGGCGCGGGCTAAGCCCGAGGTCAGCTCGAGCTCGAAGTATCTCTACAGAACGCCAATCACTACATTCCGGGCAGTGGGTAAAATTGTTGAAGAATGGTGTACCATCCTTGCAGATGGTAGTCCAAATGCGCGCAACGTGGACAAAATCAATCATACCGGTGAGCGAAAATCAAATGACCGGACAGCAAAAAAACACTGGTCAAAACGAGCAGATGATTTGTAATGTTAATCACTGAATACCAACAAGCATAAGAGATGTTTTATTTGTGGCATTTATGAACACCACAAACATCCCGTATCCTTCTTGGTTTCACTGACTGCAGGTTTGCTTCATGCATTTCATAAAGAGCCCCTCTTTTCCGATGAACGTCAGAAAATTCATTTATCTCCAGCGCTCTTTTATTTCCTGCGTAGATTATCCTGTGATCACTGGCCATCTACCGTAGCAGGGGTCGGAAGAAGGGAGGCAACAGCAAAGAGGGAACACGCCAGAAGTTGGTGGAGATGGGGCATGCATATGCGCTACTGAATGTTATCTCGTAGTCAGCTTTAATCGTGCGCAAATTTATTCTTCTAGAATCTACAAACTCCACTTCTTAAATCATTTGTACACAAAGAAAAAACAAACAAGAGGCCTGTACACAGTCCGCGTAACTATGCACTGTGCTGCCCGTGTGTTCTTTTGTAGAATATTTTCGGTTTCCCGTCTTCGTTTCGTGCGATTGCTTTACTGCGGCGACGGAACTTTGTAAACTACTGCCAAAAATTTGCGCTTCCCGCAAATGCACGACGTGTCGGCGTGATTAGAGCACGCTGGAAACAGCTGAAGACGAAGGTAATCATACGGTAGGCTTTGGGCATTTGCAGGCTTCGTACAATGCGCACGCCACACTTACCTGCCTTACACCTTAACACCAAAATTTACACCTGAGTTTCCTGCAGTTTCTCGAGTTGTAGCGAAGCCAGGGCATGTGCCGCCAGGATTATAATGGCTGCTGGCACTACGGCTGCACGGGCGTAAGACGGGCAGCCACATGGTGGTATTCACGATGTGTCATGCAGGAACTTTCTTACTGTTCAGTGTAACAGCAAACCTTGTCATTCAAGATATTCTGAGGAAGCATAGAGACTGCGCGGCCGCAAGGCAAAGTACCAAAACGCAGTGAAACGTCACCGCTCCTTGTGCACGCGGCAGCCTTCGGTCAGCACCTTTGCCACACCACCACACAAGTCCGTCGCAACGCCACCGCCGGGCAGCCTCGGCCACTTCGCCTCATCGAAGAGACGAACTGAAGGGCGGGGAATCGAAATGATGCAGTTCGCATCTTCTTCGTTTTTTATCATTATATATTTTAGGCACCAATCAATTTTGGTCAATCTTCCTTAGCCGTTCTTCGTTCAATGCTGCACTGTGCGTCTCCGCCGCTTAAACGACAACGAACCCATGTGTCCCTTAACTCCCGCCTTCGTGGTTTTGCCATGAGCATCTGGTAATCTCTCAACAGCTCTCTGGTTTATTTTTAATCCTGATGGCACTTTTTACTTTAATCACATTACGGCATTCTCAAAGGGGAGTCCTGTCACCATTATTACTTTCCAAGTACCTATCGGCCCTTCACATGCCTATTGTATCTCCATAGTGGTTGTCGTTTTATTTTTGTAGCATTTTTCTGCACTTTTACACTTGTGGTGTGTTCGAGCTTTTGGATGTCTATCTTGCCTTAGATAGGGTTAGGATCGCAGTTGCTTGCGCCGAGAAGCGCTGAAAAGATTTTCACTGGAAACGTGGGCTGGAGTGATCGCCTTCGCCAACCACTGAATTCGGCCGTGGTGTTTTTTGAATCCGCACTTGCTACGTCCGGGTTCATGAACATTGGATGTGCAAACGTAAAAGTCCCATGTCCCTCTGGTGCTCAACGAGCATAACTTCAGCACAGATTGCCTCCTGTGGACTACCAATTTATTAAAGTGAACGTAAGGATGTTCAGGGAATTTAATTGGGAACTAAGTGGAAGCTAGGATGAAAATAAGAATCCCAATGGGCGCTGAAACTCCCTTAGATGTCCTAAATGTCCGCAGGACGCCCGAGGGATGTTTATTGCCATTAGTATTTAAACTTAAGGTCAAGAATGCCTTCGATTTCGTTCATCTTCACTAGAAGATCGTCATCGTAATCGGTCCTGTGCACTGCGGGTGAAATAAACAGAGGCTGGTGTACTTTGTCCTATGTGGAGAGCAAGCAGTTGTGAAAAGGAAAAAGGCGGGAGCCAATGCGTGGTTTAACGACACGAGGATTTCCTTCTCGTACCAAAGGCAACTGGGCGAAAAGCGCCATAGGTATTGGGTATCTGGTCTGCACGAGTTGGCATTGCTAAGGTATGCGGATAGTACTTAGTTTTACGAAACCGAATAGAATATTTGCATAATTATTGGCTGCTTGCTCGAATTCATACAAAGCGAATATTCACGCGGAACAGTGAAGCGCTCGTGGAGCGCTGTAAATCATTTTAGAGTTCTAGAATAGGGGGCGCTATCGATTAGGGGATTCGGGGAATAGTGTGGTGCCATTGCGCATGCCCAGAGGAACAACGCCTTTCGGGTTGCCGTGCGTGTTCTCGCATCCATTTAACTGACAGGGTTTATTATTTTCAAACTTCCTGTGACCGCCACGCCAAACACTTAGGAAAATTACTCTTTCTATTGATGAAATCAATGAACAAATAGCACCGATTCTAAGTTATTGAGAGCAGTGAGAAACCATGCCCTCAAATATCCGGAATTAACGCAAGGTTTGCAAAACCTGGATTAACCCTCTCGTGTCGGTCATCTTGAAGGCCGTATGCATCTCCATTACGAATGTCACTACATGAGCGCGTCTCTGCGCTGAACCCTTCTTCCCGCGCTTACAGATTGCGGCAGCATGGTGTGCAGCGTCAGAACGGGCAATAGTTTTGAAAGAGTCGTCGAAAAAAGAAAAAAAATTATGGCCTGCCCTATTCTGCCTTCAAGCCAATTATTCTAAAACTGTCCGAAAATTTCGGAATGAATTCGATTCGTACTTAATTTTTAACAAGCGCTTTTGTGTTCGTTCAGCTGTTCAAATTACAAGGATTTCCGATTCGCATTTCAAAAATTTCGAATATTGGCGAACTCCTATCGCAGACCCATCTTCCAAGAATGTCAACGCAGGGCGACGGAGAACCAGCTGAGGGGAAGCTTGGACCCAGCGGAAACCGACAAGTATCTGAAGGCAGAGGTAATCCAACCCAGCAAGTTACCTTTACGGGGTGGACGGCCAATCGACGTCCAAAAGTTTCTGACGCAACCTGTATTTCATGAGAATGCTATGCAGGCCGTGCGACTACAGCCTTTAAAAATTTGCGCGCCACGTAAGCCACGGAATTGCCGGAGAAGGCATAGGAACTAAATATTTTGTCTGTATCGTTCTTGGTATTGAAGAACTTGCTTTTCAGCAATAGCTGCATGATGAAGTTGGTGTGGGATAAACGGTGTAGTACGCTGGAGGCTACACCTACGTGGTCACTTAGTTGCTGCCCGAGGAAAATGTTGTCCATGCCAGCGGTGTACGGATCTGCTTTAAAAAATGTGCTCCTATGGCGAAGTAGTTTAGACGGACCTGGGACGAGGTGCACTGATGGGGTGGGGGGCAGCTATACTTGTCGTCTATTCACTATTCGCTCGGAAACCACTGAGCTTGACCCGTTCACCAGAAAATCCGGTGTCGGGCGTTGTCGGGGTCGGTGTCGGAGCTGTGGGGAAAACATCACGCGTATGGGTGTGGCAGGTGGTCCCCAAAGAGGAACGTAGGAGGCAGGTGGGTAACCTAGGTCACGTGACCTTCAGGTGCCGTCACAACCGGCCCATCAGATAGAATACTGCTCATCGTTGCCGGCGGCATTTAAATTAATGGTTGGCAGTTGAATAATTGATTAATAATAGTGTCAGCAAATTAACGACTGGTCACTCGGGAAGAGCAACCTAGGCCGCAAAGAGGCCATCGCTGCGAGCACCTGCTATGGCATGGCAGTGGCACATTGCTTAACCGCTCCATCACTGCTCCAGGAAGGGTATGAGAGCTCTCAGTGATCAATGAATTTAATGTAAAGAATAACCTCTGTATATAGGAGAATTCACGCTATCGCGTAAATACGCTTAAGGCGGAGCTCAAGGGGCCTCTCCCATTTTTTTTCGGTATCCGTATCCATACCAGTAAGGGTGCTTTGGCTGTTTGCTTTGTGAAATTTAAAATTATTTCAGATTTTATATTTCTTATAATTTTGATCATTCCAACTGTAATTTAAATTTTAAATTAGAACGGTGTTCAGTATTGTAATCTTTAATTGTTTAATTGCGTATGTTGAAATTTATTTTGGATGTAGAATGAAATGAATTTTTTGAATGGAACTACAACCTTTGAAATTTAAAAATTACTACATTTTAGTGCAAATAGGAATTGACAATACATTTTACTATTCTATAAAAGAAAATTTAAAATGTTTCAAAAAATTTTACCTTCAGGAGACTGGTGCCTCTCTCCTTATGCTGACCTCTTTTTTGCGAGTGGAAGGAGAGTGAACGAGTCTTTGAACGAGAGAGAATTTTCTTGTCGAGAAAAAGATATTTTAGCAGTTAAGGTGACTCGCAGAAATTTGCGAGCTGTCAGTTGCAATTAATGACAGGTCTTGCCTGCTGTTTACACTGAGCCATAGCCTAGTTTAGTCGGTCTAATTTTGTTTCGCCGGTTCTTGCTTATAATCGTCTGCATGCCACTCGCCGTAAATAAGCATACGTAATTAGAAAGTGAATGACCTAGCCTTAGAGAAAACAAAATTAAAGAAAGGAACAAATGCATAAACAACTTTGAAAATGAACTTAAGAAGCAAGCGTTTCACATGGTTATGCAAAAATTGCCGGAAGCAAGATATGTTTGCTTATCCGCTGGGCGTACCAGAACAGGAAAGCTTGTGCTGCCACCGAATTGCCCGATTATAAAGTATATTTTAAATAATACCATACAACCAGAACATGCTTATTTTATTGCCCATGCGGTCAGATCTCCGATTTCCCAAATGTTCTCTGTTCCATGTCCTGTCGGAACCTTAGTTTGGAGTGAAAACAGAGGAAAAGAAGAAAGCACGGGCAGAGCTCGCGTACTGCTGCTAGAATCATGGCTCGACCATTCCATGGACAGGTCGCCGAAAGACAGCCTACCGAAACCCTACTCGGAGAGTTCCTGTTGTCTTTGCCAGACCTGTACCTGGTGTCTGCAGTTCAGAGACCACTGCAAATCCTGGACAGCGGCCAGGTTCTTCCATAGGCCTCGGTGGACCGGCTGTGGCCACAGTCGTCAGTAACGCGTGCACTCTGTAAGATGCTCCCAGCCGACGCCGTGTCGAGTGCTCAGGTGAGGCGGTGGTTCCGCTTCCACCGGTAATGTTTCTGCTCAGTGGCTCACACCCGTGCCGCGCCTGAAGATTGGAGCATCCGAACTTCGCTCTAGCACCCTGATATAAGTGTTTATAACGCAATCAAATGCCGAGAGCCTTAGGAGATGAATTTTATTTCGACAAAAATTGTACTGGAACAAACGCAACGTTACTGCTGTGTACTTTTCCATCCCAGATCCAGTTAATTGTAGGTACTCATTATGCACGTGCAGCTTCTGATCATGAAAGATGAATTTTCTCATCATGAGAGATACACGAAGTCTGCTCAGTAATTTTCAACCAGAATGTAAGGCGCTGTTCGCATGGAGACCGCGTCTTCAGCGTGCGTGACTTCGTTCTGCGATCATGTGACCGTGTCGTGCAAAAGCATCGCTCTAACTTCGACGTCTTCGGATTGTGCGAGCAATCTATCGGGGTCGCGTGACCATCCCCTGCACTACCCTACCCCCTGCACTTACCCTTAATCTTGCGCTTCGTGCATCTATTGTTGCAATCAGAAGGGACGGGCAGTAACATAAGGCGCCGGAAAACGTGTCGAAGCGTCTCTTCGACGCTGCACTCAGCCGGAGAGGTTAGGTTAGGAGAGATTAGACCCCGAAAACGTGCGACGGGTTGAACACATAAAACACAATATAGAGACGCTGCACGCAAACGCGTTCCCCGAAAACATTCGGAGGCACTAACATGCCCACACATTTCATGAGCGAAAACTGACAGCCTTTACGCCATACCGCGTAATGAGTCGAACTCGGAGATAGCAGTGTCACCCGTCTACGCTGGTAATGCATGAAACGTGATTAATAGCACAGATGAAGGCACGAGCTTCCTCGGGCGACCTCATCCACAGAGTGCGCATCAGTCTAGGGGTCGTTCTAAGAAAAGGCGCGGCGGCAGTCTTACAGGTTGTGGAAAAAGGGACCATACGATGAGAGGATAAAGAGGAAGAGATTTCAGAAAATCTGAAATATTTACGGTTTCGAACTCTACCTAAATTTCGCAATTTACGCACCAAGCCTCAAGATCGTTTAGCACTGAATTATTTAATAGCTTTTTGCAAGCCATTTAGAGTGTACAGCCGTGAAACGCGCTGCGCTTAACGTGATATGTAGATGGTGGACACCATTGCCACGTACCGCAAAGTGCGACTGAGATGTTCACTAACACTGGGGGCCAGTTATGCGCCCTTCCTTTACTCAAAGCCAACTCAGTATAAACCCCGCGTTCGTTTTGAAAAAAGGAAAGGCGCATTACCGCCTCAATTTGTAGGTGCACGTGAACGCCGACTCACAGTGCGATTGATTTGTGTACTGACAATGTGATCCAGATATTGGCTTTTCCATTCCTGAAAGCCTGCGGAGGGTTTATACCGCTGATAAGACAACACTAGGAACTAGACTATTTGCGTCGTGAAAGCAAATGAATCGATGAAGTGCGCCGGGAACGCGATTGAACCGATGACGCATGTGGAAGAAGGCCGAGTATGCAGGTGAGAGTACAGACGTCAAAACAGCCGTGTGATACGCCCAAGCGGGCAGTCGCCTGTGAAACAACAAAATCGGCCTGCCAATCTAGCACAATCGGCCGGTAATGCCAATTACCTTTCGTTGGCTAATGAGGTAAGCCGGTAAACTTAAACCTATTTTTGTGCGCGTTCTGTTTTTCTTGCACATGTGATGCGTGAGAACAGATTTGGCATTAAAAGAAAAAACAGGCGGCTGGCCATGCGATACGATGCGACAAATCTTTGTTAGCAATTGTTGTACGTTTCGCTTCTCCACTGACTGCTTTCGCACTGCGTCGTTGAATTGTCTGTCGCTGTAGCTTATTTGTTCCGCTGCTGTGTGGGCTTCTGGTGGATAGAGGCGTTCTGGAGGGTGAAGCTGAGTGGGAAGGCTGTGAGTGAGCTTCTGGAGGGTGGAAGCTTCATTAGCCGAGGTTTAACTCCCAGCCATCTTGTACAAACGATAATCATACTCCTTACGCAGTAAGCAGAAAAAATACAGGCAGTCCTCGATCACTGGACAGCAATTCTTTCTTCCCTTCCTCTACGGCTCCTAATCAAGTGCAGTGGAGCTTAACTTGAGCCATTCCGACCGTTCCGTGAGAAATATTCTAAAAAAAGGCTTTATATATTCATTTTTCTCGAAAAGAAATAAAATATGACCTCCAGACATCGACCCATTAAATGGTCGCGCGATCCACACCCAACAATTCTGTGCAAAACAATTTTTCAACGAGAAATCGTTTATGAACCCAATTTTGTTCATATAATGGAAGATTTAAACATAACAATCAAAATAACCGCAGGTCACCCGACGGCAGCCTTGGGTTTTCTTTTCTAATAATGTTTTTGCTTTTGTAACAAGCGTTCCCCACTGGCTTTCGATGGCAGTCTTAATTGTCTGATGCGAATGATGGAAACACTAAGCAGAATAATTTTTGTATATATCTGAAAAAATTACCCATTATTTTCATTATTTCCGCAAAACTACGATTGTAAAAATTGGCAAAATTTTAGCCCGAAAATGCTGACGATGATCTGTCTCGCAGAACAAGGCGTGCTACTCGCTCAAATCAATTCATTGGGCTGGTCACAACGGCAGCGTTCGTGCCCGGCCTGACGACGGCTCACACTGTATGAACTGTTTGCGAGCTAAATCTGCCGTGCAGACGCACGCTTATAGGTCGGTATCGTGAGGCTACCGTGAGAGATGAATATGTGTGTATTGGTCTTTAGGCAGAGGTCAGTTTGCGTGTCCGTTACTGCAGGACATGGAGCGGCCTCACCCAACAGCGATGTTTTCCGTCACGCACCCGTGCTTGGAGGTATGCAACCGCAACGTCGCTCACAACGCCCACCCGAGGCCTTCGCTCGTCTTCTTCGCCTGGCACGACCGACTCGGCGAGGACACGATGAGTGCGTCTGCAACTACCATCAAGTTTCTTTTTAAAAGTGTCTGGGACGCAAACGGTGCAGTGAATAGTATACGCAGGCATGACATTTAGGAGCAACGCAGATCGCGTTGTGACCTGCCAAAATCAGTTTGATCGGGGCCGAATGCTGGCGCTGTGAGAGAAAGGCCTGACACGGCAGTATTTCCTACGGCATACTTGCTTATAGATTAATATCGTCATCTGTGACGCCCTTGAAGATAAAAAGTAGTGATTGTCAGCCTTACAATGTTGATGGCCGTTTCGCGCTCCCACTAATCCTGAATTAGCTGATTTTGGTATTATGAGGTTTAACATCCCAAAGCGATTTCGGATATGAGGTTGCTCAAAAACCGACATTCACAAGTGAAGACAGGCGGGACCACAATGTGTCTCGGTGATCCTGCTTAGGAATGCCGCTGTACACAGTTACGCCGCTGGTGTACATTATTCGCGGTTTCGACTGAGGAATCAGTAGTACCCTGTGTGCACAGGAGGCGAACTAGCGGCGAGATTTGTCGGTGAAATCCCGTTACTGGCGCCCGCTGCTGGAATAAGTGCTAATATAGAACAGTTGCCGCCGTCGAATTCGCTGCGCGAACACAGACCCTAAATTTATATACCGAAGGTGTTAGGGCGCATTTTACTCATTCTCTTTGAAAAATTCTGATAACTGTTCGCCGCCGAATAGCCGAACACCACCACTTGAAACATGAATGTTTTGGAAGAAAACTCACTTGCTTTTATTACTTAGACATTCACAGATGCAGAACATCAATAGGATTATTGCCGTCACTTTTTCACCACTCCCTCTCAGGAAACATTGCTCACGTTTGCAAGAGGACGTCTTAAGATCGCAGCAGTATCGGGGCAGTAACCTTAACAAGAGCTAGGCAGGAGAAGGTGAATCCGTGTGGTGATGAATCCGTGCACACCTGCTGATCCAGGAAGAAAATGCGCATGCTCAAAACTTTCGGACGAAACATTTTTGAACGGGGAAAAGTTTTAAATGTATTTTTGTCATACCTTGTAAAATTTCATCATAACGATTAAAATATCTGCAGATCTTCTGCGGCTAGTCTTGCATTTTTTGGTATTAACTCTTTTGGTATCTATGGTTTATTTGGCAGTTTTAACTGCTGGATGTGAGCGATGGAAAAATTTGTAAATAAAGACTTGGCTGCACATCCGAAGATGGACCATTACAATCAATTTTCTATTACAGTACTTTACAATTTTCAAATGTTCAAAATTTTTACCAAGAAAGTTGGACATGATTGCGTCACTAGACCATTGTAAGCTTTTGCTTATGCGTCTGCAGCTACCTCGGCAGGTGTATGTGGCACCTTCTCGAGCTGCTGCTCCGGCCACTTGGGTTGCAATCTTCAAGACCGAGGTGACACCAGATGCGGACACCGACTGCGTTGAGGGCTTCCTCGATGATTTTATGGGCGAGCACTTCTGCCACACTGGTGGGTAGTCGGCGGCGGCGGCTGTCAATGATGGCATCGATGAGTCGTTGCCACTGTTCGATACCGTCGACCCCGAGTGATTGGACATCCGCCGACTGTTAGCCTGCGGAGAGAAAGGCGTCTAAAAAGGGCGCTGGCTTCTTTCTCGGGTTTCCTCTGTAGCGGGAAATTTTCGAGTAGCTCAGGGGCCCTGAACTTGTGGACAAGCCCTACAGTGCAAAAAACATGCGAAGTTTAGCATTTTGTTGTCACATGGCTGGGTAGAGAGCTAAACAGGTTGGAATAGGTCGGCATCGAGAATACTATACGCTGGTAGTTCAATAACAAATATGTTCTTGGCAAATAACAAATATGTCCATGGTGAGTTTGAACAACGTACGTTCCTCTAGGGACAGCACGATATATTGATTGTGCCCTCGTTCAGAGCCTTTTTGATTATTTTTCTATATCAGCATTTACCCGCCGCAATGCCTCATTGGTTAGAGCGCTCGGATACTGAGCCGGAGTAGCCGGGTTCGAACGCGACCGCGGCGGCTGCGTTTCGATGATGGCGAAACGTAAAGGCTTCCGTGTGCTGCGCGATGTCAGTGCACGTTAAAGATCCCCAGGTGGTCGAAATTATTCCGGAGCCCTCCACTGCGGCACCTCTTTCTCACTTTCTTCTTTCACTCCCACGTTCCTCCCTTTCCTTATGGCCCGGTTCCGGTGTCCACCAAGATATATGAGACAATTACTGCGCCAAATTGTTTTCCCAAAAAGCATTTTTCAATTTTTCATCTACCCACCGACACCGCGTCCCTGTCCCC
Source organism: Amblyomma americanum (assembly GCF_052857255.1). Taxonomy (NCBI): domain Eukaryota; kingdom Metazoa; phylum Arthropoda; class Arachnida; order Ixodida; family Ixodidae; genus Amblyomma; species Amblyomma americanum. The sequence continues at coordinate 337,423,997 of NC_135497.1, forward strand.
TTGTGGAACCTGCCAGTCGATTAGGTATACACACTAATAGTGGAATAGAATTGATGGACAGTGATGATTATAATGATCTGGTTACGTTGCCCTTGGTGATGATACGCTTGAGTCATCGTTCAAGGGTGCGTCATTAATTCTATTCCCTACCATAAGCGTCAGCATCAACTCCCCCATAAGGACAAGCAAAGGCCGTTGATAGCTAACAAGCGCTATATCTTTTAAGGGGCACTTGCAAATCCAGAATATCTGATAGCGGCATTATGAAGGTATCGATGACACAGCACGCAATCAAGCAAGCATTGCTATGTGCCTTGCTGCCGCAATTGTGATATGTGGCTTCCGCTGCTGTTAAACGTGTACTAGAATAGTGACCGGCCTAGTGATTCAGTTTGTGAAGCATGCTCAGCGTTTCGTGCTGCAGCCAGCATTCGCGCTGGCTTCTGATAAAGGGATTCTTACCACATTGGTTCTTTTCTTATATGCATCCGTTTTCTTTAGTGTCAGTCCATTCATAAACATTGTCGGCATATTGTGTGGAGGGCAAAGACGAACCATTAATCACTAGGAAAAGCGTCGGTTTTGCAGCTTTGAAACAATGTGCCAACATTTTTCGTATAAAAGAAATAGTCGCAAAATATCATTCGGAACAAAACATGCATGTACTTTTGATATTAACTTTGTCAAAATAGTTTTTGAGCGCATGGTTTTGCATAAACACAACATATAGTTTGGATGAAATGGTAGGTATAAAAAGTGCAGTTCTCTGGGCCACATTGTATATGACGAAGTGAGAGGGTCGCACGCGCTTGTATGAGGGGTCTTCTATGGCTGGGACGAGATGAAAGAGACGGGAGAAGCATTTTTCAAGTCACCACTATTGGTGTAGGCAGGGCATGGCGGTTATGATAGAAGACTGGCTTCAGTGCTGTTCGGGTGCATTAACTTATTGTCTCAAATGTGATGTCCGGAGTTAATTGAACACCGAAAGAGTTGCGCCCAGAAGCTCAATTTTGTTTCACACGCAACATATATATATATATATATATATATATATATATATATATATATATATATATATATATATATATATATATATATTAGTTGCGGGGAAGACACTATAAACCAGAAGTTATATGATTATGCACCTTGGTTTTGGTTCATATGGTTGTCAAAACGAGCTCCTCATTTCTCTTCACTTGTCTGCTATTAACTTAACAAGAGTCTCGGTTCTGCCAGTCTTTATGCCATACGTTGCATAAGCGGGTTCTCACAAAAAGCTCCTGTTCTCACCGTTATTAGATGACGTTCCACGTCACACTAGTGGTAGTACAGGACGTACTACGTCTACCGCTATGGAAGAGGCAGGCGTTGGTGAACACTCCAGGGGTTCGTTAACACGCATAAACATAAATACCTACGAGAGCAGCAGATCGGACGGCCGTCGCCGTAGCTCAGTTGGTAGAGCACCGGATGCGAAATTAGGAGGTCGTGGGTTCGGATCCCACTGGCATCATTGCTGTTTTTGCTCCTGATTTTTTATTAATTTCCTTTAAGAGAGAATAATTGAAGTATAATTCTCCCTCATTGATCTCAACCCCCCCAAAAAGATAAAAAGATACAATCATTCCCGTATGCACATTTGTTTCGGTGACTATTGGCTTGCTTCATACATACAATCAATATATATATATATATATATATATATATATATATATATATATATATATATATATATACAAGAGAAATGGGGGCTCGGTAGGCATATACGATAGAAGCCAACTGCCACAGAAACGAAGAAGCAAAGGGTTTTTTGTTTTTTTAAATTCAATATTTATTTTAATCAATTATCATAAGCGATACTATATTCACTTGCAGTCTTAACTGATCAACAACGCAAATTAAAAAAAAAGCCCATTTGCTCCTTGGTTTTTGTGACTGCTGGCTTCTTTAAGACTTCTATATTTACGCGTATGACAGAAGCCAACAGTCATCGGAAACGAGTTGCATTGGGGACGTTTTTCTTTCTGTTGTTCATCAATGGGATATTAGTAAAGCATTTATTTCTGAATGCAATGATGAGAAAGTAGAAGGAAAACAACCACATGCTGCCGGTGGGATGCGAACTCACGACCTCCAAATTTCGCGTCCGGTGCTCTACCAGCCGTTCTATGGCGGCGGCTGTAAAATGTTCTGCTGTGGGCGTATTTACGTGTAATCTAACGGAACGTTGAGACTGTTCACAAACGCCACTCTCGTGCATAGCGGCGGATGTAGAACGTCCTGTATTACTGCGAAGGACCCTAGGAACGTGATGGAACGTTCAGGGCAGAAGTTGTGAGAGAACACTCTTATTCTAACTACGGCATCAATATTGCCAGAATGAAGGCTGTGCTGAATATATATATATATATATATATATATATATATATATATATATATATATATATATATATATATATATATATATATATATATATATATATATATATATATATATATATATATATACCAATGGAGCGTAAACTTCGCTATATATGTATAGTTTGGGTTGGAAACTCATAAGTTTTCCTATCTACCGGCTAACATGGCGAGCATGCCTAGAGTCTTAAGATTTTGTGCTCTTGTCACGAATTTATATCACTTTACAAGATGAAGTCAGGAGCCTAAACAAGTTTTTGTATGTGGTATTTTGAAGAATGGTGATTTGTGAGTGACATGATGCGACAGCGAATGGCGGCCTGGGGCCAGAACGACGTCCGAGGTCGACTCGTTGTTCTGTGGGCAGCTTCAATGCACAGAGCGTCGGAAACTCCTATTAAATGTATCGAATTTATTGATGAGGTTTCTTTCTCTGCTTTAGGTACAAGCGACATCGATGAACTGCACGTGCCATGCCGCCCTCGAAGTCACCAGGCGCCTGTTTTGCATATAATTTGTCAATTGAACCCCTCTGACGTGCCATCTTGGGTATGTCAGCATCGAAAACAGTGCTGCGTTTTTTTTTTCACGCTGTAGTGTGCTCGGCAGGTCTCCGTGTCGACGTCAGCCGCTGTGCTTTCTCGGTAGTTACTGTGCGCGCGGCAACTTCTGCTCATTCATGTAGCTGGCAGACACTCGCGGAAGCATCAGATATGTACCCTCATTTCGGTCATGACGGGTGCCGGACATCTGGAATGTGCCATAACTAGCAACCTGAACAAAGAATAATGTAGTACAGCGAAACACCGAAGAGTATGATTGCAAGCCATGTATAACTGTCACATTTAATCGAAGCGCAACAAAAGAGGTGACTGCCTCATCGGCAATGCGCATCAGCACTGGATGAAAGCTGCGTGCTTGAGAGATATACTTTTTTTTAAACTGAGGTAATGGCCCTAGAAGGTGGAGCCCTCAATCGAGGGACAAATTTGCCGCAGCTGTCCGGCTGGCTCGGGCGATCAAGGGACGCAGCGCACGCCATCGCAAGAGGACATACTAACGGAGCGACGGCTGATGGGTTGGGACTCGAGCCAGTTAACCAGACGTACATGGACATACTGGAGCACGTCAGGGAACTAACAAGGATCTATCTCCCACGCCACAGCCAACTCTCTGAAGAGCAGTCTGTAATCTGGAGACAGCTCCAAACAGACACATATCCATCCTTATTTATACTAAATAAGATACGCGCCACTATATACAGGCTCGCATGCCGATGGTGCGGAGAGACAGCCACACTATATCGCACCACATGGGGATGCCAACAGAAGCCTGCAGTTCATGCCACGCCGGAACAGGGTGAGGTAGCACTGTGCAGCTGAGAACATGGAGATGAGCTTTCAATGGTCGATTGGGCCCAAGCTACCGCGTCCACCGCAGAAGCCTGGAGTAAGGACGCGATCCACGAAGACTCCCAATACGCTATGATTAATGCATAAGCGCTTTCTTTTTATCTCTGAATAAAAACTGTCCCTCTCCTCCAGTCTCACCTATAGATGGAATATTTTAGGAATAGAATATGCCTTAAAACAGTCCCTTAATGCACTGTGTCGCTGCTCGTGCAAGCTCGAGGTACACAGCAGGCAAATTTTTTGACACCTGCATCACGCACACAGATTTTGCTTTCATTTGTGTTTCAGGGTCATGCAGCAGCGTTGGTTTCTGCCTGCGATGGTAGACACCGATGAAAGGACCAGTGTTTAGAAACCGCGCCGGTGCAAACGAAGAACCTTCCCTTCTTGATGCCTCCGAACACTCGGGTATCGCAAAAATTTGAGTTTTTTCGTGAGGAGCAAAATCGTTGCACTGAAGAATAAGAGTAGTTCTCCTAAAATTCTTATGAACTGGGTGGCATTCAGCGAACTTGTTCCAATTTCTCACACTATCATCAAGCTGTCAGTCCTCCTCCCGCACATCGTAATTCCGCGAGACAGACGCGTGGATCTAAAAAGGGCAGCCAGTTATGAGACCGACCTTTCTTATCATATACACCCTGCTTCAAAGCATACAACATCTCTGAACAGAAACTTCTATGAACGCATTGCTTCTGCATGCCCACAACCTAAACAAATCCATGGGCCAAAAACACGCACGTAATCTCAGTGTTCGATTATGGGCAGAAATCTTATTGAGTAGTACGGGATCTGTGCCATTTTTTGTAAGTCCATTTAAGTATGTCACAAAAGAACCAAGCACAATTATGCGTCACAAAGCAATTATCAAGAGTCTGCTTGCTCCCAAAAGCGGTGTTCACTGACCTTAGTACATTTTGCGCGACGGCACGTTTTGACTGGTAAGGTCGACGTGTGAGGTTATAAAAAATACTTTTCCTGACGACTGAATGCACATCCACTGCACTTCCTATAAATAAATGTGTTCAGGAAAGCCGAACTAAAGCTTCCCTGTATATTTACTGCAATGAATAGCTAACGTGAAAAAATCTAATGTGTCATATAAGCACTAGAAAGGCCCCTCAGGACCATGAGCGCAACGGCGGTCTAAAGGTTTGGGCATCCACCGCGCGTGCGAGAGTAGCGGCGTTGGATCATCGGTGCCACAGCATACCTAAGTGAGACAAGTACAAACTTTCCGCTGGCCTGGTGCTCGGTTCATCAGAGTGAAAAATGTTTGGGAAATGGGTCTTTGACCCCACCATGATACACAAGAATACCTTGTGCCATGGCGCTCTTTGGCCGAAGTTGGCCTTGAGGCATAAATATGTATCACCATCATCATCTTTCCCCGGGAACGTGTCCAGCGGGTGGGAACAGAACATACTGATGGGCACCTAGTTGCTTGTTAGCACAGCTTCCAGGCAGGATGGTTCGCGGTTATGAAAAAAAAAAACTGCCTAACAAGTTGTTTGATAAACAACTGCACAAGCCCTCCTCCACCCGGAGTGGAAACAGGTTGTCTCTGAGCTTAAGCTTCCATTGAACGCGCTACAGATGTGTCGAAAAATAATATGCTGCGCCTGTACGTTTGCTCGCAGAATACAACACTTAGAATACGTATATCAACGCCGCGATGAAGAAGATATTGCAAAACTTGTGCAAGTGATTATCTCATTGAGACCGACTATTGAGGAATTGACGGCGGGGAAACTATAGATACTGTAAGGCATCAGAGCGCCAGCTGACGCCTCAAAAATGGCTTGACTTTGTACAGTAGTTAATTGAAAAAACGTGAGCCGCGCCCGCACTCTTACAGAACCGTCCAGTTCAATGCAAAGCCCCCAGCACACTTTCTGCCAATACAGGAAATATCGCCGTCATGATCCTAATTTTGCATTGAGCTCGATCGTCAGAAGCCCCTAATAGCTATGGTTTTAATGATACAGAGAAACGGAAGCTCCACAATAAAACAAGTAACAAAGGCGATACTGGGCAGCTCTCTCGACCAAATGATTTAAATGAAATAGGTTTCGTAGGCTATAGGTCTACGATCAGTCTTGCAGCCTACTATAGTTCTATGCCCCTAAGCAAGATGCCGCCAATTCTTCAAGCATCAAGACTGCAACAAAAAATTATGGCGCACTCTAAAACAGGCTTTAACCAGGTCAAGCTGAAGAAGAACAATTTGTCCTGCCTCATCTGACACTCTCTTCAACACTCTACGTGGGATATGATAAGGGCTTGGATATTAAGGCCTCGAATACGAGAGGCTTAATTATCATCATTACCAGCCTGATTATGCCCACTGCGGTCAAAGGCCTCTTCCATGAATCTCCAATTAACCCTGCCCTTTCCAGCTGCGCCCAACGTATCCCCGCAAACTTCTTAATCTCATCCGCCCACCTACCTTTCTGCCTCCCGCTGCTACACTTTTTTTATTCACATACCCTAAATGCCCTTTTCAGGCATTACATAGCGGGGTGTACAGTCACATATAAACAATAGTCCACACATAGGTCTACAAGCAACACAAGTCCAGAACAACAGGCAAAATTGAAAAAATTGTACAGAAAATTCAAAGTTGAGCATATGCAGAAATCGAGCCTTCCTAATCAAAATTTATTTGTGAAAAAACACTTCAGTTTTTGCACAAAGGCGTCATAATTTAAGGTGAAGATAATATCACCCGGTAACTTGTTCCAGTGGTGAACGGCAAAAAACAATGGTGAACGACTAAATAGGTGGGTACGTGCAAACATGGGTTCGATTTTGAGAGCATGATCTAAGCGCGGGAAGATACGACGGGCGGGTCTCATATGCTATGAAGCGAATGAAGAGTGACTGTAATACAATCTGTGAAAGTGTGATAATAGTGAAAGTGCGATAATAGTGCTAGTATTCTTCTCTTTTCGAGAATTGGTAGCTTTAGCGATGCTTTGATTACCGTTATGCTGGACTGGCGTGAAAAGTTCTTAGTTATAAATCTCTCTGGTTTATTTTGTATTGACTCCAGTTTAGGAATTAAGTACAATTGATGCGGGTTTCAAATTAAGGATGCGTATTCTATTTTTGAGCGGACGAGGGTAGTGTAAGTTACAAGTTTGGTGGCAGGATCAGCTTGGTGCAAGTGACGTCTGATGAAACCAAGTGCTTTAGATGATCTACTGACAATTGCATCGATATGGTTATTCTATGTTAGATCAGACGAAAAATGAACACCTAGGTATTTGCCTGTAGAGACATTCTCAATGGAAATACTATTCATAGAATAAGAATGATTTTGAAGCTGATTATTGGTGGTGAGGGTTATATTATTTGTTTTAGAGACGTTAATTTGCATTTGCCACTGTTCACACCAAGTGGTGATTTTGTCCAGGTCTTTCTGCAAAGAGTTGGTATCGGCAGGGATGGTAATCTGTCTATATATATCACAGTCATCAGCAAATAATCTAGTAGTAGAGGTAATAAATTCACTTATATCATTAATCTAGATCAAGAATAAAATTGGTCCAAGCACCGAACCTTGCGGCACGCCAGATTTTACCACGGTTGGGGAAGAACAACACCCATTTACGGAGACATATTGGTAATTATTGGTAAGAAAGTTAGTAATCCAGGTGATAATATGCTTGTTAATGTTGAGAGAATTAAGCTTCAGTAATAAACGATAATGGGGTACCTAATCAGACGCTTTCGCGAAATCAATAAATACAGCGTCAATCCTTAATTTATAGTGCACGGCATGATGAAGGTCGGTTATTAATTCAAACAACTGCATTCCACACGAACGACGATGCAGGAAACCATTCTGATTAGGGGAAAGGAAGTTGTGCTCGATTAAGTATTTCATTATGGCAGATGATATGATATGCTCCAACAGTTTGCAGGGTATACTGGTTAACGAGAGAGGTCTGTAATTTGTTAGCATAGATTGGTCACATGATTTAAATATGGGAGTAACATGAGCAAGTTTCCACGAGTCAGGTACGCACCCGGTGTCAAGAGATTGCTGGAACAAGGCAGGAAAAATGTGAGATACAAATGGTTTTGATAATTTTAGCAGTTTAGGCCATATACCGTCAGTACCAGGCGACGAGTTAATTTGTAGTCTGTCAATAGCTTTCTCTATCCCTTCACGAGTGATAATATGATTATTCAAGGTGGCAATAATAGAAGTGAAGTTAAGATCAGGCGGGATTGGTGTCTCTTCAGTGAATACATTCCTAAAAAATAAATTAAATTCGGTTGCTGCTTGTGATGGCGAAAGGTGTTCGCCATCATTTATAATTGATAAATTTCTATCTGGAGACTTGGGATTTATTCCTTTCCAAAATTTCTTGATAATATTTTTTAATATTATTTTTTAAGTCGATATATTTTGATTAAAAAATTTGTCTTTAGCTGCTTCAATCACTTTCTTGCAAGCTGCTGCATGATTCCTGTAATGCTCCCAATCACCATTCGGGGCAGTCTGTTTTGCTCTTGAGTATAAACGCTTCTTCTTATTGATGCATCGCTTTATTTGTGAAGTGAACCATGTATTGTGCGTTGATGGGGTAATGGTAATTTTTGGAATATATTTATCTTTCAGTTCAATTAGCATGTCATGGACTGTTCTCCAATTTTCTGTGCTTTCACTACAAAGAAATGTGTTTAAGAATTCTTCGGAGAATGACGAAAGCTCGCTCAAGATTTGGTGTTCATTTTCCCGAGTATAATCGTATATGACCTTATTTTGAATTTCAGGCTTTTTAATTGGTTGGACGTACTCGCAGTGTAAGACATTATGGTCGCTAATGCACTCTAATACGTTTACATGCATATTTTTTGGCTAAGTTTTCAGCACCAGATTTAAGACGGCAGTTCCACGCGTTGGACAAAATATGGTCTGGGTCAGATATATAAGAAAAGTTAATCAATAAATTCCACACATTCGTATTGCCTTGCACCACTAGTGGGTGCGCACACCAGCCAGTCTATTCCGGGATTGTTGAAATCACCAGCCTCGGTTATTTCTGCGTTTAGGTACTTGTTTGCAAGAAAACTGGGTGATTCGCCGAGTTCGTCAACAAACTGATTCAGTGCATCTGGCTGGCGGTAACATACACCGATGGCACAAGTCACAGCGGTCGATAAGTGCACCACCACCCACAAAATTTCCAAGTCGGAGCTGGTGTCCACAATGCGAGCTTGTAAGCAGTTTTTGATTGCAATTAACACATCGCCACCACGAGAAGTCAGCCTGTCTTTTCTAAACAACGTGAAACAGCCTGATAGTGAAAGTTTGTTGTTCGTAACATCAGGCGATAACCAAGTTTAAGTGGCAAGGATAATATCGGCAGCACAACATTCAGTGTGAGCGCACAGCTTGTCATGTTTATTTAACAGGATTCGGAAGTTGGACACGATGATGGACAGTGCTCCTTCAACTTTGTCGTTTCTACGTCATTCGGAGCTTGCCGTCTCACACTTCTCAAGTAAAACTACCCGATCTTGCGAGCTGTCATATACATAAAGCTTATTTCTGAAAAGAATCTTGTCAAAAAGAAGCTTATATTTTTCAGCATCAGATACCCGTTGCGCGCGCACAAAATCCCGGAGCTTTTTTCGTATGAATTGAATTCTTGATGAACCCACCGCGGTGGCTCAGTGGTTAGGGCGGAGTTCCCGGGTTCGAACCCGATCGCGGCGGCTGCGTTTTTATGGAGGAAAAACGCTAAGGCGCCCGTGTACTGTGCGATGTCAGTGCACGTTAAAGATCCCCAGGTGGTCGAAATTATTCCGGAGCCCTCCACTACGGCACCTCATTCTTCCTTTCTTCTTTCACTCTCTCCCTTATCCCTTCCCTTACAGCGCGGTTCAGGTGTCCAACGATATATGAGACAGATACTGCGCCATTTCCTTTCCCCAAAAACCAATTATTATTGGTGAAACATCTTCTTCAATCCAGACCAGGGGCGTAACTATGTCTTTGAGTTTGTAAGCTTACCTTAAAACGTTACACTTGTCTTTGAAGTTCAAGAGCTTTACACCTATAAGGTGGACGTGATATTGTTTACACTGTCCTACTCTGTGGGCTCGTTCAATCTCTCCTGCTTGCATGTTGAGATTTGCCGATATAAATTCAGTGATTACCTTTTCTGCGTCTTTCGAATTTTCTTGTGAGTTTTCAGCAATTCCCTTAAAAACCAGGTTGTTCCTGCGCATCCGGTTATTCAGGTCATCAAGAACCAGATTTGCCTGCTCTGTTTGCCTTGACTCCATAGATTTTACCTGCGCCTCAGAGTCATTTATCATTGAGTTCACGTTGTTCACTTCGCGCAGGTCATCGACGACAGAAATTTGATCCTCAAGTGCTGACAGCCGTCGTTTGATTGCTGTGACGTTCGTATGATTTTCTCTCAGTTTGCTAGATGTTTCCTTCTGGAGCTTTTCACATGACGAGGCTAATTCTTTCACGAGGGATAGAATGTGCTCCGGTTTGTCCGGGCCTGGATTTGTTTCCACGTAGCCAGCACAAACCAGTAGGTGCGTGGCACAGAACAGGACAGTAAGTAGGCGCTCACCCGGTTTCCACAAATGGCGCAGACCTGATGACCTCAACCATACCGGAAGCTGTGAACTCGTCCCTCCATCGCGTGCGACAAAAGAGCATATGCGGACACGATACGTGCACAGATCGATACCCATGCCCCAGTCAACAATGCACAGGTGGGGTGTGCAGCCAGTAACAGAAAAGTAATGTCCGCAAGGCAGGCACACTCACCTGCAAATGTGAGCAGAACCCGTTAGCATCGAAAACACGGCTGCAAATCCCGATGAGCGCTTGTCTTCAAGGGTAATTGTAGGGTGTCCAGGGGCGCTGTAGTCGTTGCTGATGGCGTTTTCTGCGCAGTGGATGATGACGGTTTCTTGCGCAGGTAGGCGTAACAATAGTAACAGCATCGCGAGGCCGCAGAGTATTGCCGATGACTCGAAACCAGCAGTAGGGTACCACAAGCAGGCGCCGAGCACCCGCTCTTGAAAGATGGCGATGCTCGAACGAAGTGGGAACAGTGCATGGATCACTCACAAATGTGAGAAGGACCCGTTAGCATCGAAAACACGTCTGCAAATCCTTTTGTCTTGGAATCCACTACGTTACCCTTAAGGACCAGCCGTTATCTTGCCTTCGCATTACATGCCCTGCCAAAGCCTATTTCATCATTTTGATTTCGAGTAGGATGTCATTACCCACGTTTGTTTCCTCACCCACTCTGACCTCTTCCGGTCTCTTAACGTTTCATTTTATTAATTTTTATTTTGCATTTATTTCAGTCATGTACAATGGCTGAGGAGAAAGGAAAAAAAGCCGCGCACGCGGCTTGACAAAGCTCCCATCTCCCGTAGCGGCTTGGCACGGCGATGACAGGCAGCATTTTTCTTTCCTTCACTGGCTGCGTTGTCCTCAACCTAAGCTGAATCCTTTGCGTTAGCCTCCACGTTTATGCCCCATAGATAAGTACCAGTAAGACACAAGTGTTGTGTAATTATCTCTTGAGGAATATTGAAAAATTGCCGTTCATGATCCAAGAGAACATTCTTCTAGTTATTTCCATCTAGGGGTCCGGATCAGCGTTAACTACATTCCCTGAGTAGACGCATTCCATTACCACTTCCTGCACCTTACTACCAAATGTGAACTGCTGTTCCCTTCCCAGCCTATTACTTTTAACGTAATTGGCTATGGAAAGGAAGAAAGGACCATCAGAAATCACCTTTAATCCATGTTACTAATATCCCTCCATCGGGCGATACCCTTCGAGAGCGATGAAGTAGTTTACATCTGTGAATTTCAGAATTGATCTGTCGTGTTCAGTATAGAAACTAGGAGAGGAAAAGCGCACATCATAAGCGAACTTAAAATTTTCAAGGATGTACACGATAGCCAAGGCTAAAACGTTTTGTAGAACTCGCTACTTAGACCACCCGGTCAAGGTGATTTCCGATCCCGGAGAGTGGAAATTGATTATTTCACGTCGTCTATAGCCCCCCCCCCCCCCCCCCACACACAATACGCGCGCCTAAATTACTACCCGATTGAAAGGCAGAAACCTGGGCTAGTTGCTGGTTCAAGACTAAAAAAACTTTGTGGTGGTTTAGCTCCGGTTAAACTTGGGTTTACGCGATAGCTACAGCTGGCCGAGTGTAACTTGCGTTTCTTCTTCATCTTCGCCCCAGTTGGCGCTGCGCATGCGCACAGCTGTGGCAGCTCGGTTTCGCCGGAGCGCCGCGCCGCCGGCAGCAGCAGCTGCCCCGCACTACGTGTCTGGTCATGTGTCCAATCACGTGATCAGCCACGGCCCCGCGCCGCCGGCAGCTGCTTCGCACCACGTGAGAGCGTCGTGGCGCAGCTACGTTGAAGGCTCGAAAAGCTATCGTAATGTAGCTATCAATACAAAAGACTAGTGCAATAGACTGGAACTGTGTGTTTTACCCCTCTGTCCTAGTCTACTCATCTATGCTTTTTAATCAATACTGCACGCTGCTCATTCTTCAATTATAGAAAATGCTTCGTGGAAGCGACCGAAAAAGCTACATATAATTGTCAAAGAAACAACGAGTATACTAGCGGTGTAAATGTAACTATTACTTCCGCTACTGAATTTCCAATATCTAGTTGAAATGAGCGGCCTGCCTGTCATCTCTAAGTGCCCGGTGAGAGAGTTGTTCACCAACGAACCTCCGTGTTGGAGACCTAACTCTGACACCTTTGTATATTTCTCAGCGCAACAGTTCTGTGTGTCAGTATTGTTAATATCGTCAAGGTACGCTTCTCGGATAATTATTATCGGCTTATACAGCTCATTAAACATGTGCCCCTGCTCACGAATGTGAATGCGCCTCTGATATGTGATTCGCGATGATATTTAATAACCAAATTCTCAGCTTCCTATTTAATTACATCCAACCGTTGAAACACTCAGGGATAGCTACTTCGCCACGCATCTTTGAGGTAAGCAGCTGCAGCTCGCTGAGAAATTTCATTTGAGATGAGGTATTCATTGAGCTCCCAGACTTATCACCGGCATTGGAGAATACAACGAACGTACAGGCGCGGCCAGAATAATACGGAGCACAGCAATGGTAGGAAGTCTGCGGAGAACTGCTTATGCGCGCTACCTACATGGGCGTCGGGAACTATGCGTGTCGGCACGCGCAGAGGTGCGCCGAGGCACGGACCCCACTTTTTTGCCGCAGGCCTATCGGCGTCACTGCTTAACGTATAGTCCGCGTGCCTGCAGCAAAAAAAAAAAAAGGCTGTGCGCTTCGTAGCGCAACACAGCTAGGCGCCCGGCGCGCGACATCGACGATAAGCTCAGCCTGCTTGGAGGAAGGCATCACCTGGCGGAATTGCTCGGAAGAGCTCAGCATCTTTCGAGCAAAGATCACGCCAGGCTTGAAGGAAAGAGTGGGGCTCGGTGGAGGGCACTCTCGGAGTGCGCGGAAAGCTAAGTGTTTGTTTCTGGCGTTGATAGGTGGCTCTTAGATGCAGTTTATCCTTGATGAATCGTCTGTCGCCTGCTCCGTATTATTCGGGCCGCACCTGTACGTTCCTATCAGAGCCGGCACCGTTCAGTGATCGCTAGAAAATGTCAGTTGTGCAATTGCCAGCGCCACTAGATGACGACTCATAAGAAAAGTAGATCCTCTCTAGACGAGCAGTCGAAGATGATTGCAAATGCGCGAAATGTATGCTATCGGGTTTTTTCGGCAAATGTAAGCAAGGCTGTTATTACGGACAATGTCCCTGAGAACAACAAAACTAGATTCATAACGCCTGCGTTATACTGATAGGTCCTCATTGTTGCAGAAATTGTTTCCCAGCAGTGGTATTACAAAATCCGTGCGCACGAGGTTAGCCATTCCAAGATGCAGCGACCCTCACGCTGTGTGTTGCAATTGGCTTAGCTCTATATTATTCTTGGTTCTTGCCTGACCAACTCTGACCAACTCACCCACCAATGTCTGACCAACTCGCCCACCAGTTCATGTTGTACAATTATATTCTTGATGTGTTTGTTTGGGCTCTTGGGAATATAGCACGATTTAACTACTAAAACATTGTCGTCGTCATGTTTCATCTGTTTGATCAGCGGCTTCATATGCCCAACAGCAGGTACCAGCAGCTAGAGCGTAAAATGGCCAACTGATAACCCAGAATGCATCATTTTGAATGTCCTGAATAAGGTACTCTGTTCGTTAAAGACCAGGTGCTCCTGACTACCGCACTGACACGAAGGAGGCGGACGCAAATTCTCATCAGAATCCCCGTCGTCATTCTTGTGATATACAATGATTTTTACAGGAGACAGAAGGAGCCATTGTGTGCGAGTAAAAACATTAACAACGACAGCAACAGCAAAAACAACATGGAAGGAAAGGTGCAGACAGGACACTACATTCGCAAAAACTTATTGTGGCGCTGCAGTAAAGCTTCGACCAGGAGCTATCAGTTTAAAAACCTTTGCCGTTGGCTCCTACTTACGTGAGGAGAGTGGGCTTTTGGGAACCGTCGACTGGGGTTCGCAGCTTGTTGTGAGCTTGCCCCGAAAGTTGCCTGCGCGTATGAAATTGTCAACGTCGGTCACCTTCCCTCTCTTGTAGGTTCGTTCTGCGCTTCGACGTGGTCTCCGGCAGATACACAAGTGCGGACACCGTCCTCTGCGACGTGTCACAGAGTTTGCTGCGCCCTTATTGAATTAATTTGATGCGCTATTTTTGTTTTGATACCCCAATGCCCTGTGGCATTATTCCGAAAAACATCGTCATGAAAACTATCAGCGACGCGTATGCCTGAAAAATGCACAGGTTTGTACCTGTACAGAGTCACTCGTAGTAACCATACTGATGTTAATGGGAACAACATCCTTCCCGCTCACTTTGTGATCTCTGCATATAGATGCCCTTGTTCGAAAGAGTGACAGCAGAGCAAGCGCGTAGGCTTGGCACGACGTTGTCAATCGGTGAACTTTTTTGAGCAGGAGATATGCTGCTTAGAATTACGACTACGAATGCCAATATGGACATTCGTTTACAGTCTTACTTATGCCCTGCTGTTGAACATGGAGACATAATCAAAATAAAACGCCATGGTAGGAAAGGAAAAAGCTATTTACTGAAAGCACGCGTTTTTCTTGGATGCTTGCATTGCAGAATTTCTGTCTGTAACCGACATTCACTTCGCATATTTTTTAAAGCGAGATTTATTGCCCCAGGGCATCAATGATGGGTGAAGGTCTGATGAATGATGTAGTAGAGATTAAATGAATGGAAAGAGGTTAGCGAAATTGATGAAGTCCAGTAGATAACGATGGTACGGTCCCTGCGTTCAGGCAATGTATGAAGCAGGGTTGCTTGGTGAAAGACCTGCTACCATCAGGTTCCTGATCCTTGTAGGCTTGAGAGCTGGGCAGGCCCTGAGTAAGTGATGTATGTCGGCTTCAATGTCCTCGTGTTTACATATCGGACACCCTGGTCGAGGAAACACATCACGGTACAGCAGCCACTTCCGAGTGACTGCAGGTGTGAGGGCAACATCGACATGGATCCTCCTAAGCGCAACCTCCTCTGCACGGGTAAGACCGCGGGGGAGGGTTACCGCACACGGAGGGATGAGAGCACGTGTGCGGCGCAGGAGGAGTTCCATTCTTGCTGAAAGGAGGGTAAAATTGTCCGTGGCGGTGATGAGTTTGTATTCGCATGCGGGTCGCTAAATCCGCCTGGCTTTGATAGGTCAGGAGATCCCGTGGTGGCCAGTCAATAAGCACTGGCTGTGGGATGCGTGCCGCGAGGCGGTGGATGTCCTGACATATCGTTGGACAGCGGCTAACACGTCGTAGCAACCGGACAACTTGAAGGGCGTCAGTGCCGATGACAATGCGGGCCGCAGGGAGCAAAGTTATGTCGGCCACGGAGCAGAAGGGTTCTTGAACTGCCACGAGCTCAGCACAAAAGGACGAAAGGGGTTCCGTAAGCTGAAACCAAGAGGTTTGATTCAGGGCAGGTCTGCACGGACAGTAGATAGCTGTTGTTGCTTTGCAGTCTTGTATGCTTGTGTCTAGGTGGACAACAATGGATCCATCAGGCATTCAAGCATCATCATCAATATCAACATCAGCCTTACTACACCCACTGCAGGGCAAAGGCCTCTCCCATGTCTCTCCAATTAACCCTATCCTTTGCCAGCTGCATCCACCCTTTGCCTGCAAACTTCTTAATCTCCTCCGCCCATCTAATCTTCTGCCGCCCCCTGCTACGCTTACTTTCTCTTGGAACCCACTCCGTTACCCTTAAAGACCAGCGGTTATCTTGCCTTCGCATTACATGCCCTGCCCAAGCCCATTTCTTTCTCTTGATTTCGACTAGGATGTCATTAACCCGTGTTTGTTCCCTCACCCACTCTGCCCGCTTCCGATCTCTTAACGTTACACCTATCATTTTTCTTTCCATGGCTCGCTGCGTTGTCCTTATCTTAAGCAGAACTCTTTTCGTTAGCCTCCACGTTTCTGCCCCGTAGGTGAGTACCGGTAAGATTATGCTGTTGTACACTTTCCTCTTGAGGGAAATTGGTAAACTGCCACTCATGATCTGCGAGAATTTGCCATATGCGCTCCACCCCATTCTTATCCTTCTAGTTATCTCCCTCAAGGGCATTCTAGTTATCCCCCCTAGGGCATTCAAGCAATGATGCCGAATTAGCAGATGTTGGCCGGCGATTATTTGTTGGCTTGTTGTCGCTGAGCTGTACAAACTTCCATGGGGGAAGAACTAGCGTTGGCGGCTGAAGAATGGAGTCTGACTTCGCATAAGTCCTCATTGCATGCGTGGAGTGCGATAGACTGGCCTTAAGGGTGCGCGTTTCATGGCGCTGCTTCACCCGCTCATTAATGGTATAGAGCTGCGCATTCTCTTGTAAAGCTATGACCGGTGTGACTTCGCAAAGAGGATGCTTGCCAGGTGGGCTGAAGGCAGAGTTGATGTCTGGAAAGGTGGAAGAGCACTCCCGCGAATGCAATTTATGTGTCGATAGGATGATGCAGCGGGGCTTACAAGGGTAACAGTACCCGAGGAAATTGTTGAAGGTTTTCACGACTGTTCTAGTCGCACATACCGACACAGAAGGATCGAAGTGCTGTGGGATTTCTCTTCTTTTTCGTTCTTTTCCAATCGGGTTTAAAACTGCCCAAAAACAATTTGATGTAAGCAAAGAGTCTTATGAACAGAGGGAGCTCAAACAGGTGGGCAAAAAATTGAAAGGCTACACATTTCTTTACTGAAGTAAGGAACCGATTGTTTCCACATCAGAATTTAGTCTAAAGCAAGCTGTTTCCGCTTAGGCGCTGGACATGACGGAGCAAGAAATGATTTTTTCCGCAGCCACAAAATCTTCCACTTTCACATTACATTTATGTGAATTGATATCTAAGTCTCCTGAGACATTCTCTGTTAAACAGACTTTGATTTCGTTGGGAACTCCTGCGTGCTTTCGGATTATTTCTTGAGAAAAAATGTAGAGTGAAAAAGAAGACCGCACATGCGCAGCTCGTGCATTGGTGCTAGAAGCTCGCCTAGAACGTTCTCTCAACCTGTTTTTACTCGAGGTCCGGTTGGATGTCGATTTGAAAGCCCCCTTTGCGAATTCGGCGATAAGTCTTACTTAACTTAACGAGCACAGACAGGTGTAGTGCCTGGACCACGCCAGAGCCTTCGAGTCTGCAGACAGAAGCCTTCGCAAGGTATAAACAGTTTACGTACCGACCACACGTAGACGACGATGTTTGTCGCAACGGGAACCAATGGTGAGAGAGCAATGCTATTTACGCCTCCTTTTGCGCAGGACATCGACAAAGCTCAGCCGGTGGCCATGCTTTTCTCCGGGCACGCGTGCGCTGGGATTTTCAACCGCAACGCGGCTTGCAACGCCGACCTGCGGCCTTCGATCGCCTTTCTCGTCTGCCGCGCCCTCTTCGGGGAGAGAACGAGCAATAAGCATGCCTTTCCATCAACAGATCCTTGTTTGAAACGCTCGTAACACAAACGTGCAATGAATTATCGCTGACATGGCATTAAGTGGCCTAGCACTGTGTTTAACTCCACTATAGTGTTTGATTGAATAAGACTAATTCTCTTGCTATGTGAAGTAAGCCAAATAACCTAACTTGTGATAAAAGCACATTCTGTGGATTCCTCTTGACAACTGTGACGAACAGTAAATATGAAAGTATTAGCTTCAAATTCAATGTGATCATAGCCGTGTGAAGCCGTTGTTTTTCCTGGTGACACCGGTATCATATCTGTTTGCTGAGCGGCGGTGCAGAAACACAATACTACTGATGTCGAGTGCTGTTTGCATTGCTTGCAGCTAGGGTTCAAATGCACTGATTTTGAGACTGCCTGAACTGCGTAATTCTTAATTAAATAATGGAAAGAATTTTATGCGGAATGAATACTTTCCTAGACTTTCCGACAGATTACAGCAGATATAATATCACTTGTATTAGAGCACCACGCATTTCATCATAACTCACAACTCATGTTGGCGCATTGACGATTCTAGTGGCACAGTTGTTTTCTTATTAGTCCATTCCCCCTATGTATGAACAATATTATGTTACTGCTGCAGGATTTCTCATCGCGGATTTTCTGTGTAAACAGGGTCGTTAGGAATATGAGACTAAAGAGCGGGAATGCATTGCATTTTGGCCTACCTACTGCAGTATGAGGCATATTGTTTTTGTGCACCCTGCAATTGAAATATTCTGTGCAAAAATCTACCCTACGCACCTGGACCGCCTCACGAAAATGAGAAATATGTGCACGCTTCTTCAGACACGAAGGTGCCTGGAAAATAGCATCGGCAATATATTAACCTCCGCAGGTGACTCTGTGGCTACCTCCGCCGTGGTCCGGTACCTTCGCGAGCAGTTGGTCCTCGAGTCGCAGTTCGCGCGCATCAAATAGGAACTGATGCGAGGTGCAGACGCCAACTGCGGTGACATATCTCAAGAAGACGTCCTGGGCAAGGCCTTGCGCAAAGAATCGCGGTCATCCTTCACGGCAACCAACGATGACCCAATTGCACGCAGCGGCCGCCGGAAGGTGCGGAAGCCGAGTGAGTGATTGCAATGACTAATACACAGTGGCGCGTACGGGTTTTTCTAGATTTCGTACTGGAAGATAAAAATTGGGGAGCACCTCACCTGATGAAACGCCTTAAATTATTTCCATTACTTGCATGAAATTCTTGGCGCTGTGGGCTTAAAGGAGGAATAGCTTAACCATCTTCCACAGGCTAGCTTGCATGTCTTTCCCACGGAGGTAACTAAAGCGTTTTTCTTCGATTACAATGCCTCAAGAAAGCGGGTATCCCTGTGTAGATGATCGTTGCATTTACGGTTAGCCTGTTGAAGAAATTTAGGAGATAAGGGAGGAGACGCATGGCAACTACTATGATTTAGGGAAAAAATGTGCCGTGGCACTGCTCCCATTGGCTCTTATTGGCTATCAGAGAGTCTGAGAAGCATAGCAGAAATGTTCGTCGTATTTGGCCTTCACGGACCCGGTAATCTGCCAAACGCTTGCTGCCTATAAAGCCGGAGTACGGCTAGCAGGACGATGACACCTGTTTGCAGCACGGAGCACATTGCCAGGCTTGGTGAGTCAGCCGTCGCACTGGTTTACGGGATCCCTGAAAAACTCAGCGTACGCAGTGATTAGATTAACGTCCGCATATTTTTTTTAAATACTGCGAGAGATACATCGATGCCTCTGTGCAGGTTGCTTGTACAGGAAGGCAGAAATTATGCGCCTTAAAAGAATCCATAATTACACAAATACCTTCAGGTACTTAATGAACTATTGGGCACGGTTATACTGCGCAGTTGATTGCCGTCAACTTGAAAGGTGAGCCCTGTTTTAAATTTTTTAATCGTGAATGTGGTGGGAAATATCTAACGTCAAATATATGCATCTGAAAGCTTCTTGAGTCTGCTTTAGCTCATTGAATATTAATATTGCGTCGTTTGCATTTACTATGCGTCAACTATAGACGAAAGTTCTGTACTTGGTGATGTACAAGATGTCAACATCATTTTGGCGACAATGTCACGCGCAGAGATGTGATTTTATAAATACCAAAATGCGAGAAAGCCAACCTAACAAGCTTTGAGATGAGCATTTTCGACGTCTGATATTTCGAATCGCATTGCCGGTTAGAGCCGCCGCGGTGGCTCAATGGTTATGGCGCTCGTCTGCTGGCCCGAAAGACGCTGGATCAATCCCGGCCGAAGTTGTTTAGTTTCGATGGAGGCAAAATTCTTCAGGCCCGTGTACTGTGCGATGTGAATGCACGTTAGAGAACCCTAGGTAGTCTAAATCTCCAGACCCTTTACCACAGCGTTCGTCATAGCCGGAGTCGCTTAAAAAAATGTCATATTTTATTCTAGTTCATTAACCATCCAATTGATGAACAATATCACGTACATAATGTCGGTCTTGTGGTATAGTCATCCTGCAGAGGTCACTCCGACGTACCTCTGGTAGTTTCTCACATAAATTTTCAGATGCGAAAACTTGAAGGCGAAAGAGTTGCCTCGAATTTCAAACATTGTTAGGTCCAACGATTTCTAGCGCGAAATCGTTAAAGGCGGCGTTCTCAATAAAATCTTGCCACGACGTTGTGGGAGTCGGTGTCGTGAGAGAAAATCGCAGCGTGATCACAATCTCTGAACCGAGCATGATCACAACCCCGGACGAGAATTCAGGGCAGGACAAGGTATGCTGCTGTGAGCACCGGCCATCGCAGCTAGGGCAGTGGTGCATCGATTAAACGCACCACCACTGCTCCAGAAGGAGTATGATGACTCCCAGGAATCTCTGAATGTAAAGCTAAGAATGGCCTTCTTTATATATGGGAACTAAACAATTACACTATCTCATCATACCCTTAAGGCGGAGATTTAGTGTCTCTTCAAAGATATATCTTTGCTTTTAGATTTTGATAATTGACGCCACTGCGATCACAGGTTCTCGAAGACCGCACCTTTGGGTTCCAAAGTGAAAATTGACACCGGCAAGACATGTAATTCGCAGCCTTGCATAACCGCAGTATTCATAACCAGTGGTTTGTCAGTGCGGCCCAACGAGTACTAATAGAACGACGAGGTTGTCAGTTGGCGTATAGTGTCGAAGCTGCAGCCTGCCAACCGGTATAATCCGAGGGATGGCTGACATCAGATGAAAAAGCCCTTGATCTTCCGATGACGCAAATAGGGTGGTGATGGTGGTTACCATGAACGTTAAGTTGACTTACTTGAATGAATGCTATCGTTTCCAGCAGCGCAGGTACCAAGCTCAAATACAGTGAATTTAACGCGACCTAATCAATGGCCTTGCTGTGCTAGTCCCCTTCATTACGTGGGTAGCAGAGCCTGGCAGGCTTTTGTTGTTTTTTTTTGTCGACATGAATAGTGATCAATACTTTTTTCTCTTAGCAGCAGCCGCAGTTCGTTCGCGTCAGCCTCGTGCTGCCGCCGCGGCACCTTACAGAAAGATATCATCATCGGTGGGCCTCTCGTCGCGTTTCCGTCCCTCACTGGGACAACTCCGCTCTGCAAATTCAGACGCGTCGGGGCGTGGTACAGTGAGCTGTCGGATGAGCCCACGTTCTGGCTGTTGCTGATGGCGGTACCCTGCACGGGTCAACTGCCACTTTTTAAGCAGGCGACCTAATAGACCGCGAAGGTGATGCCGCATAATGGATATAAACATCTTCCAATACCTGCCCTGAAACATGTCACGGGCTGCGCACAATGGCGCTTTGCAAAATTAATCCTCACCATGACCTTCGACAGATGTTAAGGACATTTCGGTCAGAAATTAACGCAAACGCGGCTGTTTGTCTTGAAATATATGTATTTGCAGGCAAATTGCAGTGCTGTGGTGAATTATTTAGGCAGCGAACCGACTTAATGAATATTAGGTAAGGAATTGGTGTTTGGAAAGAGGTCAGATGGCATTTTTATCTACGCCAACAAGAAGCAGCTCACACAAGATATTTTTTATTACGTTCCCAATAATCTTAAAATGCGAAGAATGCTACCGCGAGGTCTATTCAAACGTATCTTGGAAGAACAGAATGTTCAAGAGTGCGTCTAGCTAAACAAATGTTTAAAAGATGACTACAGGATAATGAAACCTGATGAGAGAAAGCTGCAATAGCATTTGGATATACCTTCGATGTTTACTAAGATTCTTTAAGTCTAAGCCGATGCTTCACTCACGCGATAAACTTAGGGTGAAGTTGGGGGCAGGTGGGTGGCACTTGTGGAAAATAGAAGTGGGGAAGAGGAGGCGGTGCATCTTAAAGAAAAATGGCTTTCCCACAGCGTCTATCAATCCGATTTCGCGGACGGTTTTTCGTTCTGCTGCTGCATGGGCTTCTAGGGTGAGGAGGTTTCGTGGAAAATGCGGAGGAAAGAGTTTTGTGAGTTCGTGGCGGATGGCGCCTCTGAAACTTGAAGGTGGTAGGCAGTGGCGTGGATCGAAGGTGTGCAGGCGCTCACCGAGGGTGTGCAGTGGGGTTGTGGGTGGTGAGCTGTGCTACTGGGGAATGGAAGCGGCCCAGACTGCACGAAAGAAGAAATAGGAAGAAAACAAAGTGCGCGTGCCCTTCCATTTAGTGCGATAGAAGTAACAGAGGCATTTCGTGAAAAATGCCAGTGTTGTCTGTTCGAAGCGTCGATACGTGAAGAATTCGCCCTCCTGAAGTTCCACTCAAAACGAAGTCACCTACCTCCACTCTGCACAGTGCCAGCACCCATTAGAAGTCCACTCGACAGAAAATGAAAAAAAAAGGACGGCGAAATGAATTTCAAAGACGCAGCTTGAAATCCTTTTGCCCACCAGAGGAACCAGCCACCTCTCCACTTCACCTCCCAAGATAAGACAGCCCCCCTCCCTCAACCGCCACCCTCAAGCCTTGCCCGCCTCCACCTTCTATAAGCGCCACCCATATTCGCAGATCTATACTGTAGAAAAATATCGTGCCTGTGACGCCTCAAGTACAAAAGCAAAAGCATAAAACACTCATCGAGGCTTAATCCAACTGCTACCACCGCTTTATCCCGTCAAGCTTCAAGACCGCGCTGTAAACTTTTTCTCTCGTGCTTCGTGCAGTTCGCGCTGTTTTCTAACAAAATTATATATCTGCACCAACTAGCCCAAAGGTTTGCATTGCTAGAGCTCTGTGTGAATTGGACAGAGCACTAGTTATCTGCAAATCCATCATGACCCTTATCCGGAGCCACAAGATCATACAAGCGCACTCGTCTCCTGAGATTCGACAAACCTCAGCAGAATTGGACGCAACAACGTGACACCCTGCACGCTGCTCTGGGAGTTCTGGTGCACCTCAGGCACGAGAGAACTAACGCGACGAAATTCTATATGGGAAGAGTTCTGTAGCATGTAATCTGAAGCGGAGTCGAGTCCTCGTCCATAGGAGTAGCTTTACTGTACCTCACGTGCGAAATTATATGTCTCCCACATGCGTTGCATAAGGAGCAACACGTTGATACTTACTTAGGAAATTTGCATATCGCAGACGCAGTATTCAAATTTGAATTTTATTATCATTGTTTCAATAGGAGAATTCGAGCGCTACTCATTTTGCGATTTTATAACCATCTGTAAAAATAATAAGTGTGTTGCGTGAGTGTAAGGAGGCTACGCGTGTGAGGTTACTCATTTGAATGTGAGAAATAGAATCAGACGCAAAAGCGTGCTGAACAAAGATGCGTTGCAATATGTTCTCAACGATGCATCTTCAATTTGACTGCAAATGCAACTCAGTGACAGAGATTTTTTTATTTTTATTTCTGCCCGTTAGGTTCAAGGAACCATGCGCCCCACAGCCTTCCTCCTTGTAAATAATTTCTGAATTAGAAGCGACATATCAACTTCGTCTGTGCCTCTCATGCGAAGTCAACCATGGTGTGGACGGTTCGCATACAGTGAAATGCTCGAGCGACTACCGTGTCCCCGTGTCCCGCTCTATATAATGATTGTTTTTACTTTACGCGCTGACAGCACCTGAATGCTGTCGGCAGTGACAGGCATGCACGCACTCAGCAAAAAAATTATCTTGTTCGTGACGACAGATGGCAGACAGCAAGACACGACAGCGGCAAGACGGGATAGCTAGAAGCCTGAACACATCGCGAGAGTAAAAAAAAT
This sequence comes from Amblyomma americanum, assembly GCF_052857255.1. Classification (NCBI taxonomy): domain Eukaryota; kingdom Metazoa; phylum Arthropoda; class Arachnida; order Ixodida; family Ixodidae; genus Amblyomma; species Amblyomma americanum. Next base: position 337,448,149 of record NC_135497.1, read on the forward strand.
CTAATATAAATTGCTGGCAACCATGAGAGAACCAGCTATTTCACTTATATCACTCGGTAAGCAAGGTGAGTGCCCCTCTAGCTGAGCAAGGAGCTCTGGGCACACTTTCGTCTACTTGTAAGAATCCCAACTGCCTCAAGAAGTCTTGCAAGTTCACGTAGATGGTTAACACGAAGAACAGGTTTCTATGTAGATGCTGCTAACAAGATGCCGCAAGCGCCACAGCATTTTCTTTCACAGTGGACTCTAGCGGTTGCGCCGGACCTGATAGGCTCGGTCGCGGCCGCACGCAGTCGCGGCCGCCTTGATTATGGTTCCTGTAACCATGATGTTGGACCTGGTTGTTATCACAACCCATGAGCCGAAGTGATGGGCGTTAGCTTCGACGCAAAGCGCTACCAACCTCTTTTCCATGCGCCCCTATAAGTTTACAGCACTGTCTCTCTGGGTCAGCTCGAGTGATTGAGAGAACAAGTCGCAAAGTTGCCCCCGTTCGCTTCTTTCTCACCCTCTTTACCTAATTTCTTGCTGTTGTCCCGAAAGTTCATTGTCCTTCAGGACTTTTTTTGAAGTTTAGAAAATCATCTAACGTTATTGAAAACTGACGTGATATTGACTGTCTGACTTTATGTATAAAGTCAGCTGTCGAAGGATATCCCGTTCGATAAAAAACATTCACAGAACATCAAGAAATAGCTTACCTAAAGCGACACACTGTGCGCAGTAAATTGATGCTAGATTATCAAATTTAATAATCTATATAGCTTATCGGACTGCTCGCAACCATGTGGATACAAACCAGAACGTGATACACGTTGTCACCTCCATTAGTATTGCCTACATATTTCCGGACGATTAGGCGCTAATTGCTAAGGTATACTGCATAAAACTCGCGAGTTCTTTAGAAATTCGTTACGCTCCCATTAAAATTCATTAGATGACGGTTCGTTGCTCTTCATGGCCCTCATGCATTAGTGGTTGGCGCGCCGGTGCTATTAAACAATGCCGGTGAAATTAATTGCAACAAAATGGTGGTTTTTCGAGAGCTACTCACAGTTGAGATGCATATTTTTCTCTTTCCAGCTGTTAGTCGCATATCAGCAATTACCATTGCTACCTGCGTGATCGTTACTTCCATATTCGGTTATTGTTTCTGCTGGTGCTGTAATACATGTTATAAAAGCGTAAGGCCAAAATACACTCATCATATCAACTTATTCAACGCAGTTTGAAGCATGTACATCTAGACTGTTGAACGTCAGGGCTGAAAATTTGCATTTTTTTTGCGACGCAACTTTTTTGTTAAGATTTGGCAGCAAACTATTCTGATAAAGAAAATATATTACACCACGCAGGCTTTACAGGTAAAATGTCGGGCAAAATTTCTACTTCACAACATATGCCATTCGCCATGTTAACTGCACTGCTATAGCTGGTATCAATTTAAATTTGGGCAACTTTGTTCACAGAAGTCCCGGTGGACTTCGAATTCTTTGGACACATTCGTCAACACACACACACACCACCAAAGCGCACCGATTGGTCTGGGCACCTGGACACGCCAGCTTGGGCACAGATACCTGGATGCCAGAACAGCAACTTGGTTTTGTTAGTTACAGCCTCTTCATATGCACACTGTAGAAACATAAGTATTGCATCGTGAGCTCTTCGTGTCCTTCAACTATCCTTGTCTTTGATTCTGCGCTCTAACATAAAATTATATGAATGAAAACCGCTTTATACCAAACACCACTGCTCCAATAAAAATCACTAGAAATTTCTAGTGCATTTACAAGCAAAGGAAGTGATATAAGCGCTAAGTTCTGCTGGTGCTATCTTTGCGAAGAAGCTTCCTTCCTCGGCAATGTGCTTGTCGTAGGATGTTGCTCGGTAGAGCAATCCATTAAGCAAACAAAACAGATGAAAAAGAAGCAATACAGGATGACATATGTCGTCCATAGTCACTTCGAAAAAATTTCGTCAGCTTCCTAAATTTTGACTGTTCATTTGCCGCCGCAAAGATATTAACCGCGTATCAACTATCTCCCCAGCCACCTGCGTCCCCGGTACCTTCACATCCTTGCTGCAGGAATGTAATTTCTTACGCACTCACCTGGTGACCATACTAACTAGACGTTAACGTGTGTTTCCACATTTAGATAAATACGTCTGCCTCCGCTTAAGGGGACACTAAAGGGAAATAATGAAATTAGAAACATGGATTGAGTATTCCTCGCGAACGCGTCCAACAATTATTAATGCGAAAGCATTACTAAGCTATGTCGACACCGGTAGTCTCCACAAATTGTGTTCTGAAAACGTGGAAGCAAGAGTGGTGCGGTGAAGACGATACACTCAGTGCTTAAACAATTCCAAGCCATTTATTAGTAATTTAATTTTAACACTGGTCATTAATTAGTATCCATATTTAGAAGTCATAATTGGTAGCATTAATTACAATGCCTATTAATTACTTCAATAACTGCGAGTATTAACGAAGGCAGCTAGTGATGATAAATATTATTGTTAATTAATGAAGCTAGTTAGTGACGTCGTTGGTTGTAACGTCATCCAATACATGTGATGACGTCACACAAACAACCAAATAGAATAACGCAAAAAACGTAGCCCTGAATGTCGGTGTCTGAGACGTAAGATAATATGCAGGTTTCCAAATAGTTATATAACATTCCACATGACGCCATATGCACAAGACCTATCAAAGTCGACAAGGAGCCACCCACGCCGCTAAAATCACTAATGCTTTCGGATTTCTCCAGTGCATTCTCTGCAGTGCTGTCTAAGTTTTTCTCAGCGAAAAATGGTAGCGTTCTTGCGAAAATCGCAAATGAAATTCCCGAAATCTTCTCGCATTCAAATCGCCAGTAAATTTCTTAATATCAAAGTTGTTTTTAAAGTGTATTAGCGCTCTGTTACTCCGGCCAACCACAGCTAGAAACCCAAGCCTGATCTCCGGCTCGATCGCATTTCGTAGCATGCGCTAATGCTCTCTTCTTTGATGTTTTTTCGCATTCAGGAGTAATACACAGGCGTTGTCGGTTTTATGAGCATTGAATCATTGTCATGAGCTCATGCCAACAATACTAGTTTTAAAGTCCCGAAGCGGCTCAGGCTCAGCGGCACAGTGAACTGGCCTCTAATATTTAGCCTCCATCGAAAAAAGACCGCAGCGTTTTTCGGTCCAGCAGCGGAACGCCAATTCCACTAATCTACCGTGGCTGACCATTAACAGGTTGGTGCTTTCGGCGACTTAAAACGCACAGCAAGCGAGCGGGGCGATTCGGCCTAGACCTACTTTTGTGTCAGGGGATATAAGGGACGCAGTCTTCTGCATCGTTTTCTGCCTCGTTTAGCGGGACTTGTAACCACAGTGTTTTTCCTGATCGATTAATTAGTCTACTATGCGCCTTCAGATGCGCTTTCGTTGCTGTTTTCAGCGAGAAACATTGCACAGCGAGTTTTCGCATCTAGCCCAGCCGGTTCATCGTTCGTATGTGTCAGTGGCTATCGAACTCCAGAACAGAAGTGAGAGCATGCCCTGTTGTAAAACCTAATTCCTCATATCAATAAAACGGCGCTACAAAACGGGCCAAGGAGACAAAAAGTGACAGACACAGCGCCTCTTACTTCTTGCTGCCTGTCGCGTTTTGTAGCGATAGCTACATTACGGTAGCACTTCGAGCCTTCAGCGTGGTGGTGCCGCCACCCGGTGGCGGCTCCGCCACGCTGTCACGTGTTTGATCACGTGCTCCGGAGGAGCTGCCGACGGCGCGGCGCCGTTGCTGATCACGTGGTTCGTCACGTAATTGGTCACGTGACCAAGTTCCACTCGTCCAGCTGTAGCTATCGCGACACTCCACGTTTAACCAGAGCGAAACCACGGCCAATTTTCTCGCGTGGCTCCATTGCTATGATCTCGAACCAACTCGCCCAATAATCTTCCGCTTTGCAACCTAATTCCCTAGTGCAGATACAAGAACTTCCATTGCCAGGCAATTAATGATCGTGAACTAAAATAACGTGTCGGGAAAAAAACTCCAGCCTATCGGCGTCCGCCTGTTTGTACCACCCGTTGTCTCACCTATTATTTATGAGTGGGGCGCGAAAGCGCATTCGGGAAATCCTGTAGTTCTGAAAGCTCTTATGTATATGCACCATCCGAGTGCGTCTTCTGGTGTGTGCGTCGATTCTTAAACAACCTGAGTTTATTTGTAATCGTGCAGCGAGGTGCAAAAAGCGTACGCCGTGCTTGTCGGTTCACCGCAGGCTAGAATAATATTTCCTTCTCCTGGAGTTGAAAAAAGGAATAAATTTCGTGGCTGCTAGCACCGCCGCTGACGTATGTTGGTTTGTGCTTATTTTTTTGGTAGCGCAGTGAATTTAACCAGGGTTTAGTGTTGATTTCGTGTTTTTTGTTGTCACGCTTATCTCGTTCTTTGCACTCTGCTTACCACTGACTATATAATTTTAAAAATTCATTTATAGATATTGCGACTTTTTCACAGGACCTTATCACTGTTTCAAAACGATGAGAACACATTCTTCATTCAATAATTGTTCCTGGCTCTAAATACCGATTAGTGGTAAAATGCAGCTGTTTCTGAGTCAGGGAAGCGAACGTAATATTTTCCATCGATCAGTTGCTTACAGTCCTCTTGTACAGGCTAATGGGCTCTTTAAAAAAAAAGACACTTGTTTACAGTGCCGTAATTCACTCAGGCACAGTCGTACTTCTGTGGAGCGGATGATGCGGCTTAGATTCCTTGAGAGGTAGCCTCTAGGGACGTGCTTGCTCATCCGCTTACCTTCCCCCCTCGACACGCGTTAGAACAAAAACTTCTAAATGCTCATTGTCATTAAGGGCTGGCCGGTTTCACGACGGTACTTTCCCATTGCCGTAAAAATAACAATGTAGAAGAAAGCGATCAACCAATCGTGGCCGGCGGGGAGCCAGTCTTGGCCAGCTGCAGTTGCAGGAGGATGCTCTGGTTTTGGTAGCGGTTGCACATTTGTTATCATGCGACGCTAGCTTATCAATGTAGTCCAACATAGTATTCCACATTAGAGTCGTTTTAAGATTTGGAAAGCAAGTCTTTCCTCCAGAAAAATATTCTTGCACCAGAGCTTGCTTTACAGTCTACTGGACCGCATGATTTGCGCCAAGACAATCCATTCTTTCAATTTTCCGTTAGAGTCACCGTTACGGCAGATACACAGTGGATTAGCTCATAACTTTCCTTCAAAGTGTGCCTTGAGTCTTAGTCTATATCTGAAGCCTAATATGTCTGTACGAAAGGAGAAAAACGCTTTCGTAGCACCTGTGTACTAACAATTTATCTCAGAAAGATTGCAGGTCCGAACAGTTTAAGCCTGCAATGAGGCATCTCCAATTCTGTGTAAACGCAGGTGAACGTCGTTTTGAAACTGCAGCGGAACCAGACTGAACATGAATCCGAATCGCTCTGATATTCGGCGTCCGAATGGCATCCTTGAAGAACAAAATGTTCTCATGGGATTGCCCGAGTGGGATTCGAGCCACCTCCGGTGCAAACAAAGAAACTTTGCATCCTGATACTTCACATCACTAGAGGTCGCATTCTACGAACCCGTCATATATTCTCAAACAATTATAGCGCTACCATTGCTTACACAGATTTAAGTTACACAAGATACAATCCCGGAAAAAGAAAGGAAAGGTGGTTAGGAGGTCTATCCTTCGCACCGTATATCCCCGGTACCAAAGCACACGACCTTTTGTACAGAGGCTTCGATGAACGCGCTGGATTTGTGTGCAGATCCATCATGCATTACTTGCACAAGCGAAACCACACCATGAGCATAAAAAATGCATACGGAACTATATTCTTTCATTAACGGCAGATATCTTTTGTGCAGGACGTGATCTTGATTATCTTCTTAGGAGTTCGCGGATGTGCGTCTAACATAAATACATCGTCATGATACAATGCGCGCCAATGATCACTAATCTCTCGCAGCTCACACAGGCGGCTAATAATTGGCTGCTACTTTTTGGCGTGAAGCCATTGTTTGACAGGTAATGTCAACAAGTGAAGCTAAATAAAAAAATTTTGCGGCCTCTTGGTACACATCCACTGCACTTGCTATAATAGACTCGGCGCCTAGGTCAGGCAATCAGGCAGGAGCGTGCATGTCCTTCGCCTTGGCATGCGGGACTCCATCGGGTCAGCCTCAGTAAACAGCAGAGATACGACTTCCTCTTGAGCGCGACAAAAATCTTCTGCAAACTAGGGAGTGTAGAAAATGAGGAGAAAAGCATCCGAATTGTCTGCTTCATTGGGTGTTCCCGTACCGTAGACGGAGCCACTCCCTGATGCTTGCAATGAACACCAGCGGCAACGCCGCCATGGAGACAGCTTTTTACTGGATCGTTGGTGTTAAGTGCTTTTTGCCGACATAGTTTCTACATGGCAAAGAATATGCACGTGCAACCGTCGGGCTCCGAGCGAGGTGCTAGTTAGCTGCGCGGTTTTGTGCGCGCGTTCGCGTGTGCTTGCGTATGTGCGCTCGCGTGTGCTGAGTGCTCGAGTTTTCGTGTGCTCTCAGGCGCACGCGCCTGTGTGTGCATGAATGTATGTGGGCGCGCTTGTGTGCGCATATGTGTTTGCGTAGTTAGTTTTTTCACACCACGGCCGCTGACACCAGCTACAACGAGACCCCGATCTGCTGAAATGTGGCATTAATCTGTGCCATTGTATAAATGAGCTCAAAGATGGCGAACCCGAAACAGTAGCTTGGTTGTATTGTTGCATTGATGTCCTGGAATAAACTGATTCAAAGCAGTAGATTGGATTTTGTTTCCTGTGTCGGCTTGCAGACGTTTTCGTGCGCATTAGAGAGCAACTGGACTTTTCTGTATAACATGCTGTTACTTGAAAGTGGTCGAAAAGTGGCTTAAAATTTTGTCGGTGCAGTCACGGTCAAATTTATTGGAAACTGTGTAGCGTTGCTCAACGCAAACACTGACACTTGCGCCTAAGCACGTGCTGGGTTAACTCAGTGCGATCGATGTTGCAGACCATACTCTTGTGCAAAAGCACTGCTGCCGCATTCTAGTGTCGCCCGCCCTCCACAAGTCCGCATAGCGCTAACGTGGCAAGTGCTAGCAAAGCACTGTCAGTAGCAGGAGTCTTCACTTCCAGCTTTCGATTGTGCATTGAAACTAAGCTGGAAGTCAGTTTCTCAAAAATGCAATAGACTTTCTCGAAACAGCAAACAAGCGCCAACTTCTCCGAAACTTTACAATGTGGGTAATCGCAGGGTCGCAAAGCAATGCTAGAGGCTAATGAGAGAGCTTGGTTAAGGTTTCGGGTGGCAAGAAAAAGTTACAAAAAACGAGAAACGCCGAAAAACACATGCCACGGCCTTGACAGCGCCAAGCTACAGGCCGCTAGTTCCGAGAAATAGACTGCAAAGAAGAGAGAGCATTGGTCAAATTATAAAGTTCCTTTTCTGAGTATGAAATTGATATGTAGATAATAATTCAGGGAAATAAGTCACCTCATGTTTCTTGTTAGGCTAAATTATATGGGTGCATTTTTTGTTTCACTAAAACTCCCGTTTCAACTGTGGGGTCACGCTCGAGGAATACACTTTTTTTGATGATGACTGAATCAACCTCGTGTTTTACGAATACAATGATGAGGGGAAGTTTCCGCTTAAAGTCATGCGCGTATGGTTTTCAAACCTTTTCTTGTATTATTGCATAACAATTGTCGCCCGTTTTTGCCCCCTACTTATGCACACTTTTTTCAGTTTACAGCACGAATAACAGTGCAGGATTGATGGCAGCTTCACTGTGCGGTGCGCCTGGCATAGATACATGTACTTCTCGTGGCCTAGAGTATACCCTGCCATCTGTTCTTTATGACATGAAATTTCATATAGAAAATGGCAATGGTTGTGAATTCTCAAGGTAATGGCGAGGATCACGCCTTCTATGTCTGCAGGTCTGCCCACTCTTAAGTATCAATTTGCATTTTGGTGTGCTCACTGCATCAACACATATCTCACAGGTATCCAGGAAAACTGTATAAGTTGGCTGCAAAAGTCCCAGTTCTCCCATGCCCTTTCGTGATGATACAGTTTGCAGTCGTTATGTACGTAAAGAACATTTACTTGTGTCGAGTTGCAAGCGACTATAGAGGCGAGCTAATAATCTGTCTGCTCAGTTGCCCTTGGAGCCACAATCACTATGGAGGACCAGCTGGTATTGCGTTGCCATTGGATATATTTCTTATTTCGTGCATATTCAGTTCAGTAATAGCTCTCACAATGTTGCTATACTGGTAACAGTGAGCAGCGTGCTTTTTAATTCCAAGGTTTTTACAGCGAAATCGACGGATCGTCATGCAGGACTTGAGGAAGGTGTGCTTTCGGCAAAAAATGGGGCATATAAGAAAAAGTCTCGGCACTGTTCCTACTGTGCATGAATCAAACAAGAAGTTTGCTAGGAAAGGGAATTCTCCAAACAATATCTCCTGTGCTGCAGTGCTCTGAACCACAGCCAGTTTAAGAGCGCTAAAGGCTGCATTACTTCTTTCCAGCTCATTACCTCAATCTGGGACGTGATTTTCAACTGCCGCATTGCTGTGTTAAGCCTCTACATTGGTAAACATCGATGTCTTATAGCTTGTGCTTTACTTCACCATGAACCAAATTACTTCTCTAAAGTTTGCCCTCATAGGTTGTGAAGCAACCGTAAAATGGGGCCAGGCTGCTTCTCCTTAATTTCTTTATTGGTCGGCACAAAATTCTCCCAGTGGTTAGTATTTGCTTTATTATCGGCATTATGCATCCTTGTAACAGATATTCCTCACCCTTTTAAAGCGAAAACTTTACTACGCCAGCCAGCGCGCCATTTCGGCTCGTCGCGCACTTCATCCGTATGCCGTATGCCGTTGCCGACGGACGATCTAGAACCGCCGTTGCCTAGAAACGCCGCAGCCGTGCTCCAACAGATGGCGCCGCCGTCGATGCTGCTGCCGTTGCCGCTCGCTCCACCAGATGTGCTCCGCTGGGGTAGAGGCATATATATATATATATATATATATATATATATATATATATATATATATATATATATATATATATATATATATATATATATATATATATATATATATATATGCGCTTCACCTCAGTGTATTCACGTCAGTGAATGCGCTTCACCTCAGAGAGTGCGAAAGAGACGCAGCAACGACAGAACGAAGCGAGGAAGAGACAACGCGCTTAACAGACGGCAGAAGAACGCGCCGCACGACTCGAGAAGCATCGTAACGAAGGTGCGGCTAGAAGTCGTGCTATGTCCCTTAGTGACTCAACTGTGGAAGAGACCGGTTTGAGTTCTCGAGAGTGTCGGGTTGAGACGCTGCGCAGACGACGTGCCGAGGAAATGAAGCTTTCGCAATTGAACAAGGGTTAACTAGAGCTAAACCAGAGCCAATTTTTTTTGTTCATTGTGGGGACTGCTCTGCTGTCCCCTTTCTTGGCTTTCCCGCGATGCACCCTGCGGCAACAGCTTCGCGTCGATGCAGGGTGCGCCATGTGACTCTCCCTGGGTAGGTTAAATAACCAGAGAGGGCGCTGGCGTCGCAACTGGAGAGACTGCTTGAGGCGCGTGTGCGCGGGTACAGCCATTACCCCCTGAACAGCTTTCAGGCCTGAGCCCAAAATTTTGACGTACATCCGGCAGGCTGACAGTTGCAGAAGCCGCATTGCCAGCGACATTATTTTAGTCCCTGCTGTTCTTTCTTTCACGCTCCCTGCGCCGCACGGGCCGGTTGGTTGCAGCAGCGTGGTCGCGTTTTTCGTCTCTCGTCGTTGTTTTGCGGCAATTTTGTTTCCGTGTGCGATGTGCAGTGGATACTAAAATGCCGAACAAGTGTTGTGTGCCGGGGTGCACCGGCAATTACGATACGGGCAGGAAGATACAGGTGTTTTCTTTCCCAAAAGAGGACGACACTTTCAAGACGTGGTTACGCGCCATTCCAAGGAAGGACTTCGTGCCCGCTTCGTACACTAAGGTAAGAAATGTTTATGGTATTGTTATGTGCTCCTGGTTACTTCTACTTAATCAGCACGTTTATTGTGATACTTCGGAAGCCCAGATAGATTGATTGTGTCCACATTTCTTTGCTTCAAACACGCTGATAGACAAAGGGGCTAGCATTAGAATATTTTAATAAGTGAATTTTGAGATTTTTTGATATGTTTGTACGTTTGTGCAGGTCTGCGCCGATCATTTCGACGCTTCATGGATCGAGACGACGACGTCGTACACGGATCCAAGAATAGGACATGTTCTTACAGTTCTATCTTCAGTACCGCGGTTGCGCCGTGGATCGGTGCTACCGTATTTCCCAACTGCCCTTCGTACCTTTAAGCACCAAACAACAGCAAGAGAGAAGCACCTGATACTGAGAGGAGCCGACTAGAAGCTTCCCAACTCGCCCGTGCGGTCAACGGATCACTGGCGTCATATGAAGCGGAGCAGGTGAGAGAACAATTTTCGTCACTCGAAGAACTAAAGGCGCGGCTGCAAGTGGCCTCAGTGTCAGTGCAGTGGACTGTGATTCATAAAGAAGAGTGTACGATGTTTTTGAACATCACCAACGATCGTGAACCTTGGTTGAAGGCGTCATTGACAGTGTTCGAGAACCTCCAATCTCAGCCTGTAACCAAGAATCCGCGGTCAAGAATCTTGGTAGCGCTGTTGTACCAGACTCGGTTTGCAAAGTAAGCTCCTTGTTGGAAATTTTGAACAACCTGTGCATGCTGTCTGACGAGTCTGGCGAGCGTTGTAGTTCTCGCCGCGTGTCGCTTGCAGCAAATTCCCTTCAAGACAAATTGGAAGCAAGCATTAATGAAAAGAAGAAAGGGGATGTGAAATTTTTAAAGGAACAGCTAACAATGCTCTCTGCAGAGCGTGTTCAGTACAGCACACAGGTAATAGTGTTTGCATGCATTCTCCACACAATATCGCCGCATGCCTACAAGTATTTGAGAAAAACAAGTAGACCAGCCTTGCCCCATCCGAGCACTATTAGTAAAGTGTGCTCATCTGTGCAAATGTGCCCAGAAAATGATTCTTGTGATGCAACGTTTCTTCAGTATGTTTCCCTGAGATTTACACATTTCCAGCCACATGAAAAGATAGCGACGTTGAAGCTTGACGAAATTCATATCAAGTCTTGTTTTGACTATAAGGGGGGCAGCATATGCGGTGCTGCAGTGAATTGCAGCGAGGCAGCCACATCTGTACACGTGTTTATGATACAAAGTCTGCTGAGCTCTTTCAAGGAGGTAGCACACATAATTCCGGTCAAAGCTATACAGGGCGACCAACTTCATGCCATACTGAAGAAGGTGATCATACGCTTAGAAGCGATTGGGTACAGGGTCATATCCGTTGTTTTTGACAATAACTCTCTAAACAGAAAGGTATAATGAAGTTGTTTCTGCCAAAGCCAATGCTATGCCATGTTTATCGACATCCGGTAGATCCAGAGCGGCCATTATTTTATGTGGTAGATGCTGTACACCTTTTTAAGTGTATCAGAAGCAATTGGCTGAATCAGAAAAATGCGGGAACTTGCTTTTTCTACCCACGCTTTGAGCTTTCAAACAACGATGTTCGTCCTGAATGCAAAATGACTGCCTCATTTAAGAATTTGAGAGATTTACATATAGAGGAGTCATCTCTACTGATAAAGTCTGGGCATGGCTTGACATCCAAGGCACTTAATCCGAGCAATTTGGAACGGCAAAGTGTGGAGCTGGTACTGCAGGTTTTTAATACACACGTAGCCACAGCCCCGGCAGCTCGCAGTGGTGAAGCTGATTTTCAACATGCCGCACCAAGAGCAGATTTCATCAAAATCATTCTTCGCTGGAGGAGTATTGTCAACGTAAAAACGACAAATAAAGGCTTCCATCATCGTACTGTTTACCAGGAACCCATGTCTTGCAGTACAGATGACCCAAAAGTAGCTTTTCTGAATGGTTTCATTACCTGGCTTGAAGTCTGGGAATTTTATGGGCATGACACTGGGGTCCTTACCCAGGACACATTGAGTGCCCTAAGGGTATCTGCTCAACCCTTACTGGCATTGGCAAAGTACTGCGTAAGTGAACTTCATTTTAAGTACGTCCTACTAGGGAAAGTTGAAACGAATCCTCTCGAGAGTCGTTTTGGACAGTACCGGCAAGTGGCTGGTGGGCAGTACCACATATCTGTTCGACAGCTTAGTAAAACAGAAGGCAGGATTCACCTTCAAAATGCCCTGCCAAAGATGAGCACCAATGACTTCAGAAACATCGAAGAGACAGTGTCACAGATGTAGGAACCTCTTTTTGTGTTCAAGTTGCACCCAGCGAACGAATGCCAGTTTTTGGTTATGTTGGCGGGTATTGTCCGCATGCTACAATGAAAGTTTTAAAGTGTGAAAGTTGCCGACGACACTTGGTTGTTACCGGAAGTGAGACGGAAATGGAAGAAGACACCCATTCCTTAATCGCACAACTGGACCGAGGTGGACTCAAGTTTCCCTCTGCCCTTTTGATAACAATAGTCATGTACACAGAGGTTTTAGTTACAAAGCTTGTGACACAAAGCGCATGCACACAATTTCTCCATGGGCCCAACCAAAGAAATGTCGTAAGGCAAATGACGCTCAACTCTCTACTGAGGCTTGAGGACATAGATGCATGTGAAAATGGGCATGCCTATGAGCTCCTTGTCACACTTGTTGCAAACTGTGCAGCAAAGATAATGCTTAACAACTTTTTCAAAAAAAAACAGAAAAGCCCAAATATTTCTTGAAAAGTAACTTTCCATAACTTGTGCACCCCACGTTTAATTACTTTAAATTGAACTTCAGGTATTTTATTGCAGTTTCCTCATGTGATTTCTTTGACGAACTTCTTCCTGTTGTAGTGCAATGAGCCTTCTTTTGTTTGCATCATGCATGCTTACAAGCCCAGAGTTTAAATGACAGTTGATTGTTTTTAATCTGAAATTTTAAAATATTCTGGCAATTAAGTGCAACGTTGTTGTTTTTTACTGAGATGAACTTCAGACAGTGCCTGTTGTGGTAGGTGAATTACTTATCTGTCGCACCTTTTGTCTGTATGTGTTCTGGTGCAGTGTATATTATTGCACTATTGTTGCAGTGTCTATTATGTATTATTGTATTAGTGTCTATACTATTGTGCAATGCAGTATGTGCAGTGAATTTCTTGTGCATTCCTGTACCTGCAGCAGTGAAATAAGTGGTTCTTTGTGTCACTTATTTATCATAACCTAGTTCACAGTTTAGTCACAAGTATGTTTAATGAGCTGTGGTTTCTTTGCATGTCTTCGACTCTACAAAGTAGTATGTTGGGTTTTATGCCTTTGATGGGCGGCCACCTACTCAGTAAAATGGATGAAATATTATTTTCTTCTAACCCACAGTTAACATTCGAGTGTGGTTTCCGTTTTCTACCTCTTGGCATTTCAATGCGCTATGTTCTGCTTCCTCTCATTCATCTGAAACTCGTACCATGCCACAGGGCGTACTTTAATATACAGATTGGTATTGTAACTGTGTGTATTTCTTATCGGTGCAACAACTTGCCTCCGTTGTCAGTCGTTTACGATTTTATAGCACGCAGTATAAAAGGCAACACCCGTCTACATTACAGCGCAATATCGTTTTCTGTCTGTCATGTATTTTCGCCGCGAACGATGTGTATTCGTAAATATCTGTAAATATGCATACATACATATACTGCAGTGATGAATAAATATGTATAATTCTGTCCGTAATCCTAATTATTTTTCTTTGCCCTGATAAATCGCGCGGACCTGGCGGTCAAATAGCCTGCCTGTGGCATCAGTTCCCGCGAGGCGAGCGCGCGGCAATCGCTCGTGGCCCTCAGCCGGCGCGCAGTGGCGTCGTTGGCTTCGCGTCACGTGACGCGCAGGCCTGAAAACTGTTCAGGGGTTAATGGTACAGAAGGCTCTTTGGCTGTGATCGTCGGTGCGAGCGTGCGTTTCGCCGCGGCTCAGCTCTTCGCCAGCGGGGCGAGGAAGTGACAGGGAGACTTGCTCCCTCATCTCGTGCCGTCCGGCTTCGGAGTATCCCTTGCCCTAGTGTGGGCGAACATTCATTCGTAACCTTGCTGGTGAGTCAGATGATCTCGTTTCATTAGCGTATTTTGTTGCTGGCGGGCGTATTTCTGTTGTAAGAATTAACGCCTGTTTGTGTCAGCCAGCGTGTCGTTCGTTTGTTCCCGCAGATCAAGGCTACGTTGTCGGCGTGCGCTCGGTAGGGTATGCAATCGCGGGGTGGGGTCAGGGGGGTTTTGTGTTGTGTCAGGCGCGCTGAAGTGGGGAGGAAATATTTATTTTCGCTAATAAAACCCTATAAACATGTCTGGCTCTAAAAAGTATTATCTTCACACTTTTCAAAAGACAATGACACTCACAGGATCACACGATCGTTACGGGGGAGTAACGCGCATGTGTAAGCGTTCGCTGTGCTGTGAAAAAGCGGACAGAAGGCAGCGTTGAATTCATGGTTAGAGCTGTTGCAGCCATCTGTTTCATCCATGGGCTTCTTCAGGCAACTTCATTAAGGTATGTTGGCTTAGGCTTTTTTTTTAAGGTTTTGCGTAGTAGAACTAAAATTAGTAATATTTTTTATCCTTTGATGACACGTCACTGAAGCTTGTTTCGAGGCTCGCACGAGTCTCAACCGAGCCGGAGTTTTGAACTTGTAAATAAACAGTGACCTGAAACCGGATATCTGCAGCGTACGTTCATCTCGTCTTTTCTCTTGGCACCCAAGTGTCTCTAATAGATGCGTTTGCTTTTGCGTGTGCATATATGCTTTTGTATTCTTTAGAATATTTGGTGAATGCGTATCAACTTTCAGCCTGTTGTATCCATATCTTACTTCATTTGTCATAATTCTCAGAGGCAGACAAAAAGTGGCCATCATTATATGCTGATGCCGTACAGCTACGTACATTGTGTATTAAATGGTGCTTATATATACGTCCGCTATTTGTACTGAATGAAATGAAAAGAGCACAGCTAGTAAACTGAAATAACACCTTTATGGCGCTGCTGTTGGCTGTTACATGTGCAGTATCGGGCTTCATTTTGAATTCATATATTCTTTGTATGTAAAATGATAGCCCATTTCATGTAAACAGGTAAGTGCAAGACGACCGAGCCATGATGCATTCACACCATTGGACAGATGTATTGCACCACCTGTAACGCAAGTACTGTACCTGAAACTTGACACATATGTGCGCTCAGATGCCTGAAGTTTGCGTGAAAAGGGGAAAAGTTTATTGAACTAGAGCCGAGAAATCGAGAATTAACATGTTGGAGCTTTCCCTGGGACGCAAAACTTTTTGGACGCTGCATGTTGTGGGGACTTTTTTTGGATGCGTTCGAGAAAAATGAGCACCTCCTGTGGAGAGTCCGCATGTTCTGATGCGTATTTTTTGAGATTTTAGGGAGGTTTTGTGTTTCTTGGTTCAAACACTCTTGAACGTCCGCAAGATGTTGAAGAAAGCTTTAATGCCTACTGGGATGTCAGGTTTGTGTCAAGGGCTGCCTTTGATTTCCTTCATCTTCACTAAAAATGTAATAAACATAGCAGATCCGGTGCACTGCGAGCGAAACATTCAGAGGCTGGAATACTTTGCCCGAAGAGGAATTCAAGCAGCGGTGAAATGGAGCAGGGCCGAAGCCAGTGCGTGTGCTTACGCCACTCGGCTTTCTTCTCTGTACCAAGGGCGAGTGGACAACAGCGCCACAGCTTTTTGGTATTTTGTCTGCAGCAGTTGGGATTACTAGGAGTGTGCGGAGAGTACAATCACGATGACCAATGCGAACGCGGCGCGAACGCGCGCCGCATTTATTTTCATAGCCCCGGTGCTCTTCCTGAACAGAATCGAATACAAATAGGCTAGCTTTGATGCCGAAATGAATATGAATCGAATATCCGTACCATCGTTCGCTACTTGTGTGCATATACTTACAGTCCGAATATTCACGCGAAACAGCGAAGCGCATGTGCTCCGCTATTCCCCGAACTCCCCATTCAGTTATAGGCTATCTATCAGAAATGGCTGTGGTTTAGCTCTGATGAAACCAGGAGTGACGTGATAGCTACATCTGGCCTAGTGGAACTAGCTCAGTCGAAATGAAAAGTAAGTGTTTCACCGCTTCGTTTCTCTGGGCGTTCCTTTTTCATCTACGTCCCACTTGACATGGCGCATGGGCACAGCTGTTTGCTGCAGCTGTTGGGCACCGCCGGCCGCAGAAACTTCTCCGCACCACGTGACCAGTGGCCGAACCACGTGATCAACCCACGTGACCAATCATGTGGCCAACGGCGCCGCAACGGAGCTCAAGTGCTGCGACGCTGAAGGGTCGGAGAGGTGACATAGTGCAGATATCGCTACAGAGGCAATGCTGATCACCAAGACGCGTGTAACACGAAGTCGGTGCATTAAATTTGTGACCGTTGTGACAAAGAAATAGGAAAGTTACTCTTGCTAGCGATGCCAGGAGTCAACAAACAGCGCCAATCCTAATGAGAGGGACGAGGGTATGGGGTCTTCAGTACGGGGCATTAGGGCAAGGTTTGCGCAACCTCTCCGTCAGTCATGCGCGCCCTATATTGAAGGCCGTATGTATCGGCATCAAGAACGCCACCTGATCAATGGACCGCATCGCTGCGCTGAACCATGCTTCCCGCACTGACCGATTGTCTGAAAGGCCCCCAGGTTTTCAAATATTCTTTAAAAAATTATCCGTGGCCGGCCCTATTCAAACTCCCTGCCAATTATTAAAACACTATCCGAAAACGGATTCGATTCGTTTCCTATAATTTTGAACGTGAACTATTTTATTTCTGCAGCGAATCGAAAAAATTTTCGATTCTCTATTTCAAAAATTTGGTTATTCGCACACCCCTATTAATGACCCATTTTCCAGGCATTTCACCCCAGAGAAACGGGGTATCAGCCGGGAGCAAAGCTTGCGCCTAATAGAAACCTAAATTACCCAGCGGCAGTGGGTATCCGACCCTGCACAACCCGATTACGAGGCGGTGCTCAATTCACGTCCAATATAGTTCCTGACGCAAACCGTATTTCACACGAATGTTACGCTGAGCGCGTGACTTTGACTATTGCAAATTAGCACGTTACGTAAGCCATGAAGGCGCTGGATAATGCGTAACAACTAAGTAATGTTTTTGTGTGTCCGCTCTTCTTTTTCAAGAATTTCCTTAACAGCAATACGATAATCAGTCAGTTTGTGTTGCTTAAACCATGTCTTATAATCAATGACACTTAAAATTTTAAGAACTAGAATACAACAAGCCTTCTCCTTTACGAGAAAAATTACTTAGAAACGACTCGCGCATCTCTCCTCGTGCTGGCCTCTTGTGAGCAGAGCAATAATGAGAACTGGCCGGTGAACGAGACTTTCTTTGTTAAAAAAGAAAACTCTTTGCAGTTAACTTGACTTGGAGAATTTCGCTAGCAGTCAATTACGGGGAATAACATATCTCGCGGCATGTTTAAACTAAGCCGTAGCCTAATTTAGTGAGTGTCTTTTTGCCGGCTTGGATATAGTCGTCTGCATGTTACTCGCAGCAAATTAGTGTATGTACTTATGAAGTGAGTGCATAGCCTAAGGTGAGAGGCAACAAATTTTAAGAAATGAATTATGCATAAACAATTTAGGTAATGAAAGTAAGTTGGAAGCATTCCAGATTGTGATGCAAAAATTGCCCACAGCAAGTCTTGGTTTACATGCTGAGTGCGCCATAACAAGAAAGCTTTTTTTGTGGCCACTGATGTGCGCGAGAGAAGCAAAATTTCTCTGTCTATTTTATTAGTCACCCGATTACATCTAGGATTTCCCACACATTCTCTGTTCTTGTCGGCACGTTTCTTTGGAGAGACGACAGAGTGGAAAAAATACCGCACGGGCAGAGCTCGCGCACAGCTGTTGGAGACTAGGCTCGAACGTTCCATGAACGGGTCCCTGCAAGAGAGCCGGCTGGAACCCGACTGGCGAGAGTTCCTGGGGTCCTTTTGCAGATCTGTGCCTGAGGCGTACGGTGCAGGGCCCGCCAGAGGGCCTGGACGCCGACAAGCTTCTATAATGGGCCTCGGTGGACCGGCTGTGGCGATAGTGGTCAGTTCCTTCGGTCCTGCGTTCACTCTGCAAGTTGCTTCCTGCCGACGCCGTCTGCAGTGCTCAGGTGAGGAAAACCTTTGACTTCAGGCTAAGTGCCTGACTGTTCTGCCGAGCCTGAAGTTTGGTGTATCCGCTATACACTCTCAGACACCGATTTAAGCATTTATCGCTCAGTGAAAGATCCGGAACCGAAGGAGCTGAATTTTATTACCACGAAAATTATACTTTTGCTCACGGGCACAAACAGAAGAAAGGGTAACGTTAACAGCTATATGCTTTTTTCTCGCAGATCGCTTTCATTACTTCTGGGTCCTGTTCACGCTCGACCAGGATGGTATTTCTATCACCAAAGACACACGTAGTCTGCACAGCAGCTTTCATCTGAATGGAGAGCTCTGTTCGCATCAAGACCGCGTCGTCAGCGTGCGTGCCTCAGTTCCGTGATCACGTGACCATGCCCTGCACGCACCGCGCTCTAACGTTGCCGTTTTCGGGTGATGTGGGCTCTCTGTCACGATTACATGACCACCCCTTGCACGGACCGCAACCTCGCGCTTCGTGCATCTATCGTTGTAATCTGAAGGGTTGCCAGGTCGCTTAAGAGGGGAGCAGAATGCACAACCTTTCACCCAAACCCAAAAAGAACAGAGTCACCGAGCCGCAAACGCTTGGAAGGTCCTATCGGACGCAGCATGGAGCCGGCAGGTCAGAGGCTGCAAGCAAACACGCGACTAGCTGAACACAGGAAGGACGTGCTGGGAACGCTGTCCGCAAAGAGCGTTTACAGCACGCCGCGTAATGAGGCATACTCGGAGATATTTGTGTCCCAGTTCACGCTAGAGATGCGTCACACTTTATTAATTGCGCAGCTCGAGGCACGAGTTCCTCTCTCTGATGCAGCCTTAGAGAGCACATCCTGTTAGAGGTTATAAGTTGTGAGAAGAGGTGCGGCAGCAGTCTTACAGTTGCTTGGCGGCTGGAACATACGATGAAGGGGGATGAAAAAGGTACAGATTTAAGAAAAATTGCAACATTTACGCTTGCTAACACTATCTGAATTTCGCAATTTACGCAACCAGCCATGAGATTCCTTCGCAGCGAAATTTACAATAGATTTTTACAAGTCATTTAATAGAAGCAGTTTAGGGGGCGCAACGGCTGCTGTGTAACGCGTTACGTGTTTTGTGGACATCACTACCATGCACCTGAGGTGTCCATTCACTCAGGGAGCCAGTTATGAGCCTCTCCTTTCCGCAGGGCCAACGGAGGGTTTAGGCGGTTTGGACTGCGAATAAGACAATACTAGGAACTATACTCTTTGCTTCGTGCAAGCGGGCACTGGAATCTGTGAAGTATGCCGGGAACGCGATCAAACCGAAGACCACAAGCGGAAGAAGGCCGATTATGCACCTGAGCGTAAGACGCCAAAATGGGCATTTGCCTGTGAAACATCAAAATGGGCCTACCGCTCCTGAACTCTCGGCCGCTAACGCCAACCATCTCCCGTTGAGTAATGCAATATGCCGGTAGGCTTAGATCTCTTAATTTTTTTTTCACGTGGTGTTTTTTTATGCATGTTATCGACTTTTTGGTGCATGTTCCTGGTGAGTGGAGGCATTCTGGAGGGCAAAGGTAGGTGGGATGGTGTTGGGTGGCGTTACGGGAAGATGGAGTCTTCACTAGTCGAGGATTCACAGCGTATCTTTTTTTCCCTTGCTTTACTGTTGGTAATCGGGTTCAATGGAGGTTAAATTGTGAAATTCCACACCCTCCTTCAGAAATATTCTCGGGAAAGGTTTTATGTTTATTTCAGTCCAAAAAATAAAGATATAGCGTGCAGATTTCGACACACTAAACGGTCGCACCAACGTCTGCGTCGCAGAACAAGGCGCGCTACTCGACCAATTTCAATTCATCGGATTGGAATTCCAATTCATGGACTGGACCGTCGCGAGGGCGTCTCAGATTGGGTGCACTGTTTGCGAGCTAACTCTATCGAGTAGGCACTATTCATCGCTCTGGCAAGGATATTGTGAAATATCAATCTGTGTGAGGGTCCTTGGTCAGAGGTTAGTGTGCGTGTCCTTTTGTGCAGCATTTGGAGTGGCTTCACCCAAGAGCATTTCTTCCCGTGGCGCAATTCTTCGCGGAGGTCTTCAACCGCTACGTCGCCCACATCGCCCGACCCGCTGCCTTCGCTCGGTTTCCTCACCTGCCACGGCCGCCACGGCGAGGACACGATGAGTGCGTCTGCATCTATAACGATATCGCCGTTTAAAAGTGGCCGGGGCGCAGACGGATGCTGCAGGTGCTTTACGCTGACATGAAATTCAGGAGCAAAGCATGCAGCGTTGTGCCCTGCTGAGATTAGAAAATTTTCGCGGTGCCAAATGCTGTCGGTTTGAGACAGAGGCCTAAAATAATTGTGTTTGCTATGGCATACTTGCTTGCAGACTTATCTAGTCGTCTCTAAAGTCTTTGAAGGCAAAAAGTAGGGACGTCAGTGTTTCAATATTGATGCCTGTTAAACACTACTACCATTGTTCCGGCTTACGGCGATAACTGAGCTGTTAAAACCGTGATTTTCGATCAGTGTATTTAAACAATGATACAATGAATAAATGTCTATTTCATTCAGGATATTCAAGCCACTTGTTTTGGAGGTTAAGACCTCCACAAAGTTTTCAACTAGATTGCAAGCCAGTGCTCACGCGTAGCAATGGTGGAAAGACAGGCTGGTCAAAAGCAGACATTCACAAGTGAGCACAAGACAGGAGGACTACTTCCCCATGCTTATCATGCGTAGTAATGTTGCTATGTACAGTAACGCCAATGATATGAAGAATGCGCTGTTTGAACAGATGAATCCGGAGTGCTTTGCGTGCTCACGAGGTTAAATTACGACGAAACTGGCCCGTAAAATCTTGTAACTCGCGCCCGCTCATAGAATATGAGTTAATATCAGATAGTAGCCGCCGTCGACTTTGCTGGGTGGTCACAGACCTGAAGTTTATATGCGAAATTAGGTTTATGAACGTATTTTAGTTGTGTCATAATTTTGTGGTTATTCTGCTTTCTAAGAGGCAAACAGCACCACTGAAGAAACGAATGATCTGCAAGCGCAGCAACTTGCTTTTATTAATCTGACCTGCGTAAAGGCAGAACATACATACCATGGACCTCGTCCATCAACCCTCCAAGGCGCATCTCTCCACACCAGCTGTGTTTCTGTAGCTGCAGATTGGCCTGTTATAATAAATTAGGCCGTATCCATGACTTCTGCTTCGCTGTATAGGCATGAGGACTTCTTCCTCACTTTCAGCAAAGAAGTACTGGTTTACGGGTGTTGGACGTCCCAAAGCGACTCAGGCTATGAGGAACGCCGTAGTTAAGGACCCCAAAAAATCGACGACCTGGGAATCTCTAACGTGCACAGATATCGCACAGCACATGGGACTCTATAATTTCGCCTTCATTGAATTTTGACCTCCTCGGCGCGGTTCGAACCCGCTCTTTCGGGTGCGCAGCCGAGCGCCGTAACCATTGAGCCACTGCGGCGGCCTGCAAATAAGGACTCATGAACAGCAGCAGAAGAAAGAAACATTAACTAAGCCTGCTCACATTTGCAACGCTGCTTCGTCAGATTGCAGCAGTATTGGTGCGTTAACATTCATCATCATCATCATCATCAGCCTTACTACACCCACAGCAGGGCAAAGGCCTCTCCCATGTCTCTCTAATTAACCCTATCTTTTGCCAGCTGCATCTACCCTTTGCCTGCAAACTTCTTAATCTCATCCGCCCACCTAACCTTCTGCTGCCCCCTGCTACGCTTACTTTCTCTTGGAATCCACTCCGTTACCATTAAGGACCAGCGGTTATCTTGCCTTCGCATTACATGCCCTGCCCAAGCCCATTTCTTTCTCTTGATTTCGACTAGGATGTCATTAACCCGTGTTTCTTCCCTCACCTACTCTGCCCGCTTCAGGTCTCTTAGCGTTACACCTATCATTTTTCTTTCCATGGCTCGCTGCGTTGTCCTTAACTTAAGCTGAACTCTTTTCGTTAGCCTCCACGTTTCTGCCCCGTAGGTGAGTTCCGGTAAGATTAAGCTGTTGTACACTTCCATGATCAAACCAATTAACATTAATAAGAGTTGGCAAATAGAATGTGAAAGCGCACACGCCTCTTAAAATGGGAATAAGCTGCAATGTCTTCTCTCGAATAATCGAAGCTCTGCTTGTGCCTCTGCAGCTACCTTCGCAGTGCACCTGTTATAGGGCGCCTTCTCGAGCTGCTGTTCCCTGCCATGGGGGTGGCAAGCTTCAAGACAGAGTTGGCGCCAGCTGCGGACACCGACTGCGGAGAGGGCTTCCTCGGCGACTCCATCGGCGAGCCCATCTTCCGCATTGATGGGCAGTCGCTGACGACAGTAGCCCAAATTGGCTTCGGTGACTCGCTGGGGCGGCTCTATAGCGCCGACCCCATGTGAGTGATGGAGAACCGTCGACCGTCAGCTTGCGAATAGAAGCCCGTCTGTAAAAGAGCGTGGGCTTCGTTGTCGCGTTTTCGTTCCAGAGGAGTTGTTTTGTTGGCTGTTTGCTCCCTTGATATGTGTCTATCTTGTAGTCACTTATTTCGGGCGAGGACGACGAGAAATATAAAGCTGACTTGCGCAGACTTCTGCGTCTTGATTCACGTTCTCATGAAGCGTATCTCAAGAAGCATTTCGAGATGTATATATTTATAAAGGCTTGGTATGCTTGCTTCCCATGTTGGTGCGTTCCTTGCTTAATTCATCTAGCCCCAGGTTCATGCTATTTCCCAGGTCGAAGATTTATGATCATTTCTTCTTTAGTAATAATTGATGTGTTTTTTTTATCTTTCGGCCTTCTTTTCTGGCTGCAATGATAATTTCTGGTCTTATTGATGAGTTGCAAGCACACCCCTTCGCCATTATGTGCACACGCTTCAATTCAGAATATTTCATTGATTGAATGTTCGGAAGACGAAAACTGCAAAGTATAGCTTCATACTTTGTTAGTGGGTAAAAACGAAGACAAAGGCAATCCTGTCATACAATGCAGGCCCTCACCTCCCTTGTGAAGTTATGACGCCAACAACTATGTTCAGAATTGTAATCCGCTGCAGTGGTCTACTGTCTCTTGCGTTCGGCAGCTTAGACCAAGGAGGCTTAATCGAACTCTGGCAGCGGCGGCCGAATTTTGATGAAGGCATGAAGAAAAAGGCATCCGTCTGCTGTGCAATGTTAGTGGATATAATGAAGCCCAGTTGGTCTAATTTAATCTGAAGCCCTTCACTGCGGCTTGTCTCAAAGCCTACCTGCCGCTTTTTGACGTGAAACGCTCTCACGTAACATACATGCGTATGCCATTTCAGTGGTGCATCCTTATTCTGGTAACAAGGAAAAAGATATGGCTGCCTTTGTCTTACCTTTCTTCGTGGTTGGTGGCATCCGCGCCATGCCTTTTTTTCTTGCAAGCCACTTAAAAGACCGCATGGGTGACACCATATGAGTGCTCTAAAGATGTCCTGAGTCGTGTAGTGGTACAGGCCTTGTGCTCTGCGCAATATAAAAGCTTGAATACTTCATTATCAGTCGTGTCTGCAAAGCTTCCATGCTATCTGAGCAATGGAAGACTTGGAGCCTCGACTGATATTCCAGTATTGTCAATTTAGAATCCAGCACTTGTTGACGCAAGCATAAGTTTGTCGTTTTTGAAGAATTTCCTCCAGTTTGCGTGACCATCGCATCTGATTAAGATCCCTGCGTGACTACACAGCTTGCTAGTTCTCTTCCAGCCTTTTGTGATCATGTAAGCGACACTCTCAAAGGATTTAAACAAACTTCGCGTCCTGTTATTGGGAGAGCATGGGTCGCATTGTACGTGACGAAGCCACAGAGTCGCACGCGCTACACTGAAAGTTATTATGTGGTTGGGGTGGGATGAGAGAGAGAGAATAAAATAGGCTTGAGCAGGTTGGTAATTCGTTGCAACCGAGTAATAAAAGCGCGGGAAGAGCGCAGGACGAAGATGAGACGGGACAAGCGCTATCTTTCAACACAGCGGATTTATTGCAGACCAGGAGCATATATATACACAGCTGGCTGCAAAGGAGATGAAAAACGTAACAAAAGTGCCACATGCCTTCATGTCATGAAATCAAGCTCCTTCCTTGATAATGCCACAGACGGCCTGCTGACGCATTGATCTTCTGTCCGTGCTATCTCACACGCTTCCTTGATTTTTCTACTCAAGTCGTCACAGTGCCGATACAAAATGATGGTCTTATGGAACAGGGGATGGAAAGGTGGTTCTGCGTCGCATTTTGCAATGGGCTGCCAGATGGCCGCCTGTGGTAGTGTTTCCCAATTTAACGTTGTGCTCGTGGAGGCGCACACTCAAACACCTGCCCGTTTGCCCTATGTTGTGCCTACCACATGAAAGTGGAATTTTGTTATACCAGTTCTTCCTGTAAGGCGCGTGGGCATTTCGTTGCTTAAATCTGCACTAAGACTTGCTCGTTCGAGTAGGGAAGCTCTTTTTCATTCACTCAAAATGTTTTTTAAGAAACGTGAACACCACTTTCACACCAGAACGTCCCGTCTCGCCTTTGTCCAGCGTTCTTCTCGCGCTATGATTACTGTGTGAGAGAGAGAGAACGAGGATATTTTCAGCCAGCGGTATTGTCACAGTAGGTAAATGTCGCGTTCGGCTTCTGACACAAGACTCGATTTCGTGCTGTTCGTACGCTTTATTTTGAGTCTCAAATCTAAGGCCCCGGAGATGAGATAACACCCGAAGAGTGTTATCTTGCCCATCCACCCGCAAAAATAGTGAGCATACCTGGAGATTTATTATTTTCGGTCATATTAAGAATTTATATTGCGCCGCAAAATGATCTCAGAGGCTGAAGGCCGAACATGTATGTGGTATTTAGAAGCATGTCATTTTTGTGCAAGAAGCATGCTGCGATCCAGATTACCGGCCTGGGGCCAATGCGGTACAAGAGATCGATCTGTTATTCTCTGACAAGGTTTAATGTGCAGAGCGGCTCAAGTTCCTCTTAAGTGTATCGAAGTCACATGTTTTCTTTGTTTCAGGTACTAGCGGCTCCGAAGGAGTGGTGTGCCGTGCCTGATCCCGGTGTCACCAGGCACCTCTTTTGTAAATAGTTGTATTAAACGCCTCTGACTTGCCACCTTGAGCACGTCAGGAACGACCACATTGCTGTGTATTTTTGAAACAATAGAGTACTCGGAAGGCCTCCGTGCCCACGTCAGCTGCAACATTTTTCGGTAATGGCTGTTTGCACGGCAGCTTCTGTTCTTTCTTGTGGCTGGCTGACACTGACACTAGCAGCAAAGATATACAATCATTTCTGTTACGACGGGCGGAAGACACAACCCAGGAACAACAGAATTGAACGTAGTACAATCAATCAGAAAAGACTATGGCTGAAAACTATGTCCAAATGGTACTTTCATTCAAAAGGCATCAAAAGAGAAGAGAGCCACGCGGGCCCAAGGACCAGCTGTGGGAACGGTCTGCTGTCTCGAAAACAGATAAAGCTTAATAGTAAACTGAAGTCACGCGTCCAGGGATGGAGCCCTCAGTCCAGGACTCCATTTGCCGTAAATCTCAGGCTGGCTCGGACTACCACGTTACGCTGGTCGTCCGGGGCCGAGCTAGCCAGGATGTCTTCACACTGGAATGAGGAAGAGTGGGATACGGGGAATACTGAGGCACGATAGCGGTGTTCTCATGTGGAATGGGAAAAAGAAGATGGGCGCCAGTGCAATTTGCGGGGTAGTGCGAGATGATGAATGTTAGTCTCGGAGTTTGCGCCGAAAGGCGCCTTCTCCTGCCTCGTGTAGCTTCGAAAATTCCTGTAGGTAGTACACCCATCAGGTGCTGCGACTGCGTAGACGAAGAATATCCGGCTCGCATGTGAGATCCCTGGTTTGGGTCCAGGTGCCGCCAAAATTATCCACTGGATCAAAGAAAAAAATCTTATTATTGATTGAATTGAGTAAAGAGACTTGGGAGGTGCCTCGAACCGGCAACCAGAGCCGACAGCGGAACCTCTCAACAGAACAAGGTTTGGCTACCTGCTCCTCTATGAATGCACCAATTAATCCCCTGCACTAACCCCTAGCGGTTCTGAAGCAACTTTTCCAAGGCGGCGGTCAGAGGAGGTGGGGAATGGAGGGTGCTAAAAACGTCTGGATTCGAACAGGCCACCATTGCAAATTGAACCTGACAATGTCTAACGCTGGAAACTTATATAGTTAAGCTAGCTTACTGGAACTAGCCTGTATCAAAAATGGCATGTTGAACACATTAAAAGGCGCAGGGTGAAGTAAATAAAGCTCTCCGCACCTATTCTCAGTCACGATGAGGTAGAGAATAGGCACAAAGGTGACCAGGCTGAAGAGGACAATGGCATAGGTGCTGGGAATAGCAGAGGGGAGCTAAGAGTACAATACGCCACATGAAATAAATTATTAATAATAAATACCTTCTGCCGCAGACAGGCATACCGCAAGCTGACTTGAAAAAGCTTGGACGCAAGCTCGAAAATGTGCGCACATCCCGACGTTCATGGTGCGGAAGTCATACGCAAGATGAGGCATAGCGACAATAGGATGATGGTGTCTGGATGTAGCGTAGATTTCTAAAGAGAAAGGAGGAAACTAGTTCAAAAAAAGCATATAAAAGAGTTGGGGCTAGAAAGAATGTAGTGGAATTGAAGATCTCACTGAAATGAGGCGGAGGAAGATGAATGAACATTTGTTTCGTTCTGATAATTCTTCCCTCCTACTGGCTGGAGCCATCAGTCCTAGGATCAGCGGTGTTCGCCTGTGGTCCTCCACCTGCCACTGGGCCTTCTGGCCCAGGCTGGAGAGCACGGGCTTCCGCTGGGAAAGGGTGGGGGACGGTATGGAGTGTGCTTCCGGGTGTCAGGGTTGACCAAGGTGGTGTGGTACAGGGTTTGTATTTTTGAGCAGAGAGAGCTTATGCCCGGTCTGTAGGAGGGGTAGAGCTTGTTGATGAAGTTGACGTGGTGATGAGGGTTAGTTTATAGTTTCCGCCATGCGGCGACACCCTCTTCTCTGGTGAGGGTTTGTCTCGGGACATTATGCGGTGGTGGAAGCGTTGCTGTTGGAGTATGTGATATTACATTTGCACTGGTTGTACCTCGTCAGGTTGTGGGCGATCTCGTCACGTGGCGCGTTCTGTGTGAGCTCCGGCAGGCACGTGTGCGCGACGATTGCAAGGAAATTCCTTATGTCCCTCTACCAACTTTTGGTAGAGCGACATGGAAGACTTGGTAGAGCGACTGCTCCAGAGAGGTGGTGGTCCCGGGTTCGAACCCCGTACCAGGAGGAAATTTCCTTTACCTACGAAGTTTCTGAGAAAGATGTATAGCTTTTCCTTGAAGCCGTATGGCGGCGCTTCGGTGGATGGCAATGAGTACTTACTCCCTTATTGCATTTCGTTCATGTAAATGAGAGACAGCAACGGACTCAGGACGCTACCTTGAGGCACACCACTTAGAACATCGCTAACTGGAGATGAGTGGCCGTCAAAAACTGGGAACTGCTTGCGATATTACAAGAAATTCCTTAGCCATGAGGTTCTTAATGGGTCCACGTTGAGGGAATTGATTTTACCTATAAAACGTGAATGCGCGACGCGGTCAAATGCTTTTGAGAACTGTAAGAATATGCAGTATCTTTGAAATATCCCATTCATATTGTGCAGAAGTTCGGTAATAAATTCTAGTAGTTGATTCTCACCAGAGAAGCCTTTTCTGAACTCATGCTGGATAGTTAAAAGAAATGATAAATATCGAGCTGCTGCGCTTAATCTGATACAAGGATGTGTTCAGGATCTTGCATTGGAAGGAGGTCAATTATATTGAGCGATATGTACGCGAGTTTGTTTTATCACCTCAACTGATGATGGAGATAATTTTCTCAATTTTCTAATCCCTTCGAATTTCTTCATTTCTTATCCACTGACGAAAGATATGAAAGACAATACTGCTTGAATGGATCACAGTGTTTTTGAGAATTTCTGTATTATTATCATCAAAATCAGCAGAATTTGTTATCTTCAGATTGTACATCAAAACTAAATACCGGTGACACAAATTTCTATGGGACTCATGTACTGGTAATCATCATCTACTAATGGTGGGATAGCGGAATGGTCTTCCTGAGTGAACACTGAATAAAATATTTATTGAATATTTGTGCAAGCCCCCTGCGAGTCAGTGATGATGTTGCGTTCGTTTGGGCTGGCAGCGATTGCCAGCCCAGGAACTGTTTTCTCTGCTCCCAGGAGGTTATTTGTGGTTATGCAGGCAATGCGGGGATGTTTAGGTGGCTGCAAATTAGGCTGATAGTGGCGTCGGTATAATGCGTGAGGGAATCACTGACGTAGTTCTTGCGAAGAGCTCTAGCGTGGACATGGCAGCGTCCCGGATGATATTCGGGATGCATATTGCTGGTTACGGGGGATGCCGTGATCCTTTGTTTAATGTGAGTGGAAGTCGCCATGGCGGGAGGTCATGTCCCTTCGTCGTGGCTAACAAAGCCGGGGGAGCGTTCTGCTCCTTGTGGTGGTTTTGTACAAGCATATCTTTTCAGTCCTGAGGTGTGCTTCTACCAGTTATCTGGCTGTATACAGTATGCCGAAATCCAGAATTATGGTAATGACAGTGGTGCTGGTGATGCCGAGGGCATGTTTGATAGGCTTGCGCATCATGATGTCCACATGGTTCGAATAAGATAGTGTGATGGAGTCTGTGGTACGGTTAGTTGGCTAACTATAAGCGCGTGAAGGATGCGCAGTGCGTGGACGTTCTCCAGTCCCCGTCGTCTCTTAGTGATCGCAGGGATCATATAGAAAATTTGCACAAAACGACAAAATGCAAAATATACAAGTAACAACAACAAGTAGATCCTGTAATGCGTCTTTTTATTCGCGCTTTAAACGTGAGAGTTTTTAGTTTAGTGAAAACAATTGTTCGCAGTTCATTGACACATACGAGTAATGCTGAGAGCTATTCTTTTCGGGAAGAATTTCTGAAAATTTCTGAAACGAATTCACGCAAAAAACGTGGAAGCCTCAAACACCCGCATATTGAAGGCAGTGGCTGTGCCATTTGGTTTGTAATGAAATGTGAAGCATGAGAGCAAAAGATCAACTGACTTAATGCTTTGCGGGAAGAGTTCTAAGCGCCGATGATATTGAATAAACTATGGAGTGGACCAAAATGCAAAAAAACAGAAACACACTTGAGTCGCAAGTACACGTCATATCTGTGAATAACAAGTATCCTGTTCTCGATTCCTCAATCAGAAAAAAAATTATGGGGAAGACCAAAACGACTTCAGTCGTGTTCCACATTTTACATAAACTTTGGTGCCTATAAAGAACACTTGCAGCGTATGGCTGCACAGGATGCAATCGCATATCACCTATCTCCGCAGTAACTTGCGTCCCTGGTACCTTCTTCTTGCTTTTGCAGGAATACAGCTTCCGGCGCAATAAACTGGTGACAAAACTACCTTGGTGATATAATGTGCTTTGCACTAGTAGATAATTGCGTGTTCCTCTGCTTAAGATTCGTAAAGGGAACTTTTCCGCAAGAATTATCAGTTAGAACCAGAGCTTGCTTTGCAGGTATACTGGTGGATGGAAGTACTGCGCCCGGGCAACCAATTCCCCCACGTTAGCGGGAACTCCATTTTTATGGCCGATGCACAGTGAATTGTGGCATCAAACTTAGCGTTCAGTCTGAGTATGTAACTGATTTTTAACGTGTCCGTTCGAAAAAAAAAACAAAAGCTATTCGTGGTCTGTGTGTAGTAACGCATTTGCTGAGATACACGATAGCAAGGACGTTTTAAGCATGAAATGCCGTTAGTTGCCATTGTCTATAATCTCGCTTCCTGATCCGTGATGTAAGAGCCCTGCCGGACCACTAAGAGTTAATAAACGATGAGGATGGTGATCGAAGTTCCACGAGACACACGCATGGGTTAATAAAGGGCAACCAGTCAAGAGGTCGATTTTTCCCAGCATATACCTCGAGCACCAAATCACCATTCTCTTCGAACAGAGACTTAGTTGAACGCGATTGGCTCTGCCTGTCGATCCATCAAGCGTATCTTACCCAGGCTAAACTGTCCCATGAGCACAAAAAAGCCACATGGTATTTCAGGGTCTTCCTTGACAGGCAGAAATCTTAGAGTGTAGGATGTGATCCGTTCCATTCTTTTTGAGTCCGTTAAAGTATGACTCAAAAGAACACAGCATAATTATACCCCACAAAGCAGTTGTCAGTAGTGTCTGGTTGTTCAAACAGGGGGTGTTGAGGTACCACAGCACAAACGTTTTTCGGCGCAAAGCCACTTTTTAACCGGTAAGATTAACGAGTGAAGTTTTAAAAATGGTCTCGCGGTCGATTGAATGCGCAACCGCGGCACTTCCTGTAAAGCATTGTTGCGGAGAAAGCCGAAGTAAGCCTGCTGGTATTCGGTGCAATAAGTGGACTTAACCAGTAACTCTGTCATCTTCCCTGTATAGTTACTCGAAGGAAAAGCGAATGGCGAAGAAATAAAATGTGACATACAAACACCGCAGAGGCCCCTCAGGACCATGACCGCAAAGATGGCCTATAGTGGTCGGAGCGTCTACCGCGCATGCGGAACGTGCGGAGTTCGATTCCCAGTACTGCAGATTACACAGAGGTGATACAATGAGTAGAAGCTTTCCACTGCCCTGGTGCTTAGATTACCGGCTTTGAAACGCTTGAGAAATCAGTTCTTAACTCCCCCCTACCCTTGAGTAGACAGGAATAGCGTTAACCACGGCGCTCTTTGTGCCAATGTTGCCTTTGCGCTACAAAAATGGATCATAAAAAATTGCAAAAAGAGTTGGTGGATAATAAGGTGCTGAAGACAAGTTCCATAAGGAGTACAAAATAAATTACCTGTCCGAATAGTCTCGTACTGAAAGCGCTGCCAAAATGTGGGAAAACGGTTTGTGCTGTGCCTGCACGTTTCTCTTCCACAATGCAGCACTTCCAATACGTTCATGAGCGTTGCGACGCAGAAGATGTTGCAAAGCTTGGGCTCATGCAAACATGCAGATCCCAATCCATCCAAGCCTGCGTCTGTCGCCTCAGAGAGAAGATTTCATAATCTCACTGAGACCCACTATTGCAAAAATGATGCCGGGGAAACTAGGACACTGGGAGATATCGGAGTGCCGGCTGATGCCAGCAAAATGACTTTGCTTTGTACCGTAGTTGATTAAAAACGACATCCGCACCCCAATCTCTTAGAAGCGTCCAGGTACATGCAAAGCCTCGAATACACCTGCTGTTAGCACAAAAGGGGACGGCGTCATTAATGAACGGTTTCATTGAAAAAAGAGGTACAGGTAAGAGGTACATAAATTAATTATTACAGGAGGAGGTGCCAAAGTGGATACTGTCAGGGGGGCCATCTGCTAATAATTGTATCATGAAGCAAGATAAACATATGGCAGATAGCAAATAAATAGTGGAAACCCGGTTCAGTGGAAATTAATAATCACAACAGATTAAGCTTGCTAAATTTTAAAAGCACATTTATAAACGCATTTTACAAATGCAAAGAGAGAACGTAGTACAAGCACTCAAGCAACACAAGTCGTACACAATAATTACAGGGTTCATTGGCGTGCAATTGAAGGCAATAAAACTGTACATAGTTTTTCAAGTTTTTATGGAATTGGGCTTTGGTAGGGAATTCATCCTAATTAAGCACTGAGGACGTCAAAAGCTGCAAATATCTGCGTGAACTTCTCTATATATGTATAGTTTTGGTTGGAAACTCACAAGGTTTCCTATCCACCGACTAACATAGCGAGTATGCCAAGACACTTAAGATTTTGTGCTCTTATCAGGAATTTATATCGCTCTACAACATGAAGTGAGAAGCCTAAAAAAGTTTTTGTATGTGGTATTTCGAAGAATAGTGATTTGTGAGTGACATGATGCGACATCGAATGGCGGCCTGGGGCCAGAACGACGCCCGAGGTTGAGTCGTTGTTCTGGGGGCAGCTTCAAAGCAGGAAGCGTCTGAAACTCCTATTAAATGCATCGCAATTATTGATGCGGTTTCTTTCTCTGCTTTAGGTACAAGCGACACCGATGAACTGCACGTGCCATGCCGCTCTCGAAGTCACCAGGCGCCTGTTTTGCATATAACCCTTTTGCGGATGTGGGAAGGTGAATTACTCAGATTACGACGTAGGTAACCAAATGTCCTTGAAGCTTTTGCGCAAACGGCTGTAATTTGGTCGGTCCAGGAGACGTTATCGGTTAGGTGAGCACCCAAATATTTATACGATACTGTATGTAACAATTCGTTATTATTGACGTTGTATAAAAAATGTGAGTCATCACGCTTACGACTAAAAGAAATTACCTGACATTTCGACACATTTAAAGCCATTAACCAGGTGTTAGACCAACTATGAATTAGGCTAAGGTCATTTTTAAGGGCCACGTGGTCGTCAGTACTGTTAATTGATCTGTAAATAATGCAGTCGTCAGCGAAAATATGTAAGCGAGGAGAAACATTAAGTGGCAAATCATTTATGTAAATTAGGAAGAGTAAAGGGCCCAAAACACTGCCCTGAGGCACACCAGAAGTAACGTGAGTAGGAGACGAGGCAATGTTATTAACTACTGTGAACTGTTGACGATTCGAAAGAAAATTACGAAGCCATGTTAGAGTGAAGGAGTCAATACGAAGTGCAGTTAATTTAGCAATAAGGCGACAATGAGCTACACGATCAAATGCTTTGGAAAAGTGAAGGAAAATGCAATCGGTCTGCTGGTTATTGTTCATGTTAAGGTGCAGATCAGTCGTGAATTCGAGTAACTGTGTCTCACATGATAATCTTTTCCTGAAACCATGTTGATGGCGAAAGAGAAATTATTGGACTCTAGGTGATTATAAATATGAGTAGCAATTATATGTTCGAGCATCTTGCAGCAAATGCAGGTCAATGAAATTGGACGGTAATTTTTCAGGGAGTGTTTATGCCCAGTTTTAAATATGGGTATAATTTTGGCCATTTTCCAGTCATTGGGCAGCTGTCCCGATGACAAAGACTGCTTGAATATATGGTACAGAATGTTACTGGATATAGAAATGGTATTTTTTTAATATCTTGGAACTAATATTGTCAATACCAGATGAAGTAGAAAACTTCAAATTATTAATAAGACATGCAATTCCCTCCACCGAGATTTCAATACTTTCCATGAATTGCCTGTCAAAATCAGCAACATCAGGTACATTGGTATGATCCTCGC
Source organism: Amblyomma americanum (assembly GCF_052857255.1). Lineage (NCBI taxonomy): Eukaryota > Metazoa > Arthropoda > Arachnida > Ixodida > Ixodidae > Amblyomma > Amblyomma americanum. Next base: position 337,481,840 of record NC_135497.1, read on the forward strand.
GGCAGAAAATCGATGAAAAAAACGTATTAAACGCAGAGGGGCACACATTGTCAGGGAGGGGAGTATTTGTATCGCTATGCAAAGCTATCTGGTTAGAGTCACGGTCAGGTGATATAACTCGCCAAAACTTTTTTGGATTCGAATTTAAGAGAAAAGGTAAATCTGTGGTGAAATATTTATTTTTAGCTGCAGCTAAGGCAGAACAGTACGTGTTTAAACAAAGGCTGTACCTGTCACACGAAGGAGCATTATTGACGCGTTTAGCGGTATTGTACCGACGTTTCTTTTTATTCCTGAGCTTACGTAGGCCAATAGTAAACCAAGGATTTGTTTTGTCATTTGTTATTGAGATCAACGGGATATATTAGTTAATTAGAGTAGACATTTTATTCTTGAAACATACCCAGTTATCTTCCACCGAGTGATTATAAAAAGAAGGAAGTAGCGTGCGGTTGAAAAATACTTCAAGTTCATCGTTTATTTTAGAGTAGTTTGCTTTATTTTAATCACGTAATATTTTCTTTGAGATCCCTGAAAAGGGTAGTGGAACACTGATTGTTACCTGAAGAAGGTCGTGATCGCTAAAGCCGTTTAGATGAACTACACATTCAATTTTTTCTGGGGTGCTGGTGTTTATAAGGTCTAGAATGTTAGTACCGCGGGTTGGTTTGTTAACGACCTGGAACAGGTTAAGATCTAAAGTTAAGTTAAGAAAAACCACAGATATTCGACAAGATGATAGATTACGCCAATTTATGAGCGGAAAGTTAAGATCACCGAATAAGTAAACAGAATGCGCAGGACTGAGCTGGAAGGCCGTGGTTATGCTATTGCGTAGTTCTGTAACGGAAGAAGTGCTGTAGTCAGGTGGACGGTAGCAAGCACCTACCAGTAGTTTGGTCGTATTTATTATTACTTGAACCCACACAATCTCAAGAGATGAGTTCGAGTCGATAATAAGTGAAGATAATGACTTTTTAACACCAAGAAGAACGCCCCCGCCTCTCTTGCTAGCTCGATCTTTGCGGTATATATGATAAGAATGGTTATCAAGAAGAATTTCGTCGTCAGTAATGTCAGGATTTAGCCATGTTTCGGTAAGAACAAGAATATTAGATTCGTTATCGTCAAGCAGAGAGCAAACTAATTCGCGCTTGCGCATGATGCTTCGTATGTTTGCGTAAGATAGTGTCAACAAAGACCCATTGATAGGCAGCTTTGACTGTGGAAGAGCCCGTGAGCAAGTGCTTATGTCTAGCTATCTTTGCGACAGGACAACGGTATCAGTGTTTTTGTCGTGCGTGTAAGTCTGATTACTTATAAACAGCCGATCTACTGACAGTTTAAAAGGAACTTTTTGAGGTTTGACGAAGTAGCTTCTTTCTAGCTTGTCGTGTAGCTGGAGAGAAATCTTCACCGATTGAATATTTTAAGCCAGTTAATATGTGTGCAGATGACAAGATGCGTTGCTTGTCTTAAAAAAAGTTAGTTTAGCTATTATAGGTTGGTTCTTTCCTTCTTGGTATTTCCCAAGCCTACGTACGCGTTCGAATTGCGAACTGATTGTTTCAGTTTGCAGTTTTTCAGAGCAGATTTTTATGACTTCCTTTTCAGGGGTAGCCCAGTCCTCATCAGGGTCATCTTCTATCCCGAAAAACAGCAAATTACTTCGTCTGAGCTTGTTTTCTGCGTCCCCACATCTTGAAGTTATTGTTTGCAGCTGACCTGAGACATCACTTCAAGTTTTGATTCCTTTTTCCTTCACGCTCGAATCTGCAGCGTTTTTGAGGAAGTGGCCAACTCAAGCGCCGCAACCTTGGCTGTTAGAATGATGAGTTCATTATCAGTGGCAGCTTGTTTGTCCTTTGCACTTTTTAATTCTGTCAAGAGCGCCTCTTGTGCGGCCTCTAGTTTCTGTATCGACTCAAGAGCCGAGGCAAACGCATCTGCCTCAGCTTTTGACATTGGACCTGGGTTCGTCTCAACGTCGCCAGAAAGCAAGAGGAGCAAATCAAACATTGCAGAGTAGAGCGAACACAAAAGTAAATTAAAACGCATTAAGACATCAATCCACTCAAGTGGGCACGACACCGCAATCAAACAGCAGTTGTTACTCCTAAAGCATGAAGCACACCGTACGTAACTAACCTGCAATAGCAGTAGCTGAGTACGCTGCATACTCGATGCGGTGTCGTGCCCGAAGTAGATGCTTGCTGGCTGGCTTTTAAATCCTCTTTCGGTGGTGTCCGTTGTAGTCCCCAATCGCCGTTGCCAGATGTGCGCTAAAGTCTGGTCTGGATTCGGCGCCGTGATTACCAAGGCATGCCGAGGTGGTGTCGCATCATCGGTGCGCAGTCTGCACGTGCCGGGAAGTGCTGAGCAAACGGCCCAAGTGACGGTCACCTGCAATAGCAGTAGCTGAGTACGCTGCATACTTGATGCGGTGTCGTGCCCCGGCGGTGTCGTGCACATGATGATATATAGACGAAAAACGCGTATGCCCACATTACTACCTCCGTAAAACCTTCCTTCACTCCCCAGGCAAACTAAGAGAGAATGAAAAGGAAACGCAGGGAGGTTAACCAGATGTGAGTCTCCGGTTTGCTACCCTACACTGGGGATGGGGGATAGGGGTTAGAAAGATGACAGAGAGGAAAACGCAAAAAAAGGAACGTGCACACATGGAGACACACACACACACAAGGCGTTCCAGTTAGTCTTTCACACAGGCTGGTAGATTGTAAGAAGCGCAAAAGCGCTTGCACGGCATTCTTCTGCGACGGTAGGTCCTTTCGATATTGTAGAATTCTTTTTTCGGATAGCAGTTGGTCGTCCAGTTGGTCAAGTTCGTGGCTAAGGCATGCCCTCTGTGGACTGTACTGCGGGCAGGAGCACAATATATGGCCAATTGATTCTTCATGGCCGCAGTGGTCACAGGTTGGGGTGTCGGTCATCCCTATGCGGAAGGCATAGGCTTTAGTAAAGGCAACACCCAACCAAAGTCGATATAAAAGCGTTGCGTCTCTACGGCGAAGCTGTGATGGCGCTCGAAGACTTAATGTTGAATCAAGTGAGTACAGTCGCGTATTTCTTAAATGTGGCTCATTCCATTGCGACTCAGTGCACTGCCGAGCAAGTAGGCGGAGCTTCCGTGCCGCATCAGTTCTAGAAAGAGGAATTGGGACGTGGCGCTTCTCAGTATGGGCTGAGCGGGCAGCGTGATCCGCCCATTCATTGCCGATAATCCCGCAGTGACGTGGAAGCCACTGGAACGTTATTTCATGGCCGGCATCACTTATATGGTGTAACGTCTCTGTAATATGGAAGATTAGTTGTTCGTGCGGTCCGCGTCGTAGAGGTGACAGTAGAGACTGCAGTGCCGCCTTCGAATCGCAGAATATTGTCCATTTGTGTGGCGGTTCATCACCAATGTGATGAAGGGCAGTTAAGAGCGCTGCGAGCTCCGCTGCCGTCGATGTTGTCGCGTGGGTCGTCTTAAATTTGATTGTTGTAGCTTTCGCTGGAATGACGATTGCCGCCGCGGAGCTGCTTGGAAGGACAGATCCATCAGTGTAAATATGCGTTGAGTTACGGTAGTTCTCGTACAAATGTAGTAGCGTGAGCTGTCTAAGGGCTGGTGATGACAGATCAGCGTTTTTCGAGATACCAGGTATTGCGAGGTTGATTTTTGTCTGAGCGAGGCACCATGGAGGGATCGAAGGTCTCGCAGCCGGAGAGAAACAAGCTGGCAATGATTCATCATATGCAGTTATCGTTTGGCTGAAAGATTTCTGTGGCCTGTCCGCTGGTAGAGAGGCTAAATGGGGACGCGGATTCCTGGCTAGATGCCTTATATGGGTCCTGAGTACTTCAATTTCAATGTGGGTCTTGACAAGGTGGTCTCTAGCGATTGCTATCGTAGCCACTGTTGAAGCAGTCTGCGGCAGGCCTAGACAGATCCGGAGCACTTGACCCTGAAGACTTTGTATTGTGCGTAGATTCGTTTTGCCTGTGTTGTTTATTGGTGGCAAGCTGTATCGCAGAAAACCTAGAAAAAGCACCCTGTACAGGTGTAACATGGCACTAAGCGACATTCCCCAGGTCTTGCCAGCGAAAAACTCGAACAGGTGGCAGATGCCTGTCAGCCGTTTTTTCACGTATGATATGTGTGGGCTCCATGACAAGTACCTGTCGATTATGACACCTAGAAACTTGTACGATTGGACCCGTCGTATTATTTGGCCATTTATCATTACACTGTAGTTTGCCATGGGTTTGCGCGTAAATGGCACTAGTGCGCATTTCTCGGAGGAAATTTCCAGGCCTCGATTACGGAGGTATATAACAGTTTGTGTGGCGGCTCTCTGAATTCTCGCTCGCAACTGTAGGCGTGTTACTGCAGATGTCCATATGCAGATGTCATCCGCGTACATTGAGAGCCTGACTGTGGTTGGCACGTGCTCAAGGAGAGCAATTAGTGTTAGATTAAATAACACGGGGCTAAGTACACCGCCCTGGGGGACGCCGCGGTAGCTATAGTGAAGAGATATATGGCCTTCCTCGGTACATACAAAGAAGGATCGCATGGATAGATAGCTCCGTATCCATTGAAACATCCGACCACCCACTCCTACCTCTGCGAGAGCAGAGAGCATGGCTTCATGCGTAACGTTGTCATACGCCCCTTTAACGTCGAGGAATAAGGATGCGCAGAGACGCTTACGGCATTTCTCATGTTGAATGTAGGTCACCAGTTCGACGACGGTATCGATCGATGATCGACCGCGTCCGAAGCCCGCCATGGCATCTGGGTAGGTGTTGTGGTACTCCAAGTACCACTCCAGGCGTCCTAGGACCATCCTCTCTATTACTTTGCCCACACAGCTCGCCAAAGCGATCGGGCGATATGATGAGAGCTCCAACGGCGACTTGCCAGGCTTCAGCAGTGGAACAAGGCGACTTGTCTTCCAGGTTGTTGGTAGCGTGCCATTTCTGCAAGATTCATTGTACACCTCAAGAAGAACTCCTCTCGCTCGCTCCCCCAGGTGACACAAAGCTCGGTAGGAAATTGCGTCAGGTCCTGGCGCTGATGTGCGGCTACACAAAGCTAATGCTGCCTTAAGTTCGTGGATCGAGAATGGTCGATCCAACCGGAAATCACGTGGTGGCGGGTAGCTGCTCGAAGGCGATGGAATGTTGGTAGCTGTGAGTTGGCCGGATAATCTGGCGCAAAAATCCTCTGCCAGGTCAATCTCCGATCTCTTTTGAGAGAGGACAAGCGCCTTGAATGGGAATCGCTGTACGGGAAGTGTCCGCAGCCCGCGCACCGTTCTCCATAGTTGCGATAAAGGCTTGCGTGGATCTAGCGACCCACAGAAGGCAGCCCAACGTTGCGATTCGAGCTTGTCTAACCGGCGCTGTATCTTCTTTTGCGTACGCCTGGCGGTCCGTAAATCGTCCATTGTTTTCGTACGTCGGTACCTTCGTTCAGAACGTCGTCGGATTGCACGTAGTCGTTCTAGTTCCACATCAAAATCATTAAGTTTCGAGGAGCATGTTAGAGTACACATAGTGTCTTGGACCACGCTCTTGATTGCCTCTTCTAAGTCGAAAGATGAATTGGCGTCGCAGTGTTCTTCCATAATAGACTGAAATTTAGGCCAGTCCACTCTTTGGATCGTATCCTGTGTTTTGGAAGCGGTCAATCCTCTGATCTTGATGTACGTGGGGATATGGTCGCTTCCGTGCGTCTCTATGTCCGCAAACCACCCTGCACGTCTGACTAGGCTTCGTGAGACGAAAGCCAAGTCAAGAGAGCTGCTGTACGTGGAGCCACGTAAGAACGTAGAACTTCCATCATTCAGCAGCCAAAGTTCATTACTGGAGGCGAAAGATACCAGAGCTCTGCCTCTTGCGTTTATGATCCGACTTCCTCAGAGTGTATGATGGGCGTTTAAATCTCCAATGATGACCCAGGGATTGGAAGTTGAGGAAAGGATGTCTCGTAGTCTTTTGTAATCAAATCGATTTGACGGAGATAGGTAGGCGCCTACAAAAGTAAAGGCCAGATTCTTTTTCCTTACGTTTAGGGATATATATTGATTACTGTCATTAGGTTGTACAGGCTGATGAGTGTAGGTGAAGTCACGGCGAATAAACACCAAAACCCTACTTTTTCATAAACAGCTGACGGCATAAATGATTCATATCCAGAAAGCCTGATTTTGTTCGATAAGTTCGGCTCGCAAATGACGATAATGGGAAACACATTGGCGTACACGAAGCGACGTAAATTCGAAAGGCGTGCTTTGAGCCCGCGGGCATTCCACTGAAAAATAGCTGCTTGTCGGACCTCTTCCCTAAAAGACCAGGGCTGTGGAGCCATGATCTACTCAAGGGTTGCAAGCACCGGACTCAGAGCGTCCAGTACTTGAAGCGCACTTCTGGCAGATGGTGTGTGCATGTTGCTTAGCAGCACGCGAATGGCATTCATTAAAGGCCTAATAAGTGCTATCACTTGCTCATCTGTATTCCGCGACTCCTCGGATACAGCAGCTTGCTGTACTGGGGGCGGCTTCTTCTGCGGCTCTTCTGGCGGTCGCGTACGGGGAAGTGGCGGCCATTCCTTTGTGGAAAGAGATCTGGCAGTTTTCTCCCTTCCAACATTGGTAGTCGGAGTGCTGGAAACGTCCGCTGATGATGATGCTTGACGAGGTGACTTTTCCTGAAAGCTTGATGTTTTCCGTCCTGAAGACCTTCGTCGGTGACGTCATCTTCGCCGTACTTTCAGAGCGGCCTCTTTGTGGGTAGAGTTGTCTCTCACCATTTGTTTAAGAATGGTGATCTCTTTCTTGATCTGGGGACAGTCTTTGGAAGAGGCGCAGTGATCACCTTGACAGTTAGGACACTTCAACGTGGTTGCGTTGCAGTTGTCTTCTGAGTGGGGTTCGGCACATCGAGGGCACACGGCCGAATTTCTGCAAACACCCTTCACATGTGAAGGGCGTTTGCAGGAAAACTAAAGTCAAAGTAGGTCGTAGGCGCACGAAGTTCAGTTCATGCACTAATAAAACGTTTGTTATAGGCCAAAAAGTTTCTTCCTCGGCAACGTCCTTTTCAATACATATATTTGGTAAAGCAATCTCTGGAGGAAACAGTACAAGTGAAATAAAATCAGTAAACAAGGCTCTGTGTCATCAAAAAAAAAATTCAAAACGTCACCAGCTTTCCAGTGTTTACCGGCTTATTGTCACTGCACAGGATATAATCTCGTATCAACTATCTCCGCAGCAATTGCCGTCTCCTGTACCTTCATCTTCATGATGCAAGAATACAACTTCTGGGGCACTAATGTGGTGACCATAATAAGTTGACGCTATCATGCGCTTTTGCACGTTTAGATGGATATGCCTACCTCTGCTTAAGTTGTGGTAAGCGAGCTTTTCCGCATGCTAAATTAGTTAGCTCCAGAGCTCCCTTTGAAGGTATGGAGTTAGCCAGCAGTTTTGCGTGCAGAAAATCCATTGTCCCAATTTAGCGTTAACTCCATCGTTGTGTGAGATGCGAAGAGTAATAGCTCAAAACCTTCGACCGAAGTGAACGTTCTCTCTAGACACATAACTGGATCCTAACGCGTGTGTTCTAATAAGAAAAGCCTTTCGTAGTCCGTGCATAACACCGCCTACGGTACGCCCAAACTTTTTAAGCATGTATTACCGTTAGCTCCCAGTCTCTGTAATATCAGGCGAAAAACTTCTAGAAACTGCGTCCAAAGTGAGGCTCAACATGAAGCCGAAGCTTTCTGAAAGTCTGTGTCTGAATAGTGTTCTTCATAATAAAAATTTTCTCATGTCACAGTCTCGAGCTGGATTACAAATCGCGTCGGGGCAAACAAAGAACCTTCCCTTCTTGATGCCTCGGAACACTCGGGCATCACAGATATTTGAGTTTTTTCGTGAGGAGCAAAATCCTTGCATTGAAGAATATGAGTGGTTCTAAAATTCTAATGAACTGGGTGGCATTCAGCGAGCCTGTTCCAATTTCTCACAATATCATCATGCTGTCGTTCCTCCCGCACATCAAAATTCCGCGATACATACGCGTGGATCTAGAAAGGGCAGCGAATTATGAGGCCGACCTTTTTCATCATATACACCCCGCTTCAAAGCATACAGCATCTCTGAACAGAGACTTCGATGAACGCACTGCTTCTGCATGTCCAGAAGCTAAACAGATGGGCCAAAAACCCGCAGGTAATCTCAGTGTTCGATTATGTGCAGAAATCTTATAGAGTAGTACGGGATCTGTGGCATTTTTTGAAAGTTCGTTTAAGTTTGTCACAAAAGAAGCAAGCACAATTATGTGTCACAAAGCAATTATCAATAGTCTGCTTGCTCCCAAGGGCGGTATTCACTGATCTTAGCACATTTGGCTCGAAGGCACGTTTTAACCGGTAAGGTCGACGTGTGAAGTTATAAAAATTTTTCCTGACGACTGAATGCACATCCACTGTACTTCCTATAATTAACTGTGTTCGGGAAAGGCGAACTAAAGCTGCCTCGTATAGTTACTCCAATGAATAGCGGATGTGAAATATCTAATGTGTCATATAAACTCTAGAAAGGCCCCTCAGGACCATGACCGCAACGTTGGTCTAATGGTTTGAGCATCCACCGCGCATGCGAGAGTTGCGACGTTGGATCCTCGGTGCCACAGGATACCTACCGGTGATACAAGTACAAACTTTCCGCTCGCCTGGTGCTCGGTTCTTCAGAGTGGAAAATGTTTGGGAAATGGGTCTTTCAACCGACCATGATACACAAAAATACCTTGTGCCATGGCGCTCTTTGGCAGAAGTTGGCCTTGAGCCGTAAATGGCTTAGCTTTCTACAGTAGGTAATTAAAAAAATGCCAGAGCCGCGCCCGCACTCTTACAGAAGCGTCCAGTTCAATGCAAAGCCTCCAGCGCACTTTCTGCCAATACAGGAAAGATCGCCGTCATCATCCTAATTTTGCATCGAGCTCGATCGTCAGAAGCCCCTAATAGCTATGGTTTTAATGATACGGAGAAATGGGAGCTCCACAATAAAACAAGTAACAAAGGCGATACTGGGCAGCTCTCTCGACCAAATGATTTAAATGAAATAGGTTTCGTAGGCAATAGGTGTACGCTCAGTCTTGCAGCCTACTATAATTATATACCCCTAATCAATATGCCGCCAATTCTTCAAGCATCAAGACTGCAATAAAAAATTATGGCGCACTCCAAAACATGCTTTAACCAGGTCAATCTTAAGAACAACTTGTCCTGTCTCATCTGACGCTCTCTTCAACACTCAACGTGGGATATGATAAGGGCTTGGATATTAAGGCCTCGAATACCAGAGGCGTGATCATCATCATTATCAGCCTGATTATGCCTCCTGCTGGGAAAAGGCCTCTTCCATGTCTCTCCAATTAACTCTGCCCTTTCCAGCTGCGCCCAACGTATCTGCGCAAACTTCTTGATCTCATCCGCCCACCTAACTTTCAGCCGCCCGCTGCTACACTTTTTTTTATTCACATACCCTAAAGGCCCTTTTCAGGCATTACATTGTGGGGTGTACAGTTACATGTAAACAATACTCCTATATAGCTCTACAAGCAACACAAATCCAGAACAACAGGCAAAATGGGAGCAAAAAGTACAGAAAATTCGAAGTTGAGCATATGCAGGAATCGAGCCTTTCTAATCAGAATTTATTTGAAAAAAACACTTAAGTTTTTGCACAAAGGCGTCATGATTTAAGGTGAAGATAATATCACCCGGTAACTTGTTCCAGTGGGGAACGGCAAGAAACAATTGTGAATGACTAAAGAGGTGGGTAAGTGCAAACATGGGTTAGATTTTCAGAGCATGATCTAAGCGCGGGAAGATACGGCGGGCGGGTCTAATATGCTATGAAGCGAATGAAGGGCGACTGTGATACAATCTGTGAAAGTGTGATAATAGTGAAAATGTGATAATAGTGCTAGTATTCTTCTCTTATCGTGTGATGGTAGCTTTAGCGATGCTTTGATTTCGTTATGCTGGACTGACGTGAATAGTCCTTAGTTATAAATCTCTCTGCTTTATTTTGTATTGACTCCAGTTTGTGAATTAAGTACAATTGATACGGGTTTCAAATTAAGGATGCGTATTCTATTTTTGAGCGGACGAGGGTAGTGTAAGTTACAAGTTTGGTGGCAGGATCAGCTTGGTGCAAGTGACGTCTGATGAAACCAAGTGCTTTAGATGATCTACTGACAATTGCATCGATATGGTTATTCTATGTTAAATCAGATTAAAATGAACGCCTAGGTATTTGACTGTCGAGACATTCTCAATGCGTATACTATTCACGGAAAAACAATGATTTTGAAGCTGATTATTTGTGGTGAGTGTTATATTCTTTGTTTTAGAGACGTTAATTTGCATTTGCCACTGTTCACACCAAGTGGTGATTCTGTCCAGGTCTTTCTGCAAAGAGTCGGTGTCGTCAGGGTTCGTAATCTGTCTGTATATAACACAGTCATCAGCAAATAATCTAGTAGTAGAGGTAACAAATTCACCTATATCATTAATCTAGATCAGGAATATAATTGGTCAAGCACCGAGCCTTGCGGCACTCCACATTTTACCGCGGTTGGGGAAGAACAACACCCATTTACAGAGGCATATTGGTAATTATTGGTAAGAAAGTTTGTAATCCAGGTGATAACATGCTTGTAATGTTGAGAGAACTAAGCTTCAGTAATAAACGATAATAGGGTACCTAATCAAAAACCTCTCGCGAAATCAATAAATATAGCGTCAATTCTAATTTAATCGTGCACGGCATGATGGAGGTCGGTCTGAAGTTCAAGAACTTTACAACTATAGGGTGGACGTGATCTTGTTTATACTGTCCTACTCTCTGGGCTGGTTCAATTTCTCCTGCCTGGATGCTAAGATTTTCCGATATAAATTCAGTAATTACCTTTTCTGTGTCTTTCCAATTTTCTTATGAGTTTTCTGCAATGCCATTAAAAACCAGGCTGTTTGTGTGCATCCGGATATTCAGGTCGTCAAGGACCAGATTTGCCTACTCTGTTTGCCTTGACTCCATAGATTTTAACTGAGCCTGATATTCATTTATCGTTGAGTTCACGTTGTTTACTTCTTCGCGCCGGTTATCGACGACAGCAATTCGATCCTCAAGTGTTGAGAGCCGTCGTTTGATTGCTGTTACGTTCGTATGAATTTCTTTCAGTTTGCTAGATGTTTCCTGCTGGAACTTTTCACATGACGAGGCTAATTCTTTCACGATGGATAGAATGTGCTCCGATTTGTCCGGGCCTGGATTTGTTTCCACGTAGCCAGCACAAACCAGTAGGTGCGTGGCACAGAACAGGACAGTAAGTAGGCGCTCACCCGGTTTCCACAAATGGCGCAGACCTGATGACCTCAACCATACCGGAAGCTGTGAACTCGTCCCTCCATCGCGTGCGACAAAAGAGCATATGCGGACACGATACGTGCACAGATAGATACCCATGCCCCAGTCAACAATGCACAGGTGGGGTTTGCAGCCAGTAACGGAAAAGTAATCTCCGCAAGGCAGGCACACTCACCTACAAATGTGAGCAGAACCCGTTAGCATCGAAAACACGGCTGCAAACGCCGATGAGCGCTTGTCTTCAAGGGTACTTGTAGGGTATCCAGGAGCACTGTGGTCGTTCCTGATGGCGTTTTCTGCGCAGTGGATGATGACGATTCATTGCGCAGGTAGGCGTAGGCAATAGTAACAGTAGAACGAGGCCGCCGAGTATTGCCGATGACTCGAAATCAGCAGTAGGGTGCCGCAAGCAGGCGCCGAGCACCCGCTCTTGAAAATTGGCGATGCTCGAACAAAGCGGGAACAGTGCATGGATCACTCACAAATTTTGAGCAGGACCCGTTAGCATCGAAAACACGGCGGCAAATCCCTTTCTCTTGGAATCCACTACGTTACCCTTAAGGACCAGCCGTTATCTTTCCTTCGCAGTACATGCCCTGCCAAAGCCTATTTCATCCTTTTGATTTCGAGTAGGATGTCATTACTCACGTTTGTTTCCTCACCCACTCTGACCTCTTCCGCTCTCTTAACGTTACACCTATCATTTTTCTGTCCTTCACTGGCTGCGTTGTCCTTAACCTAAGCTGAACGCTTTGCGTTAGCCTCCACGTTTATGCTCCATAGATAAGTACCAGTAAGTAACAAGTTTTGTGTAATTATCTCTTGAAAAATATTGGTAAATTACCGTTCATGATCCGAGAGAATATTCTTCTAGTTATTTCCATCTTGGGGTCCGTATTCCAAGATGCAGCGCACCCTCACGCTGTGGGTTGCAATTGGCTTAACACTATATTCCTCTTGGTTCTTGACTGACCAACTCTGACCAACTCGCCCACCAATGTCTGTCGAACTCGCCCACCAGTTCATGTTGTACAATTATATTCTTGGTGTGTTTGTTTGGGCTCATGGGAATATAGCACGATTTAACTGCTAAAATATCGTCGTCTTCATGTTTCATCTGTTTGATCAGCGGCTTCACATGCGCGACAGCAGGTGCCAGCAGCTAGAGAGTAAACTGGCCCACTGATAACCCAGAATGCATCATTTTGAATGTCCTGTTTAAGGTACTCTGTTCGTAAAAGACCAGGTGCTCGTGACTACCGCACTGACCCGAAGGAGGCGGACGCAAATTCTCATCAGCATCCCCGTCGTAATTCTTTTGATATACATTAATTTTTACAGGAGACAGAAGGAGACATTGTGTGCGATTAAAAACATTAACAACCACAACAACAACAACATAGACGGAAAGGTTCAGACAGGACACTACATTCGCCAATAACTTCTTTTGGCACTGCAGTAAATCTTGGACCAGGAGCTATCATTTTAAAAACCTTTGTCGTTGGCTCCTGCTTACGTGAGGAGAGTGGGCTTTTGGGAACCGTCGACTCGGGTTCGCAGCTTGTTGTGAGCTGGCCCCGAAAGTTGCCTGCGCGTATGAAATTGTCAACGTCCGTCACCTTCTCTGTCTTGTAGGTTCGTTCAGCGCTTCGACGTGGTCTCCGGCAGGTACACAAGTGCGGACACCGTCATCTGCCACGTGTCACAGAATTTGCTGCGCCTTTCTAGAATTAATTTGATGCACTATTTTTGTTTTGAAACCACAATGCCTGTGGCATTATTCCGAAAAACATCGTCATGAAAACTATCAGCGACGCGTATGCCTGAAAAATGCACAGGTTTGTACGTGTACAGAGTCACTCGTAGTAGCCATACTGCTGTTAATGGGAACAACACCCTTCCCGCTCACTTTGTGATCTCTGCATATAGATGCCCTTGTTCGAAAGAGTGACAGCACAGCAAGCGCGTAGGCTTGGCACGAAGTTGTCAATCGGTGAACTTTTTTGAGTGGGAGATATGCTGCTTAGTATTACGACTACGAATGCCAATATGGACAGTCGTTTACAGCCTTACTTATGGCCTTCTGTTGAACATGAAGACATAATCAAAATATAACGCCATAACACGAGAGGAAAATTTCTTTACTGGAAGCACGCGTTTTTCTGGGATGCCTGCATTGCAGAATTTCTGTCTGTAAATGACAGTCACATCGCACATTTTTTTAAAGCTAAATTTATTGCCCCAGAGCATCAGTGATGGGTGAAGGTGTGATGAATGAGGTAGTAGCGATGAACTGAATGGAAAAAGGTTAGCGGAATTGATGAAGTCCAGTAGAGAACGATGGTACGGTACCTGCGTTCAGGCAATGTATGAAGCAGTGTTGCTTGGTGAAAGACCTGCTACCATCAGGTTCCTGATCCTTGTAGGCTTGAGAGCTGGGCAGTCCCTGAGTAAGCGATGTATGTCGGCTTCAATGTCCTCGTGTTTACATATCGGACACCCTGGTAGAGGAAACACATCACGGTACAGCGGCCACTTCCGAGTGACGGCAGGTGTGAGGGCAACACCTACCCGGATCCTCCTAAGCGCAACCTCCTCTTCACGGGTAAGACCGCGGGGGAGGGTTACCGCACACGGAGGGATGAGAGCACGCGTGCGGCGCCGGAGGAGTTCCTTTCTTGGTGAAACGAGGGTAAATTTGTCCAAATGAACGAGCCGAGGCGGTGATGAGTTTGTATTCGCAAGGCGGGTCGCTAAATTCGCCTGGTTTTGATAGGTGAGCAGATCCCGTGGGACCCACACAATCCGTACTGGCTGCGGGATGCGTGCCGCAAGCCAGTGGATGTCCTGACATACCGTTGGACAGCGGCTAACACGTCGTAGCAACCGGAAAACGTGAAGGGCGTCAGTGCGGATGACAATGCGGGCCGCAGGGAGCATAGTTATGTCGGCCACGGAGCAGAGGGGTTCTTGAACTGCAACGATCTCAGCACAAAAGGACTTAAGGGGTTCCGTAAGCTGAAACGAAGAGGTTTGATTCAGGGCATGTCTGCACGGAAAGTATATAGCTGTTGTTGCTTTGCAGTCTTGCATGCTTGCGTGTACGTAGACAACAATGGATCCATCAGGCAGTCAAGCAATGATGCCGAATTAGCAGATGTTGGCCGGCGATTATTAGTTGGCTTGTTGTCACTGAGCTGAACAAACTTCCAGGGGGAAGAACTAGCGTTGGCGGCTCAAGAATGGAGTGTGACTGCATAAGTCCTCAGTGCATTCGTGGAGTGCGATAGACTGGCCTTAAAGCTGCGCGCTTCACGGCGCTGCTGCACCAGCTCATCAGTGGTATTGAGCTGCGCATTCTCTTGTAAAGCTATGACCGGTGTGACTTGACAAAGAGGATGCTGGCCAGGTGGGCCAAAGCCAAAGGGGACGTCTGGAAAGGTGGAAGAGCACTCCCGCGAATGCAATTTATGTGTCGATAGGATGATGCAGCGGGGCTTACAAGGGTGACAGTACCCGAGGGCATTGTTGAAGGTTTCCACGACTGTTCTAGTCACACATACCGACACAGAAGGATAGAAGAGCTGTGGGATTTCTTTTCTTTTTCCTTCTTTTTCAATCGAGTTTAAAACTGCCCAAGAATTATTTGATGTAAGCAAGAAGTCTTATGAACAGAGGGAGCTCAAACAGGAGGGCAAAAAATTGAAAGGCTACACATTTCTTTACTGAAACTAGGAACCGATTGTTTCCACGTAAGAATTTAGGCTAAAGCAAGCTGTTTCCGCTTAGGCGCTAGACATGACGGAGCAAGAAATGCATTTTTCCGCAGCCACAAAATCTTCCACTGTCACATTACATATATGTGAATTGATATCCTAGTCTTCTGAGACATTCTCTTTTATACAGATTTTGATTTCATTGGGAACTCATGCGTGCTTTCAGATGATTTCTTCAGAAAAAATGTAGAGTGAAAAAGAAGACCGCACATGCGCAGCTCGTGCATTGGTGCTAGAAGCTCGCCTAGAACGTTCTCTCAACCTGTCTTTACTCGAGGTCCGGTTGGAAGTCGATTTGAAAGCCCCCATTGCGAATTCGGCGATAAATCTTACTGAACGTAACGAGCACAGACAGGTGCAGTGCCTGGACCACGCCAGAGCCTTCGAGTCTGTGGACAGAAGCCTGCGCATGGTATAAACGGTTTACGTACCGACCACACGTAGACGACGATGTTTGTCGCAACGGGAACCAATGGTGAGAGAGCAATGCTATTTACGCCTCCTTTTGCGCAGGACATCGACAGAGCTCAGCCGGTGGCCATGCTTTTCTCCAGGCACGCGTGCCCTGGGATTTTCAACCGCAACGCGGCTTGCATAGCCGACCTGCGGCCTTCGATCGCCTTTCTCGTCTGCCGCGCCCTCTTCGGGGAGGGAACGAGCAATAAGCACGCCTTTCCATCAACAGGTCCTTGTTTAAGGCGCTCGCAACACAAACGCTGCAATGAATTATGCAGTGACATGGCATTAAGGGCCTAGCACTGTGTTTAACTCCACCAGAGTCTTTGATTGAATAAGACGAATTCTCTTTCTATGTGAAGTAAGCTATATATGCTAACTTGTGCTAAAGGCACAGTTGTTTGTGGATTCCCCTTGACAACTTTGACGTACAATAAATGTGAAAGTATTAGCTTCACACTCAATGTGATCATAGCGGTGTGAAGCCGTTATATTTCCTGGTGACACAGGTAGCATGTGTGTTTGCTGAGTGGCGGTGCAGGAACAAAATATCACTGCTGTCGAGTGCTGTTTGCATTGCTAGCAGCCATAGTTCAAATGCACTGCTTTTAAGACTGCCTCAACAGCGTAATTCTTAATCAAATATTGGAAATAATTTTATGAGGAATGAATACTTTTCCAAGGCTTTCCGACAGATTACAGCAGATATAATATCACTTGTACTAAAGCACCACGCATTTCATCATAACTCACAACTCACTCACAACTCACGTTGGCGCATTGACGATGCTAGTGGTACAGTTGTTTTCTTATTAGTCTATTCCCCCTATGCATGAACAATATGATGTTACTGCTGCAGCGTTTTTCATCGCGGATTTTCTGTGCAAAAAGGGTCGTTAGGAATATGAGACTAAAGAGCGGGAATGCATTGCATTTTGGGCTACCTACTGCAGTATGAGGCATATTGTTTCTGTGCACCCTGCAATTGAAATATTCTGTGCGAAAATCTACCCTACGCACCTGGACCGCCTCACGGAAGTGAAAAATATGTGCACGCTTCTTCAGACACGAAGGAGCCTGGAAAATAGCATCGGCAATATATTAACCTCCGCAGGTGAGTCTGTGGCTACCTCCGCCATGGTCCGGTACCTTCGCGAGCAGTTGGTCCTCGAGGCGCAGTTCGCGCGCTTCAAAGCGGAACTGATGCGAGCTGCAGACGCCGATTGCGGTGACATATTTCAAGAAGACGTCCTGGGCAAGGCCTTGCGCAAAGAATCGCGGTCATCCTTCACGGCGACCAACGATGACCCAATTGCACGCAGCGGCCGCCGGAGGGTGCGGAAGCCGAGTGAGTGATTGCAATGTCTAATGCACAGTGACAAGTACGGGTTTTTCAAGATTTCGTACAGGAAAGAAATTTGGGCAGCACCTCACCTGATGAAACGCCTTAAATTATTTCCATAATTTGCATGAAATTCTTGGCGCTGTGGGCTTAAACGCGGAATGGCTTAACCTTCTTCCACAGGCTCGGTTGCATGTCTTTCCCGCTGAGGTCACTACAGCCTTTTTCTTCGACTACAATGCTTCAAGAAAGCGGGTACCCCTGTGTAGATCATCGTTGCATTTACGGTTAGCCTGTTGAGGAAATTTAGGAGATAAGGGAGGGGACCCATTGCAACTACTATGATTTAGGAAAAAAAATGTGCCGTGGCATTGCTCCCATTGACTCTTATTGGCTATTAGAGAGTGTGAGAAGCATAGCAGAAATGTTCGTTGTATTTTGCCTTCACGGACCCGGTAATCTGCCAAACGCTTGCTGCCTTTAAAGCCGGAGTACGGCTAGCAGGACGATGACACCTGTTTGCAGCACGGAACACATTGCCACGCTTGGTGAGTCAGCCGTCGAACAGGTTTACGGGATCCCTGAAAAACTCAGCGTTCACGGTGATTAAGTTAACGTTAGGGACGGCAGAAATTATGTATCTTATATGGATTCATAATTACACAAATACCTTCCGGTACCTAATGAACTATGGGGCACGATTATACTGCGCAATTGAATGCGGTCAACTTGAAAAGTGAGCCCTGTTTTAAATTTTTTATTCGTGAATGTGGTTCGAAATATCTAAAGGCAAATATATGCATCTGAAAGATTCTTGAGTGGGCCTTCGCTCATTGAATATTAATATTGCGTCGTTTGCATTTACTATGCGTCAACTATAGACGAAAGTTCTGTACTTGGTGATGTACAATATGTTAACATCGTTTTGGCGACAATGTCACGAGCAGAGATTTGATTTTAGAAATACCAAAATGCGAGAAAGCCAACCTAACAAGCTTTGAAATGCGCATTTTCGACGTCTGATATTTCGAATCACATTGCCGATTAGAGCCGCCGAGGTGGCGCTGTGGTTATGGCGCTCGTCTGCTGTTGCGAAAGACGCTGGTTCGATCCCGGCCGCGGTTGTTTAGTTTCGATGGAGGCAAAATTCTACAGGCCCGTGTACTGTGCGATGTCAATGCACGTGAGAGAACCCTTGGTAGTCTAAATTTCCTTACCCTTTACCACAGCGTTCGTCATAGCTTGAGTCGCTTCAAAAAAGTTCATTAGTTATTCTAGTTCATTAACCATCTAATTATTGAGCAATATCACGTACATAATGTCGGTCTTGTGGTATAGTCATCCTTCACAGGTCGCTCCGATGTACCTCTCGTAGTTTCTACATAAAATTTTCAGATGCGAAAACTTGAAGGCGGAAGAGTTGCCTAGAATTTCAAACATTGTTAGCTCCAACGATTTCTAGCGCGATACCGTTAAAGGCGGCGTTCTCCAGAATATCTTGCCACGACGTAGTGGGAGTCGGTGTCGTGAAAGAAAATCGCAGCGTGATCACAACCTCTAAACCGAGAATGATCACAATACCGGGACGAGAATTCAGGGCAGGACAAGGTATGCTGCTGTGAGCACCGGCCATCGCAGCTAGGGCAGTGGTGCATCGATTAAACGCACCACCACTGCTCCAGAAGGAGTATGATGACTCCCAGGAATCTCTGAATGTAAAGCTAAGAATGACCTTCTTTATATATGGGAATTAAACAATTACACTATCTCATCATACCCTTAAGGCGGAGATTTAGTGTCTCTTCAAAGATATATCTGCTTTTAGATTTTGAGCCTGGCCGCCACTGCGATCGGAGGTTATCGAAGACCGCACCTTTGGGTTCCAAAGTGGAAATTGACACGTGCAAAGGATGTAATTCGCCGCCTTCCATAACCGCAGTATTCATAACCAGTGGTCTGTGAGAGCGGCAGAATGAGTACTAATAGAAGGACGAGGTTGTCACTTGGCGTATAGTGTCGACGCTGCACAATTTGCGACGCTGCTGCCTGCCAGCCGGTATAAAGCGAGGGATGGGTGACATCAGTTGGAACAGCCCTTGATCTTCCGATGACGCAAATAGGGTGGTGATGGTGGTTACCATGAACGTTAAGTTGACTTACTTGAATGAATGCTATCGTTTCCAGCTGCGCAGGTACCAAGCTCAAATACAGTGATTTTAACGCGACCTTATCGATGGCCTTGCTGTGCTAGTCCCCTTCTTTACTTGGGTAGCCGAGTCTGGCAGCCTTTTGTCGCTTTTTTATTGTCGAAATGAATAGTGATCAATACTTTTTTTCTCTTAGCAGCAGCCGCAGTTCGTCCGCGTCCGCCTCGTGTAGCCGCCGCGGCACCTTACAGGAAGTTATCATCATCGGGGGGCCTCTCGTCGCGTCTCCGTCCCTCAATGGGACAACTGCGCTCTGCAAATTCAGACGCGACGGGGCGTGGTACAGTGAGCTGTCGGATAAGCCCGCGTTCTGGCTGCTGCTGATGGCGGTACCCTGCACAGGCCAACTGCCACTTTTTAAGCAGGCGACCTAATAGACCGCAAAGGTCATGCCGCATATTGGATATAAACATCTTCCAATACCTGCCCTGAAACATGTCACGGGCTGCGCACAATGGCGCTTTGAAAAATTAATCACCCTCATGACCTTCGACTGATGTTAAGGTACTCCTCTTCACATTTCAGTCACAAATAACGCAAACGCGCCTGTTTTTCTTGAAATATCTGTATTTGCTGGTAAATTGCAGTGCTGTGTTGAAATATTTAGGGTGCGATCCGATTGAATTAACGTTAGGAAAGGAATTAGTGTTCAGAAAGAGGTCAGATGACAATTTTATCAACGCCAACCAGAAACAGCTTACACAAGATATTTTTTTTATTAGGTTCCCAATAATCTTAAAATGATAAGAATACTGCCGCGAGGTCTATACAAACCTATCATGGAAGAACAGGATGTTCAAGGGTGCCTCTAGCTAAACAAATATTAAAAAAATGACTACACGATAATGAAATCTGATGTGAGAAAGCTGCAATGGCATTTGGATATACCTTCGATGTTTACTAAGATTCTTTTAGTCTAAGCCGAGGCTTCACTCACGCGATAAACTTAGGGTGAAGGTGGGTGCAGGTCGGTAGCACTTGTGAAAAATGGAAGTGGGGAAGAGGAGGTGGTGCATCTGGAAGAAAAATGGCTTTCCCACAGCGTCTATCAATCCGATTTCGCAGACGGTTTGTCGTTCTGCTGCTGCATGGGCTTCTTTGGTGTGGAGGTTTCGTGGAAAATGCGGAGGAAAGAGTTTTGTGAGTTCGTGGCGGATGGCGCCTCTGGAACTTGAAGGTGCTGGCGGTGGCGTGGATCGAAGGTGTGCAGGCGCTCACCGAGGGTGTGCAGTGGGGTTGTGGGTGGTGAGCGGTGCTTCTGGGGAATGGAAGCGGCCCAGACTGCACGAAAGAAGAAATAGGAAGAAAACAAAGTGCGCGTGCCCTTCCATTTAGTGCGATAGAAGTAACAGAGGCACTTCGTGAAAAATGCCAATGTTGTCTGTTCGAAGCGTCGATACGTGAAGCCTTCACCCTCCTGAAGTGCCACTCAAAACGAAGTCACCTACCTCCACTCTGCACAGTGCCAGCACCCATTAGAAGTCCACTCGAGAGAAAATGAAAAAAAAAGGATGGGGAAATGAATTTCAAAGACGCAGTTTGAAATCCTTTTGCCCACCAGAGGAACCAGCCACCTCTCCACCTCACCTCCCAAGATAGGGACAGCCCCCCTCCCCCCTCCCTCAACCGCCACCCTCAAGCCTTCCCCGCCTTCACCTTCCATAAGCGCCACCCATATTCGCAGATCTACACTGTTGAAAACTATCGTGCCTGTGACGCCTCTAGTAAAAGAACAAAAGCATAAAACACTCATCGAGGCTTAATCCAACTGCGAACACCGCTTCATCCCGTCAAGCTTCATGACCGCGCTGTAAGCTTTTTCTCTCGTGCTTCGTGCAGTTTGCGCTG
Organism: Amblyomma americanum; assembly: GCF_052857255.1. Lineage (NCBI taxonomy): Eukaryota > Metazoa > Arthropoda > Arachnida > Ixodida > Ixodidae > Amblyomma > Amblyomma americanum. The sequence goes on from NC_135497.1 coordinate 337,502,925, forward strand.
TTTTCTAACAAAATTATATATCTGCACCAACTGGCCCAAAGGTTTGCATTGCTAGAGCTCTGTATGAATTGGACAGAGCACTAGTTATCAGACAATCAATCATGACCCTTAACCGGAGCCAGAAGATCATAAAAGCGCACTCGTCTCCTTTGATTCGACAAACCTCGGCAGAATTGCACGCAACAACGTGACACCCTGCACGCTGCTCTGGGAATTCTCGCGCAGCTCAGGCACGAGAGAACTAACGCGACAAAATTCTATATGGGAAGAGTTCTGTAGCATGTAATCTGAAGCGGTGTCGAGTCCTCGTCCATAGGAGTAGCTTTACTGTACCTCATGTGCGAAATTATGTCTCCCAATGAGTTACATAATGAGCAACACGTTGATATTTACTTAGGAAATTTGCATATCGCAGACGCAGTTTTCAAATTTGAATTTTATTATCATTGTTTCAATAGGAGAATTCGAGCGCTACTCATTTTGCGATTTTATAACCACCTGTAAAAATAATAAGTGTGTTGCGTGAGTTTAAGGAGGCTTCGCGTTTGAGGTTGCTCATTTGAATGTGAGAAATGGAATCGGACGTAAAAGCGTGCTGGACAAAGATGCGTTGCGATATGTTCTCAACGATGCATCTTTAATTTGACTGCAATGCATCTCAGTGACAGAGATTGTTTTATTTTTATTTCTACCCATTAGAATCAAGGAACAATGCGCCCCACAGCCTTCCTCCTTATAAAATTTCTGAATTAGAAGCGACATAAAAACTTCGTCTGTGCCTCTCATGCGAAGTCTTCACCATGGTGTGGACGGCTCGCATACAGTGAAATGCTCGAGCGACTACCGTGTCCCCGTGTCCCGCTCTATATAATGATTGTTTTTACTTTACGCGCTGACAGCACCTGAATGCTGTCGGCAGTGACAGGCATGCACGCACTCAGCAAAAAAATTATCTTGTTCGTGACGACAGATGGCAGACAGCAAGACACGACAGTGGCAAGACGGGATAGCTAGAAGCCTGAACACATCGCGAGAGTAAAAAAAATCTAATATATATTGCTGGCAACCATGAGAGAACCAGCTATTTCACTTATATCACTCGGTAATGAAGGTGAGTGCCCCTCTAGCTGAGCAAAGAGCTCTGGGCACACTTTTGACTACTTGTAAGAGTCGCAACTGCCTCAAGAAATCTTGCAAGTTCACGTAGATGGTTAACGCGAAGAACAGGTCTCTATGTAGATGCTGCTAACAAGATGCCGCAAAGGCCACAGCGTTTTCTTTCACAGCGGACTATAGCGGTTGCGCCGGACCTGCTAGGCTCGGTCGCGGCCGCACCCAGTCGCGGCCGCTTTGATTATGGTTCCTGTAACCATGATGTTGGACCTGGTTGTTATCACAACCCAAGAGTCGAAGTGATGGGCGTTAGCTCTGACGCAAAGCGCTACCAACCTCTTTTCCAAGCGCCACTAAATGTTCACAGCACTGTCTGCCTGGGTCAGTTCGAGTGATTGAGTGAACAAGTCGCAAAGTTGCTCCCGTTCGCTTCTTTCTCACCCTCTTTACCTATTTTCTTGCTGTTGTCCCCGAAAGTTCCATGTCCTTCAGTACTTTAATTGAAGCTTAGAAAATCATCTAACGTTATTGAAAACTGACGTGATATTTACTTTCTGACTGTATGTATAAAGTCAGCTGTCGAAGGATATCCCGTTCATTAAAAAACATTCGCAGAACATCAAGAAAAAGCTTACCTAAAACGACACACTGTGCGCAGTATATTGATGCTAGATTATGAAATTTAATAATCTATATAGCTTATCGGACTGCACGCAACCATGTTGATACAAACCAGAACGTGATACACGTTGTCACCTCCATTAGTATTGCCTACATATTTCCGGGCGATTAGGCGCTAATTGCCGAGGTGTACTGCATCAAACTCGTGAGTTCTTCAGAAATTCGTTTCGCTCCCATTCAAATTCATTCCATGACGCTTCGTTGCTCTTCATGGCGCTCGTGCTTTAGTCGTTGGCGCGCCGGTGCCCATAAACAATGCCGGTGAAATTCATTGCATAAAATGGTGGTTTTTCGAGAGTTACTCACAGTTTAGATGCATATATTTCTCTTTCCAGCAGTTAGTCGCATATCAACAATTGCCATTGCTACCTGCGTGATCGTTACTTCCATATTCGGTTACTGTATCTGCTGGTGCTTTAATACATGTCATATCAGCGTAAGGCCAATATACACTCATCATATCAACTTATGCAACGCAGTTTCAAGCATGTACATCTAGACTGTTGAACGTCAGGGCTGAAAATTTGCATTTTTTTGGCAACGCAACTTTTTTGTTAAGACTTGGCAGCAAACTATTCTGCCAAAGAAAGTATATTACACCACGCAGGCTTTACAGGTAAAATTTCGTTCGAAAGTTCTACTTCACAACATATGCCATTCTCCATGTTAACTGCACTGCTATAGCTGGTATCAATTTAAATTTGGGCAACTTTGCTCACAGAAGTCCCGGTGGACTTCGAGTTCTTTGAACACATTCGTCAATACACACACACACACACCACCAAAGCGCACCGATTGGTCTGGGCAGCTGGACACGCCGGCTTGGGCACAGATACCTGGATGCCAGAACAGCACCTTGGATTTGTTAGTTACAGCCTCGTCGTGTGTACACTGTTGAAACAGATAAGTATTGCATCGTGAGCTCTTTGTGTCCTTCAACTACCCTTGTCTTTGATTCTGCGCTTTAACATAAAATTTTATGAATGAAAACACCACAGCTCATTTAAATCTCTAGAAATTTCTAGTAGATTTACAAGCAATGGAAGTGATATAAGCGCTAAGTTCAGCTGGTGCTATCTTTGCAAAGAAGATTCCTTCCTCGGCAATGTGCTTGTCGTAGGATGTTGCTCGGTAGAGCAATCCATTAAGCAACCAAAACAGATGAAAAAGAAGCAATACAGGATGACTTATGTATATTACACCACGCAGGCTTTACAGGTAAAATTTCGTTCGAAAGTTCTACTTCACAACATATGCCATTCTCCATGTTAACTGCACTGCTATAGCTGGTATCAATTTAAATTTGGGCAACTTTGCTCACAGAAGTCCCGGTGGACTTCGAGTTCTTTGAACACATTCGTCAATACACACACACACACACACCACCAAAGCGCACCGATTGGTCTGGGCAGCTGGACACGCCGGCTTGGGCACAGATACCTGGATGCCAGAACAGCACCTTGGATTTGTTAGTTACAGCCTCGTCGTGTGTACACTGTTGAAACAGATAAGTATTGCATCGTGAGCTCTTTGTGTCCTTCAACTACCCTTGTCTTTGATTCTGCGCTTTAACATAAAATTTTATGAATGAAAACACCACAGCTTATTTAAATCTCTAGAAATTTCTAGTCCATTTACAAGCAATGGAAGTGATATAAGCGCTAAGTTCAGCTGGTGCTATCTTTGCAAAGAAGATTCCTTCCTCGGCAATGTGCTTGTCGTAGGATGTTGCTCGGTAGAGCAATCCATTAAGCAACCAAAACAGATGAAAAAGAAGCAATACAGGATGACTTATGTCGTCCATAGTCACTTCGAAAAAATTTCGTCAGCTTCCTAAATTTTGACTGTTCATTTGCCGCCGCAAAGATCTTAACCGCGTATCAACTATCTCCACAGCCACCTGCGACCCCGTTACCTTCACCTTCTTGCTGCAGGAATGTAATTTCTGACGCACTCACCTTGTGACCATACTAACTTGACGTAAACGTGTGTTTCCACATTTAGATAAATACGTCTGCTTCCGCTTAAGGGGACACTAAAGGGAAATAATGAAATTAAAAACATGGATTGAGTATTCCTCGCGAACGATGCCAACATTTATTAATGCGAAAGCATTACTAAGCTATGTCGACACCGGTAGTGTCCTCAAATTGTGTTCTGAAAACGTGGAAGCAAGAGTGGTGCGGTGAAGACGATAAACTCAATGCTTAAACAATTCCGAGCCATTTATTAGTTATTAGATGTCAACACTGGTCATTAATTAGTATCCATATTTAGAAGTCATAATTGGTAGCATTAATTACAAATGCCTATTAATTACTACAATAACTGCGAGTATTAACGAAGGCAGCTAGTGATGATAAATATTAATGTTAATTAATGAAGCTAGTTAGTGACGTCGTTGGTTGTAACGTCATCCAATACGTGTGATGACGTCACACAAACAACCAAATAGAATAACGAAAAAAACGTAGCCCAGAATGTCGGTGTCTGAGACGTAGGAGCGTATGCAGGTTTCCAAATAGTTATATAACATTCCACATGACGCCATATGGACAAGGAGCCACCAACGCCGCGAAAATCACTAATGCTTTCGTATTTCTCCAGTGCATTCTCTGCAGTGCTCTCTAAGTTTTTCTCAGCAAAAAATGGTCGCGTTCTTGCGAAAATCGCAAATTCCCCAAATCTTCCCGCATTCAAACCGCCAGTAAATTTCTTTATATCAAAGTTATTTTTAAAATATAGTAGCGCTCTATTTCTCCGGCCAACCACCGCGAGAAAGCCAAGCCTGAACTCCGGCTCGATCGCATTTCGTAGCATGCGCCAATGCTGTCTTCTTTGATGTTTTTCCGCATTCAGGAGTAATCCACAGGCGTTGTCGATTTTATGAGCATTGAATCATTGTCATGAGCTCATGTCAACAATACTAGTTTTAAAGTCCCAAAGCGGCTCAGGCTATCAGAGAACCCCTAGTGGAGGGCGCCGGATAATTTTGACCGCTGGTGTTTTTTAGTGTGCAGTGACATCGCACAGTGCACTGGCCTCTAATATTTAGCCTCCATCGAAAAAAGACCACACCGTTTTTCCGTCCAGCAGCGGAACGCCATATCCACTAATCTACCGTGGCTGACCATTAACAGGTTGGTGGTTTCGGCGACTTAAAACGCACAGCAAGCGAGCGGGGCGATTTGGCCTAGACCTACTTTTGTGTCAGGGGATATAAGGGACGCAGTCTTCTGCATCGTTTTCTGCCTCGTTTAGCGGGACTTGTAACCACAGTGTTTTTCCCGATCGATTAATTAGTCTACTATGCATCTTCAGATGCGCTTTCGTTGCTGTTTTGAGCGAGGAACATTGCACAGCGAGTTTTCGCATCTAGCCCAGCCGGTTCATCGTTCGTATGTGTGAGTGGCTATCGAACTCCAGAACAGAAGTGAGAACATGCCCTATTGTAAGGCCTAATTCCTCATATCAATGAAACGGCGCTACAAAACGGGACAAGGAGACAAAGGTGACAGACACAGCGCCTCTTACTTCTTGTTACCTGTCGCGTTTTGTAGCGATAGCTACATTACGGTAGCATTTCGAGCCTTCAGCGTGGTGGTGCCGCCACCCTGTGGCGGCGTCGCCACGCTGTCACGTGTTTGATCACGTGCTGCTGAGGAGCTGCCGACGGCGCAGCGCCGTGGCTGATCACGTGGTTTGTCACGTAATTGGTCACGTGACCAAGTTCCACTCGTCCAGCTGTAGCTATCGCGTCACTCCACGTTTAACCAGAGCTTAACCACGGCCAATTTTCTCGCGCGGCTCCATTGCTATGATCTCGAACCAACTCGCCCAATGATCTTCCGCTTTGCAACCTAATTCCCTAGTGCAGGCACAAGAACTTCCATTGCCAGGCAATTAATGATCGTGAACTAAAATAACGTGTCGGGAAAAAAACTCCAGCCTATCGGCGTCCGCCTGTTTGTACCACCCGTTGCCTCACCTATTATTTATGAGTGGGGCGCGAAAGCGCATTCGGGAAATCCTGTAGTTCTGAAAGCTCTTATGTATATGCACCATCCGAGTGCGTCTTCTGGTGTGTGCGTCGATTCTTAAACAACCTGAGTTTATTTGTAATCGTGCAGCGAGGTGCAAAAAGCGTACGCCGTGTTTGTCGGTTCACCGCAGGCGAGAATAATATTTCCTTCTCCTGGAGTTGAAAACAGGAATAAATTTCGTGGCTGCTAGCACCGCTGCTGACGTATGTTGGTTTGTGCTTATTTTTTGGTAGCCTACTGAATTTAACCAGGGTTTAGTGTTGATTTCGTTTTTTCTTGTTGTCATGCTTATCTCGTTCTTTGCGCTGTGCTTACCAAGGACTTTATGATTTTAAAAATTCATTTATATATATTGCGATTTCTTCACAGGACCTTATCAGTGTCTTAAAGCGATGAAGAACACATTCTTCAATAAATAATTGTTCCGGGCTATAAATACGGATTAGTGGTAAAATGCAGCTGTTTCTAAGACAGGGAAGCGAACGTAATATTTTTCATCGATCAGTTGCTTACAGTCCTCTTGTACAGGCTAATGGGCTCTTTAAAAAAAATACCCTTGTTTACGGTGCCGTGATTCACTCAGGGGGAGTCGTACTTCTGTGGAGCGGATGATGCGGCTTAGATTCCCTGAGAGGTAGCCTCTAGGGACGTGCTTGCTCATCCGCTTACCTTCCCCCCTCGACACGCGTTGGAACAAAAACTTCTAAAAGCTCATTGTCATTAAGGGCCAGCCGGTTTCACGACGGTACTTTCCCATTGCCATAAAAATAACAATGTAGGAGAAAGCGATCAACCAATCGTGGCCTGCGGGGGGCCAGTCTTGGCCAGCCACAGTTGCAGGAGGATGCTCTGCTATTGGTAGCGATTGCACATTTGTTATCATGCGACGCTAGCTTATCAATGTAGTCCAACTTAGTATTCCACTTTAGAGACGTATTAAGATTTTGAAAGCAAGCCTTTCCTCCAGAAAAATATCTTTGCGCCAGAGCTTGCTTTACAGTCTACTGGACCACATGTTTGGCGCCAAGACAATCCATTCTCTCAATTTTCCCTTAGCCTCACCGTTATGGCAGATCAACAGTGTATTAGCTCATAACTTTCCATCAAAGTGAACCTTGAGCCTTGGTATATATCTGAAGCCTAATATGTCTGCTCGAAAAAAGAACACTTTCGTAGCACCTGTGTACCAACAAATTATCTCAGAGAGATTGCCGGCCCGAATAGATTAAGCATGCAATTAGGCATCTACCATTCTGTGTAAACGCAGGTGAACATCCTCTTGAAACTGCAGCGGAACCAGACTGAACATGAATCCGAATCGGTCTGATATTCGGCGTCCAAATGGCATCCTTGAAGAACAAAAAGTTCCCATGGCATTTCCCCGAATGGGATTCGCGCCACCGCCGGTGCAAACAAAGAACCTTCGCCTCCTGATACATCACTAGAGGTCGCATGCTACGAACCCGTCATATATTCTCAAACTATGATAACGCTACCATTGCTTTCGAAGATTTAAGTTCCACAAGACATAAGCGAGGTTAAGGAAAGGAAAGGCAGTAAGGAGGTCTATCCTTAGCACCGTATACCCCCGGCACAAAAGCACCCGACCTTTTGTACGGAGGCTTTGATGAACGAGCTGGATTTGTGTGTAGATCCATCATGAATTACTTGCACAGGCGAAACCACCCCATGAGCATAAAAAAATGAATACGGAACTATACTCTTTCATTAACGGCAGAAATCTTTTGTGCAGGACGTGATCTTGATTATCTTCTTAGGAGTTCGCTGACGTGCGTCTAACATAAATAGATCTTCATGATACAATGCGCGCCAATGATCACCAATCTCTCGCAGCTCACACAGGTGACTAATAATTGGCTGCTGCTTTTTGGCTCGAAGCCGTTGTTTTACAGGTAATGTCAACAAGTGAAGTTAAATAAAAACATTTTTGCGGTCGCTTGGTACACATCCACTGCACTTGCTATAATTGACTCGGCGCCATGGTCAGGCAGGAGCGTGCATGTCCTTCGCCTTGGTATGCGGGACCCCATCGGGTCAGCCTGAGTAAACTTTATAGATGCGACTCTCTCTTGAGCGTGACAAAAATCTTCGGCCGCTGCAAACTCGGGTGTGTCGAAAATTAGGAGGAAAGCATACGAATTTGCAGCTTCCTTGGCTGTTTCCGTATCGTAGACGGAGCAACCCCCTGATGCTCGCAATGAATACCAGCGACAACGCCGCCACGGAGACAGCTTTTCACTGGATCGTTGGTGTTAAGTGCTTTTTTGCCGACATAGTGTCTATATGGCACTGAATATGCACTTGCAAACCGTCGGGCTCCGAGCGAGGTGCTAGTTAGCTGAGCGGTTTTGTGCGCGCGCTCGCGTGTGCTGAGTGCTCGAGTTTGCGTGTGCTCGCAGGCGCACGCTCCTATGTGTGCATGAATGTATGTGGGCGCGCTTGTGTGTGCATATGATTTCGCGTACATGCTTTTTTCCCACCACGGCCGCGGACGCCAGCAACAACGAGACCCCGATCTGCTGAAATGTGGCATTAATCTGCGTCATTGTAAAAATGAGCTCGGGGATGGCGAACCCGAAACAGTAGCTTAGTTGTATTGTTGCATTGTTGTCCTGGAATAAACTGATTCAAAGCAGTAGATTGAATTTCGTTTGCTGTGTCGGCTTGCAGGCGTTTTCGTGCGCGTTTAAGAGCAACTGGACTTTTCTGCATAACAGGCTGTTACTTGAAAGTGGTCGAAAAGTGGCTTAAAATGTTGTCGGTGCAGTGACGTTCAAATTTATTGGAAACTGTGTAGCGTTGCTCAACGCAAACACTGACACTTGCGCCTAAGCACGTGCTGGGTTAACTCAGTGCGATCGATGTTGCAGACCATACTCTTGTGCAAAAGCACTGCTGCCGCATTCTAGTGTCGCCCGCCCTCCACAAGTCCGCATAGCGCTAACGTGGCAAGTGCTAGCAAAGCACTGTCAGTAGCAGGAGTCTTCACTTCCAGCTTTCGATTGTGCATTGAAACTAAGCTGAAAGTCAGGTCCTCAAAAATGCAATAGACTTGCTCAAAACAGCAAACAACCGCCAACTTCCCCGAAACTTCACACGGTGGGTATTTGCAGGGTAGGAAAGCAATGCTAGAGGCTAATGAGAGCGCTTTGTTAAGATTTCGGGCGACAGGAAAAAGTTACAAAAGACGAGAAACGCCGAAAAACACATGCCACGGCCTTGACAGCGCCAAGCTACTGGCCGCTAGTTCCGAGAAATAGACTGCAATGAAGAGAGAGCACTGATCAAATTTTAAAGTTCCTTTTCTGAGTATGAAATTGATATGTAGATAATAATTCAGGGAAATAAGTCACCTTATGTTTCTTTTTACGCTAAATTATATGGGTGCATTTTTTGTTTCTCTAAAACTCCTGTTTCAACTGTGGGGTCACGCTCGAGGAATACACTTTTTTGATGATGACTGAATCAACCTTGTGTTTTACGAATACAATAATGAGGGGAAGTTTCCGCTTAAAGCCACGCGCGTATTGTTTTCAAACCTATTCTTGAATTATTGCAAAAAAATTGTGGCGCGTTCTGCCCCCTACTTATGCACCCTTTTTTCAGTTTACAGCACGAATAGCAGTGCAGGATTGATGGTAGCTTCACTGTGTGGTGTGCTTGGCATAGATCCGTGTACTTCTCGTGGCCTAGAGTATACACTGCCATCTGTTCTTTATGACATGAAATTTTATATAGAAAATGCCAATGGTTGTGATTTTTCAAAGTAATGACGAGGATCACGCCTTCTATATCTGGAGGTCTGCCCTCTCTTAAGTATCAACTTGCATTTTGGTGTGCTCACTGCATCAACACATATCTCACAGGTATCCAGGAAAACTGTATAAGTTGGCTGCAAAAGTACCAGTTCTCCCCTGCCCTTTCCTGATGATACAGTTAGCAGTCGCTATGCACGTAAAGAACATTTACTTGTGTCGAGTTACAAGCGACTATAGAGGCGAGCTAATAATCTGTCTGCTCAGTTGTCCTTGGAGCCACAATCACTATGGAGGATGAGCTGGTATTGCGTTGCCATTGGATATATTTATTATATCGTGCATATTCAGTTCAGTAATAGCTCTTTTAATGTTTCTATAGTGGTAACAGTGAGCAGCGTGCTTTTTAATTCCAATGATTTTACAGCGAAAGCGGCGGATCGTCATGCAGGACTTGAGGAAGGTGTGCTTTCGGTAAAAAATGGGGCATATAAGAAAAAGTCTCGACACTGTTCTTACAGTACATGAATCAAAAAAGAAGTTTGCTAGGAAAGGGAATGCTCTAAACAATATCTCCTGTGTCGCAGTGCTCTGAAACCCAGCCAGTTTAGGAGTGCTAAACGCTGCATTACTTGTTTCCAGCTCATTACCTCAATCTGGGCCATGATTTGACAACTGCCGCATTGTTGTTTTAAGCCTCTACATTCGTAAACATCAATGTCTTACAGCTTGTGCTTTACTTCACCATGAACCAAACAACTTCTATAATGTTTGTCCTCATAGGTTGTGAAGCAACCGTAAAATGGGGCCAGGCTGCTTCTCCTTAATTTCTTTATTGGTCTGCATAAAATTCTCCCAGTGGTTAGTATATGTTTTATTATCGTCATTATGCGTCCTTGTAACGGATATTCCTCACCCTTTTAAAGCGAAAGGTTTACTACGCCACCCAGCGCGCCATTTCGGCTCGTCGCGCACTTCAGCCGAATGCCGTATGCCGTTTCCTACGGACGATCTTGAACCGCCGTTGCCTAGAAACGCCGCAGCCATGCTCCAACAGATGGCGCCGCCGTCGATGCCGCTGCCGCAGCCGCTCGCTCCACCAGATATATATATATATATATATATATATATATATATATATATATATATATATATATATATATATATATATATATATATATATATATATATATATATATATATATATATACATATGCGCTTCGCCTCAGTGTATTGTAGTCGGTATAGAGAGCACGAAAGAGACGCAGCAACGACAGAACGAAGCGAGGAAGAGACAACGCGCTTAACAGGCGGCAGAAGAACGCGCCGCATGACTCGAGAAGCGTCGTGACGAAGGTGCGGCTTGAAGTCGTGCTATGTCCCTTAGTGACTCAACTGTGGAAGAGACCGGTTTGAGTTCTCGAGAGTGTCGGATTGAGACGCTGCGTAGACGATGTGCCGAGGAAACGAAGCTTTAGCAATTCAACAAGGGTTAACTAGTGCTAAACCAGAGCCAATTTTTTTTTGTTCATTGTGGGGACTGCTCTGCTTTCCCCTTTGTTGGCTTTCACGCGATGCAAACTGCAGCAACAGCTTCGCGTCGATGCGGGGCGCACCACGTGACTCTCCCTGGGTAGGTTGAATAACCAGAGAGGGCGCTGGCGTCGCAACTGGAGAGACTGCTTGCTGCGCGTGTGCGCGGGTACAGCCATTACCCCCTGAACAGCTTTCAGGCCTGCGCACAATATTTTGACGTCCCATCCGGCAGGCTGACAATTGCAGAAGGCGCATTGCCAGCGACATTATTTTAGTCCCTGCTGTTCTTTCTTTCACGCTCCCTGCGCCGCACGGGCCGGTTGGTTGCAGCAGCGTGGTCGCGTTTTTCGTCTCTCGTCGTTGTTTTGCGGCAATTTTGTTTCCGTGTGCGATGTGCAGTGGATACTAAAATGCCGAACAAGCGTTGTGTGCCGGGGTGCACCGGCAATTACGATACGGGCAGGAAGATACAGGTGTTTTCTTTCCCAAAAGAGGACGACACTTTCAAGACGTGGTTACGCGCCATTCCAAGGAAGGACTTCGTGCCCGCTTCGTACACTAAGGTAAGAAATGTTTATGGTATTGTTATGTGCTTCTGGTTACTTTTACTTAATCAGCACGTTTATTGTGATAGTTCGGAAGCCCAGATAGATTGATTGTGGCCACATTTCTTTGCTGCAAACATGCTTATAGACAAAGAGGCTAGCATTAGAATATTTTAATAAGTGGATTTTGAGACTTTTACGAAATGTTTGTACGTTTGTGCAGGTCTGCGCCGATCATTTCGACGCTTCATGCATCGAGACGACGACATCGTACACGGATCCAAGAATAGGAAATGTTCTTACAGTCCTATTTCCAGTACCGCGGTTTCGCCGTGGATCGGTGCTACCGTATTTCCCCACTGCCCTTCGTACCTTTCAGCACCAAACAACAGCAAGAGAGAAGCACCTGATACTGAGAGGAGCCGACTAGAAGCTTCCCAACTCGCCCGTGCGGTCAACGGATCACTGGCGTCATATGAAGCGGAGCAGGTGAGAGACCAATTTTCGTCACTCGAAGAACTCAAGGCGCGCTTGCAAGTGGCCTCAGTGTCAGTGCAGTGGACTGTGATTCATAAAGAAGAGTTTATGATGTTTTTGAACATCACCAACGATCGTGAACCTTGGTTGAAGGCGTCATTGACAGTGTTCGAAAACCTCCAATCTCAGCCTGCTACCACGAATCCGCGATCAAGAATCTTGGTAGCGCTGTTGTACCAGACTCGGTTTGCAAAGTAAGCTCCTTGTTGGAAATTTTGAACAACCTTTGCATGCTGTCGGACGAGTCTGGCGACCGTTGAATTTCTCGCCACCTGTCGCTTGCAGTAAATTTCCTTCTAGACAAATTGGAAGCAAGCATTAATGAAAACAAGAAAGGGGCTGTGAAATTTTTAAAGGAACAGCTAACAATGCTCTCTGCAGTGTGTATTCAGAACAGCACACAGGTAATAGTGTTCGCATGCATTCTCCACACAATATCGCCGCATGCCTACAAGTATTTGAGAAAAACAAGTACACTAGCCTTGCCCCATCTGAGCACTATTAGGAAAGTGTGCTCATCTGTACAAATGTTCCCAGAAATTGATTCTTGTGATGCAACTTTTCTTCAGTGTGTTTCCCAGAGATTTACACATCTGCAGACACATGAAAAGGCAGTGACGTTGATGCTTGACCAAATTCATATCAAGTCTTTTGATTATAAGGGGGGCAGCATATGCGGTGCTGCAGTGAATTGCAGCGAGGCAGCCACATCTGTACACGTGTTTATGATACAAAGTCTGCTGAGCTCATTCGAGGAGGTAGAACACATAATTACGGTGAAAACCATACAGGGCGACCACCTTCATGCCATACTGAAGAAGCTGATCACACGCTTAGAAGAGATTGGGGACAGATTCATTGCCGTTGTTTTTGACAATAACTCTCTAAACAGAAAGGTAATGAAGATGTTTCTGCCAAAGCGATTGCTTTGTCATGTTTATCCTCATCCGGCAGATCCAGATGGGCCATTATTTTATGGGGTAGATGCTGTACATCTTTTGAAGTGTATCTGAAGCAATTGGCTGAATCAGAAAAATGCGGGGACTTGCTTTTTCTACCCCCGTTTTGAGGTTTCAAACAGTGATGCTCGTACTGAATGCAAAATGACTGCCTCATTTAAGAATTTGAGAGATTTACATAAAGAGGAGTCATCTCTACTGATAAAGTCTGGGCATGGCTTGACATCCAAGGCACTTAATTCGAGCAATTTAGAACGGCAAAATGTGGAGCTGGTACTGGAGGTTTTTAATCCGCACGCAGCCACAGCCTCGGCAGCTCGCAGCGGTAAGGCTGATTTTCAACATGCGGCAGCAACAGCAGATTTCTTCTAAATCATTCTTCGCTGGTGGAGTATTGTGAACGTAAAAACGCCAAATAAAGGCTTCCATCATCGTACTGTTTACGAAGAACCCATGTCTTGCAGTACAGATGACCCAAAAGTAGCTTTTCTGAATGGTTTCATTACCTGGCTTGATGTCTCGGAATTTTATGGGCATGACACTGGGGTCCTTACCCAGGACACATTGAGTGCCCTAAGGCTATTTGCTCAATCCTTACTGGCATTGGCAAAGTACTGCATAAGCGAAATTAATTTTAAGTACGTCCTACTAGGGAAAGTTCAAACGAATCCTCTCGAGAGTCGTTTTGGACAGTACCGGCAAATGGCTGGTGGGCACTACCACATATCTGTTCGACCGCTTTGTAAGACAAAAGGCAGGATTCGCCTTCAAAATGCCCTGCCAATCATGAGCACTGATGACTTCAGAAACATCGAAGAGACAAACAGTGTCACATATGTAGGAACCTCTTTTTGTGTTCAAGTTGTAGATGCTGACCTTGATGTACTCTGAGAAAGAATGCCAGTTATTGGTTATGTTGGCGGGATTGTCCGCATGCTACAATGAAAGTTTTAAAGTGTGAAAGTTGCCAACGACACTTGGTTGTTACCGGAAGTGAGACGGAAATGGAAGAAGACACCCATTTATTAATCGCACAAATGGACCGAGGTGGACTCAAGTTTCCCTCTGCCCTTGTGACACAATACTCATGTACACGGAGGTTTTAGTTACAAAGCTTGTGACACAAAGCGCCTGCACACAATTTCTCCATGGGCCCAACCAAAGAAATGTCGTTAGGCAACTGACGCTCAACTCTCTACCGAGGCTTGAGGACATAGATGCATGTGAGAATGGGCATTCCTACGAGCTCCTTGTCACACTTGTTGCAAACTGTGCAGCAAACATAATGCTTAACAACTTATGCAAACAAAGGAATTATCAACTTCATATTATAAAAAAAACACAAGACAAAAAACAGAAAAGCCCAAATATTTCTTGAAAAGTAACTTTCCATAACTTGTACACCGCGCGTTTAATTACTTTATATTGCACTGCAGGTATTTTATTGTAGTTTCCTCATGTGATTTCTTTGACGAACTTCTGCCTGTTGTAGTGCAATGTGCCTTCTTTTGTTTGCATCATGCATGCTTTCAAGCCCAGAGTTTAAATGGCAGTTGTTTGTTTTTAATTTGAAATTTAAAAGTATTCTGGCAATTATGTGCAATGTTGTTGTTTTTTACTGAGCTGAACTTCAGACAGTGCCTGCTGTGGTAGGTGAATGACTTATTTGTCACGCCTTTTGTCTGTATGTGTTCTGGTGCAGTGTATAATATTGTACTATTGTTGCAGTGTCTATTATGTATAATTGTATTAGTGTCTATATTATTGCGCAATGCAGTTGGTGCAGTGAATTCCTTGTGCATTCCTGTACCTGCAGCAGTGAAATAAGTGGTTCTTTTTGTCAGTTATTTATTATAACCTAGTCCACAGTTTAGTCTCAAGTGTGTAAATGTACTGTGGTTTCTTTGCATGTCTTCGACCCTACAAAGTAATATGTTGTGTTTTATGCCGTTGAAGGGTGGCCACCTACTCTGTAAAATGGATGAAATAACATTTTCTTCTAACCTACAGTTAAGATGCGAGTATGGTTTTCGTTTTCTACCTCTTGGCATTTCAATGTGCTATGTTCTGCTTCCTCTCATTCATCTGAAACTCGTACCTTGCCACAGGGCGTACTTTAATATACAGATTGGTATTGTAACTGCGTGTATCTTTTATTGGTGCAACAACTTGTTTCGGCTGTCAGACGTTTACGATTTTATAGCACGCAGTGTAAAAGGCAACATCCGTCTACATTACAGCGCAATATCGTTTCCTGTCGGTCATGTATTTTCGTCGCGAACGATGTGTATTCGTAAATATCTGTAAATATGCATACAGACATATTCTGGTGTGATAAAGAAATATGTAAAATTCTGTCCGTAATCTTAATTATTTTGCTTTGCCCTGATAAATAGCGCGGACCTGGCGGTCGACGAGCCTATCTGTGGCATCAGTTCCCGCGAGGCGAGCGCGCGGCAATCGCTCGCGGCCCTCAGCCGGCGCGCAGTGGCGTCGTTGATGTCGCGTCACGTGACGCGCAGGCCTGAAAGCTGTTCAGGGGTTAATGGTACAGAAGGCTCTTTGGCTGTGATCGTCGGCGCGAGCGTGCGTTTCGCCGCGGCTCAGCTCTTCGCCAGCGGGGTGAGGAAGTGACAGGGAGACTTGCTCCCTCATCTCGTGCCGTCCGGCTTCGGAGTATCCCTTGCCCTAGTGTGGGCGAACATTCATTCGTAACCTTGCTGGTGAGTCAGATGATCTCGTTTCATTAGCGTATTTTGTTGCTGGCGGGCGTATTTCTGTTGTAAGAACAAACGCCTATTTGGGTCAGCCAGCGTGTCTTTCGTTTGTTCCCGCAGATCAAGGCTACGTGGTCGGCGTTGGCTCGGTAGGGTATGCAATCGCGGGGTGGGGTCAGGGGGTTTGTACTGTGTCAGCCGCGCTTAAGTGGGGAGGAAATATTTATTTTCCCTAATAAAAAACTCTCAACATGTCTGACTCTAAGAAGTATTATCTTCACACTTTTGAAAAGACAATGAAACTCTCAGGATCACACGATCGTTACGAGGGAGTAACGCGCATGTTTGAGCGTTCGCTGTGCTGTGAAAAAGCGGACAGAAGGCAGCGTTGAATTCATGGTCAGAGCTGTTGCAGCCATCTATTTCATCCATGGGCTTCTTCAGGCAACTTCATTAAGGTATGTTGGCTTAGGCATTTTTTTAAGGTTTTGCGTAGTAGAACTAAAATTAGTAATATTTTTTTATCCTTTGGTGACACGTCACTGAAGCTTGCTTCGAGGCTCGCACGAGTCTTTAAGCGAGCCGGAGTTTTGAACTTGTAAATAAACCGTGACCTGAAACCGGATATCTGCAGCGTACGTTCATCTCGTCTTTTCTCTTGGCACCCAAGTGTCTCTAATAGATGCGTTTGCTTTTGCGTGTGCATATATGCTTTTGTATTCTTTAGAATATTTGGTGAATGCGTATCAACTTTCAGCCTGTTGTATCCATATCTTACTTCATTTGTCATAATTCTCAGAGGCAGACAAAAAGTGGCCATCATTATATGCTGATGCCGTACAGCTACGTACATTGTGTATTAAATGGTGCTTATATATACGTCCGCTATTTGTACTGAATGAAATGAAAAGAGCACAGCTAGTAAACTGAAATAACACCTTTATGGCGCTGCTGTTGGCTGTTACATGTGCAGTATCGGGCTTCATTTTGAATTCATATATTCTTTGTATGTAAAATGATAGCCCATTTCATGTAAACAGGTAAGTGCAAGACAACAACTAAGTAATGTTTTTTGACTGTCTGCTCTTCTTTTCAAGACTTTCCCTAACAGTAATAAGATAATCATCCAGTTTGTGTTGCTTAAACCAAGTAGTATAAGCAACGATACTTAAAATTTACAATTTTAGAAACTAGAATTCAACTTTTAATTTTCTGAAGTGGACAAGCCTTCTCCTTTACGAGAAAATTAACTTAGCAACGACTCGCACATCTCTCCTCGTGCTGACCTCTTTTGTGAGCAGAGCAATAATGAGAACTGGCCGGTGAACGAGACTTTCTTTGTTAAAAAAGAAAAACTTTGCGGTTAACTTGACTTGGAGAATTTCGCTAGCAGTCAATTACGGGGAATAACATATCTCGCGGCATGTTTAAACTAAGCCGTAGCCTAATTTAGTGAGTGCCTTTTTGCCGGTTCGGATATATAGTCGTCTGCATGTTACTCGCAGCAAATAAGTGTATGTACCTATGAAGTGAGTGCATGGCCTAAGGTGAGAGGCAACAAATTTAATGAAATTAATAATGCATAAACAATTCAGGTCATTAAAGTAAAATGGAAGCATTCCAGATAGTGATGCAAACATAGCCCATAGCAAGTCTTGCTTTACATGCTGAGTACGCCAGAAAAAGAAAGCTTTTTTTGTGGCCACTGAAGTGCGCGAGAGAAGCAAAATTTCTGTGTCTTTTTTATTATTCACCCGATGACATCTAGGATTTCCCACACATTCTCTGTTCTTGTCGGCACGTTTCTTTGGAGAGACGACAGAGAGGAAAAAATACCGCACGGGCAGAGCTCGCGCACAGCTGTTCGAGACTAGGCTCTAACGTTCCATGAACGGGTCCCTGCAAGAGAGCCGGCTAGAACCCGACTGGCGAGAGTTCCTGAGGTCCTTTTGCAGACCTGTGCCTGAGGCGTACGGTGCAGGGCCCGGCAGAGAGCCTGGACGCCGACAAGCTTCTATAATGGGCCTCGGTGGACCGGCTGTGGCGATAGTGGTCAGTTCCTTCGGTCCTGCGTTCACTCAGCAAGTTGCTTCCTGCCGACGCCGTCTGCAGTGCTCAGGTGAGGAAAACCTTTGACTTCAGGCTAAGTGCCTGACTGTTCTGCCGAGCCTGAAGTTTGGTGTATCCGCTATACACTCTCAGACACCGATTTAAGCATTTATCGCTCAGTGAAAGATCCGGAACCGAAGGAGCTGAATTTTATTACCACGAAAATTATACTTTTGCTCACGGGCACAAACAGAAGAAAGGGTAACGTTAACAGCTATATGCTTTTTTCTCGCAGATCGCTTTCATTACTTCTGGGTCCTGTTCACGCTCGACCAGGATGGTATTTCTATCACCAAAGACACACGTAGTCTGCACAGCAGCTTTCATCTGAATGGAGAGCTCTGTTCGCATCAAGACCGCGTCGTCAGCGTGCGTGCCTCAGTTCCGTGATCACGTGACCATGCCCTGCATGCACCGCGCGCTAACGTTGCCGTTTTCGGGTGATGTGGGCTCTCTGTCACGATTACATGACCACCCCTTGCACGGACCGCAACCTCGCGCTTCGTGCATCTATCGTTGTAATCTGAAGGGTTGCCAGGTCGCTTAAGAGGGGAGCAGAATGCACAACCTTTCACCCAAACCCAAAACCAACCAAGTCACCGAGCCGCAAACGCTTGGAAGCTCCTATCGGACGAAGCTTGGAGCCGGCAGGTCAGAGGCTGCAAGCAAACACGCGACTAGCTGAACAGAGGAAGGACGTGCTGGGAAAGCTGTCCGCAAAGAGCGTTTGCAGCACGCCGCGTAATGAGGCATACGCGGAGATAGTTGTGTCGCCCGTTCACGCTAGAGATGCGTCAAACTTTATAAATTGCGCAGATCGAGGCATGAGTTCCTCTCTCTGATGCAGCCTTAGAGTGCACATCCTGGTAGAGGTTATAAGTTGTGAGAAGAGGAGTGGCAGCAGTCTTACAGTTGCTTGGCGGCTGGAGCATAAGATGAAGGGGGTGAAAAAGGTACAGATTTAAGAAAAATTGCAACATTTACGCTTGCTAACACTATCTGAATTTCGCAATTTACGCAACCAGCCCCGAGATTCCTTCGCAGCGAAATATACAATAGCTTTTACAAGTCATTTAATAGAAGCAGTTTAGGGGTGGAACGGCTGCCGTGTAACACGTTACGTGTTTTGTGGACATCACTACCATGCACCTGAGGTGTCCATTCACCCAGGGAGCCAGTTATGCGCCTCTCCTTCCCGCAGGGCCAACGGAGGGTTTAGGCGGTATAGACTGCGACTAAGACAACACTAGGAACTGTACTATTTGCTTCGTGCAAGCGAGCACTGGAATCTGTGAAGTGTGCCGGGAACGCGATCAAACCGAAGACCACAAGCGGAAGAAGGCCGATTATGCACCTGAGCGTAAGACGCCAAAATGGGCATTTGCCTGTGAAACACCAAAATGGGCCTGCCGCTCCAGAACTCTCGGCCGCTAACGCCAACCATCTCTCGTTGAATAATGCAATACGCCGGTAGGCTTTGATCTCTTAATTTTTTTTTCACGTGGTGTTTATTTATGCATGTTATCGACATTTTGGTGCATGTTCCTGGTGAATGGAGGCATTCTGGAGGGCAAAGGTAGGTGGGACGGTGTTGGGTGGCGTTACTGGAAGATGGAGTCTTCACTAGTCGAGGATTCACAGCATATCTTTTTTTCCCTTGCTCTACTGTTGGTAATCGGGTTCAATGGAGGTGAAATTGTGAAATTTCACACCCTCCTTCAGAAATATTCTCGGCAAAGGCTTTATATTCATTTCGGTCCAAAAAAATAAAGATATAGCGTGCAGACTTCGACACACTAAACGGTCGCACCAACATCCGCGTCGCAACAAGGCGCGCTACTCGACCAATTTCAATTCATCGGATTGAAATTCCAATTCATGGACTGGACCGTCGCGAGAGCGTCTCACATTGGTTGCACTGTTGGCGAGCTAACTCTATCGAGTAGGCACTATTCATCGCTGTCGCAAGGATATTGTGAAATATCAATGTGTGTGATGGTCCTTGGTCTGAGGTCAGTATGCGTGTCCTTTTGTGCAGCATTTGGAGTGGCTTCACACAAGTGGAATTCTTCCCGTGGCGCAATTCTTCGCGGAGGTCTTCAACCGCTTTGTCGCCCACGTCATCCGCCCGCTGCCTTCCCTCGTGTTCCTCACCTGCCACGGCCGCCTCGGCGAGGACATGATGAATGCGTCTGCATCTATCACGAAATCGCCGTTTAAAAGTGGCCGGGGCGCTGACGGATGCTGCAAGTGCTTTACGCTGACATAAAATTCAGGAGCAAAGCATGCAGCGTTGTGTCCCGCTGAAATTAGAAAATTTTCGCGGGCCCAAATGCTGTCGGGTTGAGACAGAGGCCTAAAATAATAGTGTTTGGTACGACATATTTGCTTGCAGACTTATCTCGTCATCTCTAAAGTCCTTGAAGACAAAACGTAGGGGCGTCAGTGTTTCAATATTGATGCCTGTTAAACACTACTACCATTGTTCCGGCTGACGGCAATAACTGAGCTGTTATAACCGTGATTTTCCATCAGTGTATTTGAACAATGATACGATGAATAAATGTATTTCATTCAGGATATTCAAGCCACTTGTATTGGAGGTTAAGACCTCTACAAAGTTTTCAACTAGATTACAAGCCAGTGCTCACGAGTAGCAATGGTGGAAAGACAGGCTGGTCATAAGCAGACATTCACAAGTGAGCACAAGACAGGAGGACTACTTCCCTTGCTTATCATGCGTAGTAATGTCGCTATGTATAGTAACGCCACTGATATACACAATGCGCTGTTTGAACAGAGGAATCCGGAGTACTTTGCGTGCTCACGAGGTTAATATACGACGAAATTGGCCCGTAAAACTCGCGCGGGCTCTTAGAATAGGAGTTAATATCAGATAGTAGCCCCCGTCGACTTTGCTGCGTGGCCACAGACCTGAAGTTTATAAGCGAAATCAGGTTTATGAACGTATTTTGGTTGTGTCATAGCTTTGTGGTTATTCTGCTTTCTAAGAGGCAAACAGCACCATTGAAGAAACGAATGATCTGCAAGCGCAGCCACTTGCATTTATTAATCTGACCTGCGTAAACGCAGAACATAAATACCATGAACCTCGTCCATTAACCCTCCAAGACGCATCTCTCCACACCATCTGTGTTTCTGTAGCTGGAGATTTGCCTGTTATAATAAATTAGGCCGTACCCATGACCTCTGCTTCGCTCTAGAGGCATGTGGACTTCCTCACTTTTAGCAAACAAGCACTGGTTTACGGGTGTTTGACATCCCAAAGCGACTCAGGCTATAAGGGACGCCGTAGTCAAGGGCCCCAAAAGATCGACGACCTGGGAGTCTCTAACGTGCACTGGTATCGCACAGTGCACAGGCCTGTAGAATTTCGCCTCCATTGAATTTTGACCTCCGCGGCGCGGTTCGAACCCGCTCTTTCGGGTCAGCAGCCGAGCGCCATAACCAGTGAGCGACTGCGGCGGCCTGCAAACAAGGACACATGATCAGCAGCAGAAGAAAGAAACATTAACTGAGCCTGCTCACATTTTCAACACTGCTTCATCAGATTGCAGCAGTATTGGTGCGTTAACATTAATAAGAGTTGGCAAATAGAATGTGAAAGAGTACACGCCTCTTAAAATGCGAATAAGCTGCAATGTCTTCTCTCGATTAATCGAAGCTCTGCTTGTGCCTCTGCAGCTACCTTCGTAGTGCACATGTTTTAGGGCGCCTTCTCGAGCTGCTGTTTCCTGCCATGGGGGTGGCAAGCTTCAAGACAGAGTTGGCGCCAGCTGCGGACAGCGACTGCGGAGAGGGCTTCCTCGGCGACTTCATCGGCGAGCCCAACTTCCGCTTTGATGGGCAGTCGCTGACGATAGTAGCCCAAGTTGGCTTCGGGGACTCGCTGCGGCGGCTCTATAGCGCAGACCCCAAGTGAGTGATGAAGAACCGTCGACCGTCAGCTTGCGGATAGATGGCCGTCTGTGAAAGAGCGCGGGCATCATCGTCGCTTTTTGGTTCCAGAGGTGTTTTGTTGGCTGTTGGCTCTCTTGATATGTGTCTATTTTGTAGTCACTTATTTCCGGCGAGGACGACGAGAAATATAAAGATGACTTGCGAAGACTTCTGCGTCTTGATTCACGTTCTCATAAAGCGTATCTCAAGGGGCATTTAGAGATGTCTATATTTATAAAGGCTTGATATCCTTGCTTCGTATGTTGGTGCGTTCGTTGCCTAATTCATCTAGCCCCAGGTTTATGCTATTTCCCAGGTCGAAGATTTATGATCATTTCTTCTTAAGTAATAATTGATGTGTTTTTATCTTTCGGCCTTCTTTTCTGACTGCAATGAAAATTTCTGGTTGTATTGAAGAGTTGCAAGCGCACCCCTTCGCCATTATGTGCACACGCTTCAATTCAGAATATTTCATTGATTGGATGTTCGGAAGACGAAAACTGCAAAGTATAGCTTCATACTTTGTTAGTGGGTAAAAACGAAGACAAAGGCAATCCCGTCATACAATGCAGGCCCTCACCTCCCTTGTGAAGTTATGACGCCAACAACTATGTTCAGAATTGTAATCCGCTGCAGTGGTCTACTGTGTCTTGCGTTCGGCAGCTTAGACCAAGGAGGCTTAATCGAACTCTGGCAGCGGCGGCAGAATTTTGATGAAGGCATGAAGAAAAATGCACCCGTCTGCTGTGCAATGTTAGTAGATATAATGAAGCCCAGCCGGTCTAATTTAATCTGAATCCCTTCACTGCGGCTTGTCTCACAGCCCACCTGCCGCTTTGGTACGTGAAACGCTCTCACGTAACATACATGCGTATTCCATTTCAATGGCGCATCTTTAGTCTGGTTACAAGGAAAATAGTATGGCTGCCTTTGTCTTACCTTTCTTCGTAGTTGTTGGTATCCGCGCCATGCCTTTTTTTTCTTGCAAAGCACTTAAAAGACCGCATGGGTGACACCAAATGAGTGCTCTGAAGATGTCCTGTGTCGTGAGGTGGTACACGCCTTGTGCTCTGCGCAATACAAAAACTTTAATACTTCATTATCAGTCGTGACTGCAAAGTTTCCATGCTATCTGAGCAATAGAAGACTTGGAGCCTCGACCTATATTCCAGTATTGTCGATTTAGATTCCTGCACTTGGCGACGCAAGCATAAGTTTGTTGTTTTTGAAGAATTTCCTCCAGTTTGCGTGACCATCGCACCTGACTAAGGTCCCTGCGTGACTACAGAGCTTGCTAGTTCTCTAGTTCTCGTCCAGCCTTTTGTTATCATGTAAGCTAGACTGTCAAATGATTTCTACAAACTTCGCATCCTGTTATTGGGAGAGCATGGGTCGCATTGTATGTGACGATGCGACAGAGTCGCACGCGATACACTGAAATTTATTATGTGGTTGGGGTGGGATGATAGAGAGAGAATAGAATTGGCTTGTGCAGGTTGGTAATTCATTGCAACTGAGTAATAAAAGCGCAGGAACAGCGCAGGACGAAGACGAGACGGGACAAGTGCTATCTTTCTACACAGCGGATTCATTGCAGACCAGGAGCATATATTTACACAACTGGCTGCAAAGGAGATGAAAAACGTAACAAAAGTGCCACATGCCTTCATGCCATGAAATCAAGCTCCTTCCTTGATAATGCCACAGACGGCCTGCTGACGCATTGATCTTCTGTTCGTGCTATCTCACACGCTTCCTTGATTTTTCTACTCAAGTCGTCACAGTGCCGATACAAAATGATGGTCTTATGGAACAGGGGATGGAAAGGTGGTTCTGCGTCGCATTTTGCAATGGGCTGCCAGATGGCCGTCTGTGGTAGTGTTTCCCAATTTAACGTTGTGCTCGTATAGGCGCACACTCAAACACCTGCCCGTTTGCCCTATGTAGTGCCTACCACATGAAAGTGGAATTTTGTATACCAGTTCTTCCTGTAAGGCGCGTGGGCATTTCGTTGCTTAAATCTGCGCTAAGACTTGCTCGTTCGAGTAGGGAAGCTCTTTTTCATTCACTCAAAATGTTTTTTAGGAAACGTGAACACCACTTTCACACCAGAACGTCCCGTCTCGCCTTTGTCCAGCGTTCTTCTCGCGCTATGATTACTGTGTGAGAGAGAGAGAACGAGGATATTTTCAGCCAGCGGTATTGTCACAGTAGGTAAATGTCGCGTTCGGCTTCTGACACAAGACTCGATTTCGTGCTGTTCGTACGCTTTATTTTGACTCTCAAATCTAAGGCCCCGGAGATGAGATAACACCCGAAGAGTGTTATCTCGCCCATCCACCCGCAAAAATAGTGAGCATACCTGGAGATTTATGATTTGCGGTCATATTAAGAATTTATATTGCGCCGCAAAATGATCTCAGAGGCTGAAGGCCGAACATGTATGTGGTATTTAGAAGCATGTCATTTTTGTGCAAGAAGCATGCTGCGATCCAGATTACCGGCCTGGGGCCAATGCGGTACAAGAGATCGATCTGTTATTCTCTGACAAGGTTTAATGTGCAGAGCGGCTCAAGTTCCTCTTAAGTGTATCGAAGTCACGTGTTTTCTTTGTTTCAGGTACTAGCGGCTCCGAAGGAGTGGTGTGCCGTGCCTGATCCCGGTGTCACCAGGCACCTCTTTTGTAAATAGTTGTATTAAACGCCTCTGACTTGCCACCTTGGGCACGTCAGGAACGACCACATTGCTGTGTATTTTTGAAACAATAGAGTACTCGGAAGGCCTCCGTGCCCACGTCAGCTGCAACATTTTTCGGTAATGGCTGTTTGCACGGCAGCTTCTGTTCTTTCTTGTGGCTGGCTGACACTGACACTAGCAGCAAAGATATACAATCATTTCTGTTACGACGGGCGGAAGACATAACCCAGGAACAACAGAATTGAACGTAGTACAATCAATCAGAAAAGACTATGGCTGAAAACTATGTCCAAATGGTACTTTCATTCAAAAGGCACCAAAAGAGAGGAGAACCACGCGGGCCCAAGGACCAGCTGTGGGAACGGTCTGCTGTCTCGAAAACAGATAAAGCTTAATAGTAAACTGAAGTCACGCGTCCAGGGATGGAGCCCTCAGTCCAGGACTCCATTTGCCGTAAATCTCAGGCTGGCTCGGACTACCACGTTACGCTGGTCGTCCGGGGCCGAGCTAGCCAGGATGTCTTCACACTGGAATGAGGAAGAGTGGGATACGGGGAATACTGAGGCACGATAGCGGTGTTCTCATGTGGAATGGGAAAAAGAAGATGGGCGCCAGTGCAATTTGCGGGGTAGTGCGAGATGATGAATGTTAGTCTCGGAGTTTGCGCCGAAAGGCGCCTTCTCCTGCCTCGTGTAGCTTCGAAAATTCCTGTAGGTAGTACACCCATCAGGTGCTGCGACTGCGTAGACGAAGAATATCCGGCTCGCATGTGAGATCCCTGGTTTGGGTCCAGGTGCCGCCAAAATTATTCAATGGATCAAAGAAAAAAGTCTTATTATTGATTGAATTGAGTAAAGAGACTTGGGAGGTGCCTTGAACCGGCAACCAGAGCCGACAGCGGAACCTCTCAACAGAACAAGGTTTGGCTACCTGCTCCTCTATGAATGCACCAATTAATCCCCTGCACTAACCCCTAGCGGTTCTGAAGCAACTTTTCCAAGGCGGCGGTCAGAGGAGGTGGGGAATGGAGGGTGCTAAAAACGTCTGGATTCGAACAGGCCACCATTGCAAATTGAACCTGACAATGTCTAACGCTGGAAACTTATATAGTTAAGCTAGCTTACTGGAACTAGCCTGTATCAAAAATGGCATGTTGAACACATTAAAAGGCGCAGGGTGAAGTAAATAAAGCTCTCCGCACCTATTCTCAGTCACGATGAGGTAGAGAATAGGCACAAAGGTGACCAGGCTGAAGAGGACAATGGCATAGGTGCTGGGAATAGCAGAGGGGAGCTAAAAGTACAATACGCCACATGAAATAAATTATTAATAATAAATACCTTCTGCTGCAGACAGGCAAACCGCAAGCTGACTTGAAAAAGCTTGGACGCAAGCTCGAAAATGTGCGCACGTCCCGACGTTCATGATGCGGAAGTCATACGCAAGATGAGGCATAGCGACAATAGGATGATGGTGTCTGGATGTAGCGTAGATTTCTAAAGAGAAAGGAGGAAACTAGTTCGAAAAAAGCGTATAAAAGAATTGGGGCTAGAAAGAATGTAGTGGAATTGAATATCTCACTGAAATGAGGCGGAGGAGGATGAATGAACATTTGTTTCGTTCTGATAATTCTTCCCTCCTACTGGCTGGAGCCATCAGTCCTAGGATCAGCGGTGTTCGCCTGTGGTCCTCCACCTGCCACTGGGCCTTCTGGCCCAGGCTGGAGAGCACGGGCTTCCGCTGGGAAAGGGTGGGAGACGGTATAGAGTGTGCTTCCGGGTGTCAGGGTTGGCCAAGGTGGTGTGGTACAGGGTTTGTATTTTTTAGCAGAGAGCTTATGTCCGGTCTGTAGGAGGGATAGAGCTTGTTGATGAAGTTGAGGTGGTGATGAGGGTTAGTTTATAGTTTCTGCCATGCTGCGACACCCTCTTCTGTGGTGAGGGTTTGTCTGGTGGACTTTATGCAGTGGTGGAAGCGTTGCTGTTGGAGCATGTGATATTACATTTGCACTGGTTGTATCTCGTCAGGTTGTGGGCGATCTCGTCACATGGCCCATTCTGTGTGAGCTCCGGCAGGCACGCGCGCGGCGATTGCAAGGAAATTCCTTATGTCCCTCTACCAACTTTTGGTAGACGAGTTGGAAGAGTTGGTAGAGCGACTGCTCCAGAGAGGTGGTGGTTCGAGGTTCGAACCCCGTACCAGGAGGAAATTTCCTTTACCTACGAAGTTTCTGAGAAAGATGTATTGCTTTTCTTTGAAGCCGTATGGCTGCGCTTCGGTGGATGGCAATGAGTACTTACTCCCTTATTGCATTTCGTTCATGTAAATGAGGGACAGCAACGGACTCAGGACGCTACCTTGAGGCACACCACTTAAAACATCGCTAACTGGAGATGAGTGGCCGTTAACAACTGGGAACTGCTTGCGAAATTAAAAGAAATTCCTTACTCATGAGGTTCTTAATGAGTCTAGGTTGATGGAAGTGATTTTACCTTTAAAACGTGAATGCGCGACGTGGTCAAACGCTTTTGATAACTGTAAAAATATGCAGTCTCTTTGAAATATCCGATTCATATTGTGCAGAAGTTCGGTAATAAATTCTAGTAGTTGATTCTCGCAATAGAAGCCTCTTCTGAACTCATGCTGGATAGTTAAAAGAAATTATAAATATCGATGTGCAGGGCTTAACCTGATACAAGGATGTGTTAAGGATCTTGCATGGGAAGGAGGTCAATTATATTCAGCGATATGTACGTGCGTTTGTTTTATCACCTCAAGACGATGGAGATAATTTTCTTAATTTTCTAATCCCTTCGAATTTCTTCATTTGTTATCCACTGACGAAATATATGAAAGACAATACTGCTTGAATGGATCACAGTGTTTTTGAGAATTTCTGTATTATTATCATCAAAATCAGCAGAATTTGTTATCTTCAGATTGTACATCAAAACTAAATACCGGTGCCACAAATTTCTATGGGACTCATGTACTGGTAATCATCATCTACTAATGGTGGGATAGCGGAATGGTCTTCCTGCGTGAACACTGAATAAAATATTTATTGAATATTTGTGCAAGCCCCCTGGGAGTCAGTGATGATGTTGCGTTGGTTTGGGCTGGCAGCGATGGCCAGCCCAGGGACGGTTTTCTCTGCTCTCAGGAGGTTATTTGTGGTGATGCAGGAAATGCGGGATGTTTAGGTGGCTGTAAATTAGGCTGATAGTGGCGTCGGTATAATGCGTGAGGGAATCACTGACGTAGTTCTTTCGAAGAGCTCTGGCGTGGACATGGCAGCGTCCCGGATGATATTCGGGATGCATATTGCTGGTTACGGGGGATGCCGTGATCCTTTGTTTAATGTGAGTGGAAGTCGCCATGGCGGGAGGTCATGTCCATTCGTCGTGGCTAACAAAGCCGGGGGAGCGTTCTGCTCCTTGTGGTGGTTTTGTTCAAGCATATCTTTTGAGTCGCGAGTTGTGCCTCTACAAGTTATCTGGCTGTATACAGTATGCCAAAATACAGAATTCTGGCAATGACATTGGTGCTGGCGATGCCGAGGGCATGTTTGATCGGCTTGCGCATCAAGATGTCAACATGGTTCGAATCAGATAGTGTGATGGAGTCTGTGGGACTGTTAGTTGGCTAACTGTAAGCGCGTGAAGGATGCGCAGTGCGTGGACGTTCTCCAGTCCCCGTTTCTCTTAGTGATCGCAAAACGACAAAATGCAAAATATACTAGTAAAAAACAACAAGTTGATCCTGTAATGCGTCTTTTTCTTCGCGCTTTTAACCCGAGAGATTTTAGTTTAGTGAAAACAATTGTTCGCAGTTCATTGACACATACGAGTAGTTCTGAGAGCTATTCTTTTCGGGAAGAATTTCTGAAAATTTTAAATATAAATTGCCTTGAATTTGGAAACGAATTCACGCACAAAACGTGAAAGCCTCTAACATCCTCATATTGAAGGCAGTGGCTGTGCCACTTGGTTCGTAATGAAAAGTGAAGCATGAGAGCAAAAGATCTACTGATTTAATGCTTTGCGGGAAGAGTTG
Source organism: Amblyomma americanum (assembly GCF_052857255.1). Lineage (NCBI taxonomy): Eukaryota > Metazoa > Arthropoda > Arachnida > Ixodida > Ixodidae > Amblyomma > Amblyomma americanum. The sequence goes on from NC_135497.1 coordinate 337,531,654, forward strand.
TAAGCGCCGACGATATTGAATCAACTATCAAGTGGACCAAAATGCAAAATACAGAAACACACTTGAGTCGCAAGTATACATCATATCTGTGAACAACAAGTATCCTGTTCTCGATTCCTCAATAAGAAAAAAAAATATGGGGAAGACCAAAACGACATCAGTCGTGTTCCACATTTTACATAAACTTTGGTGCCTATAAAAAAACACTTGCAGCGTATGGCTGCAGAGGATGCAATCGCATATCACCTATCTCCGCAGTAACTTGTGTCCCTGGTACCTGCTTCTTGCTTTTGCAGGAATACAGCTTCCGGCGCAATAACCTGGTGAGCAAACTACCTTGGTGATATAATGTGCTTTGCACTAGTAGATATTTGCGTCTTCCTCCGCTTAAGATTCGTAAAGCGAACTTTTCCGCAAGAAACATCAGTTTGAACCAGATAGATAGATAGATAAAAAGGAGGAGGAAAAGGCAGGGATGTTAACCAGAAAGGTGTTTCGGTTGGCTACCCTGCACTGGGGAAGAGGAATTGGTGGACTAAAAGGAGGAAGACAGAAAGGAAAAAAGGCATAACACACACACACGCACAACGCTGTCACAATTTGTCACTCAATCCAGTCGCTCTCAAGTAGTCAAAGAGTGCCTTGTATGCCTTGAGGGCAGTCGACTGCTGTGGCCACGGACAATGGATCTTTTGCTCATTTAATGGGCGAGGATCGAGGCGGTCCAGGGCACGACACAGTGTATGTCTTGCACTCAAAAATGCAGGGCACTCACAGAGATGAGCGATGGTCTCCTCACAACCAAAGCTCTCACAGGCAGGGCTCTCGGCCATCCCCATACGGAAAGCATAGTAAATGGTAAATGCAACACCGATCCATAAACGGCATAACAGTGTTGCGTCCCGACGTTCTAAGTTACGTGGAAGACGATGGCGCAGTTCAGGATCCAGTGCCTTGAGGCGGAGGTTGCAAAACTCTCCCGTGTTCCACACTGAAAGTGTGAGCTCCAGCGCCAAAGGGCGAAGCCCACACGCAGCGTCAGGTCTCGATATTGGGATCCTCACAAGAAGTTTGAACCAGAGCTTGCTTTGCAGGTATACTGGTGGATGGAAGTACTGCGCCCGGGCAACCAATTCCCCCACGTTAGCGGGAACTCCATTTTTATGGCTGATGGACAGTGAATAGTGGCATCGAACTTAACGTTCAGTCTGGGTAACTGATTTTTAACGTGTCCGTTCGAAAACAAAAAAAGCCTTTCGTGGTCTGTGTGTAGTAACGCATTTGCTGAGATACACGATAGCAAGGACGTTTTAAACATGAAATGCCGTTAGTTGCCATTGTCTGTAATCTCGCTTCCTGATCTCTGATGTAAGAGCCCTGCCGGACCGCTAAGGATTAATAAATGATGAGAATGGTGATCGAAGTTCCACGAGACACACGCATGGGTTAATAAAGGGCAACCAGTCAAGAGGTCGATTTTTCCCAGCATATACTTCGTGCACCTAAGCACCATTCTCTTCGAACAGAGACTTAGCTGAACGCGATTGGCTCTGCCTGTCGATCCATCAAGCGTATCTTACCCAGGCTAAACTGTCCCAGGAGCACAAAAAAGCCACATGGTATCTCAGCGTCTTCCTTTACAGGCAGAAATCTTAAAGCGTAGGATGTGATCGGTTCCATTCTTTTTGAGTCCGTTAAAGTATGACTCAAAAGAACACAGCATAATTACACCCCACAAAGCAGTTGTCAGTAGTGTCTGGTTGCTCAAACAGGCGGTGTTGAGATACCACAGCACAAACGTTTTTCGGCGCAAAGCCACTTTTTAACCGGTAAGATCGACGAGTGAAGTTTTAAAAATGGTCTCGCGGTCGATTGAATGCGCAACCGCGGCACTTCCTGTAAAGCATTGTTGCGGAGAAAGCCGAAGTAAGCCTGCTGGTATTCGGTGCAAGAAGTTGACTCAACCAGTAACTCTGTCATCTTTCCTGTATAGCTACTCAAAGGAAAAGCGAATGGTGAAGAAATAAAATGCGAGATACAAACACCGCAGAGGGCCCTCAGGACCATGACCGCAATGATGGCCTATAGTGGTTAGAGCGTCTACCGCGCATGCGGAACGTACGGAGTTCGATTCCCAGTACTGCAGATTACACAGAGGTGATGCAATGAGTAGAAGCTTTCCACTGCCCTGGTGCTTAGATTACCGGCTTTGAAACGCTTGAGAAATCTGTTCTTAACACCCCCCCCCCCCCACCCTGAGTAAACAGAAATAGCGTGAACCACGGTGTTCTTTGTGCCAATGTTGCTTTCGCGCTACAAAAATGGATCATAAAAAATTGCAAAAAGAGTTGGTGGATAATAAGGTGCTGAAGACAAGTTCCATAAGGAGTACAAAATAAATTACCTGTTCGAATAGTCTCGTACTGAAAGCGCTGCCAAAATGTGGAAAAACGGTTTGTGCTGTGCCTGCACGTTTCTTTTCCACAATGCAGCACTTCCAATACGTGTATGAGCGCTGCGACGCAGAAGATTTTGCAAAGCTTGGGCTCATGCAAACATGCAGATCCCAATCCATCCAAGCCTGCGTCTGTCGCCTCAGAGAGAAGATTTCATAATCTCACTGAGACCCACTATGGCAAAAATGATGCTGGGGAAACTAGGACACTGGGAGATATCGGAGTGCCGAATGATGCCAGCAAAATGACTTTGCTTTGTTCCGCAGTTGATTAAAAACGACATCCGCACCGCACTCTCACAGAAGCGTCCAGGTAAATGCAAAGCCTCGAACACACCTGTTGTGAGCACAAAAGGGGACGGCGTCTTTAATAAACGGTTTCATTGAAGAAAGAGGTACTGGTAAGAGGTACATAAATTAATTATTACAGAAGGGGGTGCCAAAGCGGAAACTGTCAGGGGGGCCACCTGTTAATAATTGTATTATGAAGCAAGATAAGCATATGGCAGATAGCAAATAAATAGCGGAAACCTGGTTCAGTGGAAATTATTAATCACAACAAACAGATTAAGCTTTCTAAAATTTCAAAGCACATTTACAAACCCATTTTACAATTACAAAGAGAGAACGTAGTACAAGCACCCAGGCAACACAAGTAGTACACAATAATTACAGGGTTATTGGCGTGGCAATTGAAGGCAATTAAACAGTACATAGTTTTTCAAGTTTTTATGGAATTGGGCTTCGGTGCGGAATTCATCCTAATTAAGCACTGAGGAAGTAAAAAGCTGCAAATATCTGCGTAAACTTCGCTATATATGTATCGTTTTGGTTGGAAACTCACAAGTTTTCCTATCCACAGGCTAACATAGCGAGTATGCCAAGAGACTTAAGATTTTGTGCTCTTATCAGGAATTTATATCGCTCTACAACATGAAGTGAGGAGCCTGAACAAGTTTTTGAATGTGGTATTTCGAAGAATAGTGATTTGTGAGTGACATGATGCGACATCGAATGGCGGCCTGGGGCCAGAACGACGCCCGAGGTCGACTCGTTGTTCTGGGGGCAGCTTCAATGCAGAAAGCGTCTGAAACTCCTATTAAATGTATCGCAATTATTGATGCGGTTTCTTTCTCTGTTTTATTTACACGCGACACCGATGAACTGCACGTGTCATGCCGCCCTCGAAGTCACCAGGCGCATGTTTTGTATATAGTTTGTCAATTGAACCCCTCTGACGTGCCACCTTGGACATGTCAGGGTCGAATAGAGTGCTGCGTTTTTTTTTCACGCTGTAGTGTGCTCGGCAGGTCTCCGTGTCGACGTCAGCCGCTGTGCTTTCTCGGTAGTTACTGTGCGCGCGGCAACTTCTGCTCATTCATGTAGCTGGCAGACACTCGCGGAAGCATCAGATATGTACCCTCATTTCGGTCAGGACGGGTGCCAGACATCTGGAATGTGCCATAACTAGCAACCTGAACAAAGAATAATGTAGTACAGCGAAACACCGAAGAGTATGATTGCAAGCCATGTATAACTGTCACATTTAATCGAAGCGCAACAAAAGAGGTGACTGCCTCATCGGCAATGCGCATCAGCACTGGATGAAAGCTGCGTGCTTGAGATATATACTTTTTTTTAAACTGAGGTAATGGCCCTAGAAGGTGGAGAACTCAATCGAGGGACAAATTTGCCGCAGCTGTCCTGCTGGCTCGGGCGATCAAGGGACGCAGCGCACGCCATCGCAAGAGGACATACTAACGGAGCGACGGCTGATGGGTTGGGACTCGAGCCAGTTAACCAGACGTACATGGACATACTGGAGCATGTCAGGGAACTAACAAGAATCTATCTCCCACGCCACAGCCAACTCTCTGAAGAGCAGTCTGTAATCTGGAGACAGCTCCAAACAGACACATATCCATCCTTATTTATACTCAATAAGATACACGCCACTATATACAGGCTCGCATGCCGATGCTGCGGAGAGACAGCCACACTATATCACACCACATGGGGATGCCAACAGAAGCCTGTAGTACATGCCACGCCGGAACAGGGGGAGGTAGCACTGTGCAGCTGAGAACACGGAGACGAGCTTTCACTGGTCGATTGGGCCCAGGCTACCGCGGCCACCGCAGAAGCCTGGACTAAGGACGCGACCCACGAAGGCTCCCAATGTGCTACGATTAATGTATAAATGTTTTCGTTTTATCTCTCAATAAAACTGTCCCTCTCCTCCCATCTCACCTAGATATGAAATATTGTAGGAATAGCATATGCCTTAAAACAGTCCCTTAATGCACTGTGTCGCTGCTCGTGTAGGCTCGAGGTACAGAGCTGGCAAATTTTTTCGCACCTGCATCACGCACACTGATTTTGCTTTCATTTGTGTTTCAGGGTCATGCAGCAGCGTAGGATTCTGCCTGCGATGGTAGACACCGGTGAAAGCACCCATGTTTTCGTTCAATTGGTAAATAAATGTGGACAACTAACTGCGCCTATCAAGTGCAACTTCGCACACACTGCCAAGACCACACGCTCGGCGGGAGATCGAGCTCACCCAACAAACGTAAGAGTTCATAGGAAGAGAGACGCAAAGCAGCAATATCAAAAAGGCTCAACACAGATTCACAATGACGGAACCAGAACCTGGATGACAGAACAGCACACTGAACTCTCTGGTTTCACCGCCTACGTATGACCACAGTAGAAGCAGGTGAGGGAACAGTGAAGCACACAAATCGAGCGCTCTTTGTGTATCCTTCCACCGTCTGTAGTATTTCTTTGTACGCTTTTCACATGACGATATATAGACGAAAAATGCGTGTGCCCACATTACTACCTCCGTAAAACCTGCCTTCACTTCCCAGGCAAACTATAGGCAAAGTAGGTCGTAGTCGCGCGATGTTCAGTTCACGCACAAATAAAAGGTTTGCTATAGGCCAAAAAGTTTCTTCCTCGGCAACGTCCTTTTCAATACATATGTTTGGTAAAGCAATGTCTGGAGAAAACTGTACAAAAGAAATAAAATCAGTAAAGAAGGCTCTGTGTCATCAAAAAAAAATTAAAAACGTCGCCAGCTTTCCAGTGTTAACCAGCTTATTGTCACTGCACAGGATTTAATCTCGTATCAACTTTCTCCGCAGCAATTGCCGTCTCCTCTACCTTCATCTTCATGATGCAAGAATACTTCCTCTGGGTCACTAATGTGGTGATCATATTAAGCTGACGCTATTATGCGCTTTCGTACGTGTAGACGAACATGCCTACCTCTGCTTAAGTTGTGTTAAGCGAGCTTTTCCGCATGCTAAATTAGTTTGCTCCAGAGGTCCCTTTGAAGGCATGTAGTTAGCCGGAAGTTTTGCGTGCAGAAACTTCATTGTCCCACTTTAGCGTTAACTCCATCGTTGTGTGAGATGCGAAGAGTAATAGCTCAAAACCTTCGATCAAAGTGAACGTTCTCTCTAGATACATAACTGTATCCTAACGCGTGTGTTCGATTAAGAAAAGCCTTTCGTAGTCCGTGCGTAGCACCGCCTACGGTACGCCCAAACTTTTTAAGCATGCATTGCCGTTAGATCCCAGTCTCTGTAATCTCAGTCGAATAACTTCTAGAAACTGCGTCCAAAGTAAGGCTCAACATGAACCCGAAGCTTCCTGAAAGTCTGTGTCTGAATAGTGTTCTTCATAAGAAAAATTGTCTCATGTCACAGTCTCGAGCTGGATTACAAACCGCGTCGGGGCAAACAAAGAACCTTCCCTTCTTGATGCCTCCGGACACTCGGGCCTCAGAGAAATTTGAGTTTTTTTGTGAGGAGCAAAATCTTTGCATTGAAGAATAAGAGTGGTTCTCCTAAACTTTTAATGAACTCGGTGGCATTCAGCGAGCCTGTTCGAATTTCTCACACTATCATCAAGCTGTCAGTCCTCCTCCCGCACATCGTAATTCCGCGAGACAGACGCGTGGATCTAGAGAGGGCAGCGAGTTATTAGGCCGGACTTTTTCACCATATACACCCCGCTTCAAAGCATACAGCATCTCTGAACAGACACTTCGATGAACGCACTGCTTCTGCATGCGCACAAGCTAAACATATTGGCCAAAAACCCGCAGGTAATCTCAGTGTTCGATTATGGGCAGAAATCTAATTGAGAGGTACGGGATCTGTGCCATTTTTTCTAAGTGCGTTTAACTATGTCACAAAAGAACCAAGCACAATTATGTGCCACAAAGGAATTATCAAGAGTCTGCTTGCTCCCAAATGCGGTTTTCCCTGATCTTAGCACATTTGGTTCGAAGGCACGTTTTGACCGGTAAGGTCGACGTGTGAAGTTATAAAAACTTTTCCTGACGACTGAATGCACATCCACTGCACTTTCTATAAATAACTGTGTTCGGGAAAGCCGAACTAAAGTTGTCTCGTATAGTTACTCCAATGAATAGCGGACGTGAAATATCAAATCTGTCATACAAACTCTAGAAAGGCCCCTCATGACCATGACCGCAACAGTGGTCTAATGGTTTGAGCATCCACCGCGCATGCGAGAGTTACGACGTTGGATTTTCGGTGCCACAGGATACCTACCGGTGATACAAGTACAAACTTTCCGCTCGCCTGGTGCTCGAATCATCAGAGTGGAAAATGTTTGCGAAATGGGTCTTTCAACCGACCATGATACAGAAAAATACCTTGTGCCATAGCGCTATTTGGCCGAAGTTGGCCTTGAGCCGTAAATATGCATCATCATCATCATCATCATTATCATCATCATCATCTTTCCCCGGTAACGTGTCCATCGGGTGGGAACAGAATATACTGATGGGCACCTAGTTGCTTGCTAGCACAGCAACCGGGCAGTATGGTTCGTGGTTATGAAAAAAAAACTGCCTAACAAGTTGTTTGATAAAGAAGTGCACAAGACCACGTCCACCCGGAATGAAAACAGGTTGTCTCTGAGCATCGCCTCCCACTGAAAGCGCTACAGAAGTGTCGAAAAATTATATGCTGCGCCTGTACGCTTGCTCGCAGAATACAACGCTTACAATACGTATATCAACGCCGCGACGACGAAGATATTGCAAAACTTGTGCATGTGATTATCTCATTGAGACCGACTATTGAGAAATTGACGGCGGGGAAAATATAGGCACTTTGAGGCATCGGAGCGCCAGCTGACGCCCCAAAAATGGCTTGGCTTTCTACAGTAGGTAATTAAAAAAATACCAGAGCCGCGCCCGCACTCTTACAGAAGCGTCAAGTTCAATGCAAAGCCTCCGGCACACTTTCTGCCAATACAGGAAAGATCGCCGTCATCATCCTAATTTTGCATTGAGCTCGATCGTCAGAAGCCCCTAATAGCTATGGTTTTAATGATACAGAGAAATTGGAGCTCCACAATAAAACAAGTAACAAAGGCGATACTGGGCAGCTCTCTCGACCAAATGATTTAAATGAAATAGGTTTCGTCGGCTATAGGTGTACGATCAGTCTTGCAGCCTACTATAATTATATACCCCTAATCAAGATGCCACCAATTCTTCAAGAATCAAGACTGCAATAAAAAATTATGCCGCACTCTAAAACATGCTTTAACCAGGTCAATCTTAAGAACAACTTGTCCTGTCTCATCTGACGCTCTCTTCAACACTCAACGTGGGATATGATAAGGGCTTGGATATTAAGGCCTCGAATACCAGAGGCTCGACCATCATCATTACCAGCCTGATTATGCCCACTGCAGGGGAAATGCCTCTCCCATGTCTCTCCAATTAACCCTGCCCTCTCCAGCTACGCCCAACGAATCTCCGGAAACTTCTTGATCTCATCCGCCCACCTAACTTTCAGCCGCCCGCTGCTACACTTTTTTTTATTCACATACCCTAAAGGCCCTTTTCAGGCATTACATTGTGGGGTGTACAGTTACATGTAAACAATACTCCATATATAGCTCTGCAAGCAACACAAATCCAGAACAACAGGCAAAATGGGAGCAAAAAGTACAGAAAATTCGAAGTTGAGCATATGCCGGAATCGAGCCTTCCTAATCAGAATTTATTTGAAAAAAAACACTTCTGTTTTTTCACAAAGGCGTCATGATTTAAGGTGAAGATAATATCACCCGGTAACTTGTTCCAGTGGTGAACGGCAAGAAACAATGGTGAATGACTAAAGAGGTCGGTACGTGCAAACATGGGTTCGATTTTCAGTGCATGATCAAAGCGCGGGAAGATACGGCGGGCGGGTCTAATATGCTATGTTAAATCAGGTTAAAATGAACGCCTAGGTATTTGACTGTCGAGATATTCTCAATGCGAATACTATTCACGGAAAAACAATGATTTTGAAGCTGATTATTGGTGGTGAGTGTTATATTCTTTGTTTTAGAGACGTTAATTTGCATTTGCCACTGTTCACACCAAGTGGTGATTCTGTCCAGGTCTTTCTGCAAAGAGTTGTTGTCGTCAGGGTTGGTAATCTGTCTATATATAACACAGTCATCAGCAAATATTCTAGTAGTAGAGGTAATAAATACACTTATATCATTAATCTAGATCAGGAATAAAATTGGTCCAATCACCGAGCCTTGCTTCACGCCAGATTTTACCATGGTTGGGCCATACTGATGTTAATGGGAACAACATCCTCCCCGCTCACTTTGTGATCTCTGCATAGAGATGCCCTTGTTCGAAAGAGTGACAGCAGAGCAAGCGCGTAGGCTTGGCACGACGTTATCAATCGGTGAACTTTTTTGAGTAGGAGATATGCTGCTTAAAATTACGACTACGAATGGCAATATGGACATTCGTTTACAGCCTTACTTAGGCCTGCTGTTGAACATGAAGACATAATCAAAATAAAACGCCATAGCACGAGAGGAAACGTTCTTTACTAAAAGCACGCGTTTTTCTGGGATGCCTGCATTGCAGAATTTCTGTCTGTAACTGACATTCACATCGCATATTTTGTTAAGCGAAATTTATTGCCCCAGGGCATCAGTAATGGGTGAAGGTGTGATGAATGAGGTAGTAGCGATTAAATGAATGTAATAAGGTTAGCGGAATTGATGAAGTCCAGTAGAGAACGATGGTACGGTCCCTGCGTTCAGGCAATGTATGAAGCAGGGTTGCTTGGTGAAAGACCTGCTACCATCAGGTAGCAGGTCTTGTAGGCTTGTGAGCTGGGCAGTCCCACAGTAAGTGATGTATGTCGGCTTCAATGTCCTCGTGTTTACATATCGGACACCCTGGTCGAGGAAACACATCACGGTACAGCGGCCACTTCCGAGTGACGGCAGGTGTGAGGGCAACACCGACCCGGATCCTCCTAAGCGCAACCTCCTCTGCACGGGTAAGACCGCGAGGGAGGCTTATTGCACACGGAGGAATGAGAGCACGTGTGCGGCGCCGGAGGAGTTCCTTTCTTGGTGAAAGGAGGGAAAAATTGTCGCAATGAACGAGCCGAGGCGGTGATGAGTTTGAAGTCGCAAGGCGGGTCGCTAAATCCGCCTGGTTTTGATAGGTCAGCAGATCCCGTGGGACCCACTCAATACGTACTGGATGCGGGATGCGTGCTGCAAGCCGGTGGAGGTCCTGACATATTGTTGGACAGCGGCTAACACGTCGTAGCAACAGGAAAACTTGAAGGGCGTCAGTGCGGATGGCAATGCGGGCCGCAGGGAGCATAGTTATGTCGGCCACGGAGCAGAGGGGTTCTTGAACTGCAACATCGCAGCACAAAAGGACGAAAGGGGTTCCGTAAGCTGAAACCAAGAGGTTTGATTCAGGACATGTCTGCACGGACAGTCGATAGCTGTTGTTGCTTTGAAGTCATGTATGCTTGTGTCTACGTAGACAACAATGGATCCATCAGGCAGTCAAGCAATGATGCCGAATGAGCAGATGTTGGCCGGCGATTATTAGCTAGCTTGTTGTCACTGAGCTGTACAAACTTCTATGGGGGAAGAACTAGCGTTGGCGGCTGAAGAATGGAGTGTGACTTTGCATAAGTCCTCAGTGCATGCGTGGAGGGCGATAGACTGTTCTTAAGGCTGCGCGCTTCACGGCGCTGCTGCACCAGCTCATCAATGGTATTGAGCTGCGCATTCTCTTGTAAAGCTATGACCGGTTTGACTTCACAAAGAGGATGCCAGCCAGGTGGGCCAAAGCCAGAGGGGACGTCTGGAAAGGTGGAAAAGCACTCCCGCGAATGCAATTTATGTGTCGATAGGATGATGCAGCGGGGCTTATAAGGGTGAACGTACCCGAGGGCCTTGTTGAAGGTTTCCACGACTGGTCTAGTCACACATACCGACACAGAAGGATCGAAGTGCTGTGGGATTTCTTTTCTTTTTCCTTCTTTTCCAATCGGGTTTAAAACTGCCCGAAAATTATTTGATGTAAGGAAGAAGTCTTATGAACAGAGGGAGCTCAAACAGGTGCGCAAAAAATTGAAAGGCTACACATTTCTTTACTGAAATTAGGAACCGATTGTTTCCATATAAGAATTTAGTCTAAAGCAAGCTGTTTCCGCTTAGGCGCTAGACATGATGGAGCAAGAAATGAATTTTTCCGCAGCCACAAAATGTTCCACTGTCACATTACCTATATGTGAATAGATATCTAAGTCTTCTGAGACATTCTCTGTTATACAGATTTTGATTTCATTGGGAACTCATGCGTGCTTTCAGATGATTTCTTCAGAAAAAATGTAGAGTGAAAAAGAAGACCGCACATGCGCAGCTCGTGCATTGGTGCTGGAAGCTCGCCTAGAACGTTCTCTCAACCTGTCCTTGCTCGAGGTCCGGTTGGAAGTCGATTTGAAAGCCCCCTTTGCGAATTCGGCGATAAGTTTTACAGAACTTAACGAGCACAGACAGGTGTAGTGCCTGGACCACGCCAGAGGCTTCGAGTCAGCGGACAGAAGCCTGCGCAAGGTATAAACGGTTTAAGTACGGACCACACGTAGACGACGATGTTTGTCGCAACGGTGTGATAAAGATGAAGTGTGGCAAGTGCGCTGCACGCACTCGCGCGCATGGGGGGAGAGAAGGTGACGAAGTAGGAGAATACAGATCGGCTCGACCGTATGCTACGTGTACTGTTTCATTGCTAATTATCATTACTACGATACAACATATTTTGGCGACGAGGATGCTGTTTTGATTCGGGACCTTCACGTGGCCTGCTCACCATCCCTCATGAGCTTTTCTGGGCTTCAGCCACCACCACCCTTCCTGCCGACTCCTGGTCGTCCTGCCCTTCCATGGGAGCAATGGGAGCTGGCGTTTCGGAATTACATGCTGGCCTCTGGTGCCTCTACTCTGGGCGCGGACAGGCGCCGCCGTCGTCCACTCCAGCGCCTACAGCTGCGGCTTCGCACTCCGGTGACGAGGCGCCCCGCCTTGACGAATTTGATGCGGCGATATCCATCCTGTCGGAGCATTACAAATCGTCCGTGAATGTAATCGCCGCATGTCATCGCTTTCGCCGTCGAGTTCAGGCTCCAGGAGAGACAACCGATGAGTACGTCGCGGTCCTTCGCAGCCTTATCGGCGACTGCGGGTTTGGGACCATGGCCGACGATATGATCAGGGACCAGCTGGTGGAGAAGACCTCGAGTTGCCATCTGCGTGAGCGCCTACTCATGGAAGGCTCCTCCTTGACTCTGTCGCGCGCCATGCTCCTTGCTCGACAGTGTGAGCAAGCTTCCCGGGAAGCCAGGGAATTGGCTGAGGAGGACGCTCCAGTACATCGTGTGAGATGCGAGCGCGGATCGAGACAAACACCACCTCAGGTCCATTGCTGCAAGTGCCAAAGTCAACCATCACAACCTGCTGCTGCAATACCAGAGCGCATGTGCTACCGCTGCGGTTCTACAACTCACCTAGCGAACAACCCTGCATGCCGAGCCCGCAACCGCAAGTGTCGTCGGTGCGGCAAGGTGGGCCATTTCGACTCTCTCTGCAAGTCGTCCGACCGTCCTGTTCAAGTTCAGCAAGTTGCAGATACTGCTGACACATCGTCGATGCCGGATGGATCCAGCAGTGCGTCTATTCTCAATGTTGAAAGTCAAAAAAACGGAATTTTCGCCTCAGTCCTGATTGAAGGCAAGTTCATCCGCTTCCTGATTGACACCGGCTCATCTGTGTCAATTATTTCTGAAGATCTATACCACCGATTCTTCGCTAAATGTTTCCCGCTTAAAACAACTGCATTTCAACTATTGGACTATTCTAACGCTCGGATTATAGTCCAAGGGTGTTTTGTTGCCACAGCAAAGTTCCACGACCGTACCGCCTGCATCCTGTTGTACGTTGTCTCGGGAGGCACAACGCTGCTGGGCCTGAATTCCATTGCCGCTCTACAATTGAAGATCAAAGGTGCATCGTTGGAATGTCTTTCCATGAGACCTGATACGCCTCTGTTACCTCCTGAACTACGTCCACACTTCGAACATCTCTTCTCCAAGGAACTCAGAGTTGCTCGTGGCTACGTGCACAAAGTCAGAGTGCAGGATTCCGTTTCTCCTGTTGCTTGCAATCTCCGACGGCTGCCGTTTGCCATTCGTCAGCAGGTGTCCGAGGAACTCCAGAAGCTTGAAGCTCAAGACATCATTGAACGGGTCGACGCTTCCAAGTGGATTTCACCCATAGTCGTGGCTCGGAAAAAAGATGGCTTCATCCGAATGTGCGTCGATTTGCGTGAGCCGAACAAGGCTATTGTGGTCGACAGTTTTCCTTTGCCTCAAACGGAAGAACTTCTACATAGCTTGGCCGGGTCACAGCGTTTTTCGAAGTTGGACATTGCCTCGGCTTACCATCAAATACCACTTAGCCCTGAGAGTCGGGAATTGACCACATTCATTACCCATGATGGCCTCTTCCGCTTCAAACGAGTGTGTTTCGGCCTTGCTTCGGCGCCTTCGGCTTTTCAGAAGATGATGCACTTAATTTTAAAAGGGTGCAAAGGTGTCCTCTTCTACATCGACGACATCATAGTCCATGGCACCTCCCGACAGGAGCACCTGACCAACCTTCGTGCTGTTCTCGAGCGCCTGTCCCAAGCCGGACTCAAGCTCAACCTCAAATGTGTCTTCGATGTTCCGAACCTCACTTTCTTGGGGCATCATTTTGTCAGCAGTGAAGGACTGTTTCCGCTTTCTTCTGCCATCGAGGCGATTACGAAGGCTCCGACTCCATCTAACATCAGCGAGCTTCGCTCCCTCCTTGGACTTGCGGGTTTCTACTCCAAGTTTATCCCGCATTACTCCGACGTCGTTGAGCCTATGCGCGCCCTACTTCGAGGCAGCGACTCCGCCTTCACTTGGACGGCAGCTGCGGATTCAAGCTTCAAACTACTGAAGTCCATGTTGACGTCATGTGACGTGTTGCATTTTTTTTGATCCTGCCCTTCCCGTGGTCGTAACGACTGACGCTTCCGGATATGGCCTTGGGGCAGTGCTTCAGCAAGACAACGGCCATTTCCTGCAAACTGTTGCGTTTGCCTCCCGTACCTTGACACCCCAAGAAAGAAAGTACTCTGTTGGTGAACGTGAGGCCCCAGCTTGCGTTTGGGCGTGCGAACGATGGCACGTGTATTTGTGGGGCCGGCCTTTTGTTCTACGCATCGACCACAGTGCACTTGTCATTTTGCTGTCGACGAAAGGAACGGGCCATCGGCCGTTGCGAATTTTACGTTGGTCGGCTCGCCTGTTGTGCTACAACTACACTGTAGAGTACCGCAAAGGCAATGACAACTCTGTTGCGGATGCTCTGTCTCGCATTCCCTTACCGACCACATCGTGCAGTGAGCCCAGTGAGTTCGACGCCAGTGACGACGACTTCGTCTGCCTGCTATCGCCAGCCGTGACTCTACAAGAGCTTCAAGAGGCAACCATCAGCGACGCGGCAGTTGCTGAAGCCATTCACTTTACATCGGCGACATGGCCGGACAAGAAATCCCTACCGGAGAACCTTAGGCCATACTATCTGCTGCGCTCGGAGCTGTCCGTCGTGCAAGGCTTCTTGTACCGAGGTGACAGGCTCGTCGTTCCCGAAAGTTTGCGACGACGCCTCATGGACATCGCTCACGAGTCACACCCCGGGATCAGCCGCAGGAAAAGTCGACTGCGAGAGCTCTACTGGTGGCCGCGAATGGACGAGCACGTCGAAGAAATGGTACGGACATGCGTCGTGTGCCAGTCCTATGACAAATCGGCTCGTCCGGTGGCAGCTCCTCTGCAACCTGTCGCCTTCCCAGAGAAACCATGGGATAAGGTTGCCATTGATATCGTGGGGCCTTTCGACCAAGCTCCCAGTGGCTGCCGCTTCGCGATTACTCTCATGGATTATTACAGTAAGTGGCCAGAAGTTGTCTTCGCTGATGCCATCACAACTCAAACCGTTCAAGAATTCCTGCTTGGCCTCTTCGCTCGTGAGGGCTACCCTCAAGAGGTTGTCTCGGACCACGGACCTCAATTTTCATCGATGGCCATGGAAACTTTCCTCCGCGAACGGGGGATACGCCATTGCTACTCTTCAGTGTACCATCCCCCAAGCTAATGGACTCGTTGAACGATTCAATCGAGTGCTTAAGTCCTACATTCAGCTAGCTCTGTGCGAGCGACGCGACCTACGTACAGCGATTGTGGACTACCTCGGTGTCTACCGCTGTACGCCCCATGCCAGGACAGGAATTGCACCAGCTGTCCTAACTCATGGCCGGTTGCCCCGCACAAGACTTAACGTCGTAGGACTGCCGGATCAGTCCTTCTAAATGGATCCGACAAAAGCGCTTAAGCTTTTGCGGCAGAGGCTTGACGAGAAACAAGCGCAATACAAGCTTTATGCGGACCAGCGGAGTGGCGCCCAGTGTCGTGACTTTCAGATTGGCCAGTACGTGCGTGTCCGCAAACCAAATGTGCGAGGCAAACTGTCAGCTCGGTTTTCGGAGCCTCGGAAAGTTGTGTAGCAGCGTGGACCTGCATCTTATCTGCTGGATGATGGGCGAGTGTGGCACTCGTCCAAGTTTTCTGCGGTTCGCCCAGAAGTAGTTCAGCAGCAACTGTCCTCCTCGGCTCCAGCGGCCCTTTTCGCTGACATTTCGCCGCCTATCGACGGCAACCGAATGCCGCCGCCCAGTCCACAGACCGGAACCGTGGTCCAGGGTCCTTCTTTGGACGCGCCTTCAATCCATATGATGCCAGCCGTTCCGCCCGCTCCGGAATCGGCAGCCGCTCCTCAACCCTCGTGTAGTAAATCCACAGCGGCAACTGCGGCTTCACCTCCTGCGCCGCCTCGCCGAAGTACTCGCAAAAAGAAGCGGCCCGCATGGTTCAAAGACTATGACATCCGCTAGACATTGTTTTTTTTAAGTGCGGCGGAAATGTGATAAAGATGAAGTGTGGCAAGTGCGCTGCACGCACTCGCGCGCATGGGGGGGAGAGAAGACGACGAAGTAGGAGAATACAGATCGGCTCGACCGTATGCTACGTGTACTGTTTCATTGCTAATTATCATTACTACGATACAACAAACGGGAACCCATGGTGAGAGAGCAATGATATTTACGCCTCTTTTTGCGCAGGACATCGACAGAGCTCAGCCTGTGGCAACGCTTTTCTCCAGGCACGGGTGCGCTGGGATTTTCAACCACAATGCGGCTTGCATCGCCGACCTGTGGCCTTCGATCGCCTTTCTCGTCTGCCGCGCCCTCCTCGGGGAGGACACGAGCAATAAGCACGCCTTTCCATCAACAGGTCCTTGTTTAAGACGCTCGTAACACAAACGGGACCTAGGGACACAAAGGGGCCTAGCGCTCTGTTTAACTCCAGAAGAGTCTTTGATTGAATAAGACGAATTCTCTTGCTATGTGAGTAAGCTATATATGCTAACTTGAGCTAAAGGCACAGTTGTTTGTGGATTCCCGTTGACAACTGTGACGTACAGTAAATGTGAAAGTATTAGCTTCAGACTCAATGTGATCATAGCTGAGTGAAGCCGTTATTTTTCCTGGTGACACTGGTAGCATGTGTCTTTGATGAGTGGCGGTGCAGGAACAAAATATCACTGCTGTCGAGTGCTGTTTGCATTGCTTGTAGCCAGGGTTCAAATGTACTGATTTTAAGACTGCCTCAACTGTGTAATTCTTAATCAAATATTGGAAAGAATTTTATGCGGAATGAATACTTTTCCAAGGCTTTCCGACAGATTACAGCAGATATAATATCACTTGTATTAGAGCACCACGCATTTCATCATAACTCGCAACTCACTCACAACTCACGTTGGCGCATTGACGATGCTAGTGGCACAGTTGTTTTCTTATTAGTCTATTCCCCCTATGCATGAACAATATGATGTTACTGCTGGAGCATTTTTCATCCCGAATTTCCTGTGCAAACAGGGTCGTTAGGAATATGAGACTAAAGAGCGGGAATGCATTGCATTTTGGCCTACCTACTGCAGTATGAGGCATATTGTTTCTGTGCACGCTGCAATTGGAATATTCTTTGCGAAAATCTACCCTACGCTCCTGGACCGGATCACGAAAGTCAGAAACATGTGCACGCATTTTCAGACACGAAGGAGCCTAGAAAATAGCATCGGCAATATATTAACCTCCGCAGGCGACTCTGTGGCTACCGCCGCCGTGGTGCGGTACGTTCGCGACCAGTTGGTCCTCGACGCGCAGTTCGCGCTCTTCAAAGAGGAACTGATGCGAACTGCAGACGCCGACTGCGGTGACATATCTCAAGAAGACGTCCTGGGCAAGGCCTTGCGCAAAGAATCGCGGTCATCCTTCACGGCAACCAACGATGACCAATTGCACGCAGCGGCCGCCGAAGAGTGCGGAAGCCGAGTGAGTTATTGCAATGTCTAATGCACAGTGACACGTACGGGTTTTTCAAGATTTCTCACCGGAAAGAAATTTGGGGAGTACCTCACCTGATGAAACGCCTTAAATTATTTCCATAACTTGCATGAAATTCTTGGCGCTGTGGGCTTAAACTCGGAATGGCTTAACCTTCTTCCACAGGCTCGCTTGCATGTCTTTCCCGCATATGTAACATGAGCGTTTTTCTTCGACTACAATGCTTCAAGAAAGCGGGTACCCCTGTATAGATGATCGTTGCATTTACGTTAGCCTGTTGAAGAAATTTAGGAGATAAGAGAGGGGACCCATGGCAAGTACTTTGATTTAGGGAAAAAAATGTGCCGTGGCACTGCTCCCATTGGCTCTTATTGGCTATTAGAGAGTCTGAGAAGCAGAGCAGAAATGTTCGTCGTATTTTGCCTTCACGGACCCGGTAATCTGCCAAACGCTTGCTGCCGATAAAGCCGGAGTACGGCTAGCAGGACGATGACACCTGTTTGCAGCACGGAGCACATTGCCAGGCTTGGTGAGTCAGCCGTCGCACTGGCTTACGGGCTCCCTGAAAAATTCAGCGTACACGGTGATTAGGTTAACGTCCGCATATTTTTTTAAATACTGCGAGAGATACATCGATGCCTCTGTGCAGGTTGCTTGTACAGGAAGGCAGAAATTATGTACCTTATGTGGATCCATAATTACACAAATACCTTCCGGTACCTAATGAACTATGGGGCGCGGTTATACTGCGCAATTGAATGCCGTCAACTTGAAAAGTGAGCCCTGTTTTAAATTTTTTAATCGTGAATGTGGTTCGAAATATCTAACGTCAAATATATGCATCTGAAAGCTTCACGAGTTGGCTTTCGCTCATTGAATATTAATATTGCGTCGTTTGCATTTACTATGCGTCAACTATAGACGAAAGTTCTGTACTTGGTGATGTACAAGATGTCAACATCGTTTTGGCGACCATGTCACGCGCAGAGATGTGATTTTAGAAATACCAAAATGCGTGAAAGCCAACCTAACAAGCTTTGAGATGCGCATTTTCGACGTCTGATATTTTGAATCATATTGCCGATTGGAGCCGCCGCGGTGGCTCTGTGGTTATAGCGTTCGTCTGCTGTCCCGAAAGACGCTGGTTCGATCCCGGCCGCGGTTGTTTAGTTTCGATGGAGGCAAAATTCTACAGGCCCCTGTACTGTGCAAAGTCAATGCACGTGAGAGAACCCTAGGTAGTCTAAATTTCCGGACTCTTTACCACAGCGTTCGTCATAGCATGAGTCGCTTCAAAAAAGTTCATTAGTTATTCTAGTTCATTAACCATCTAATTATTGAACAATATCACGTACATAATGTCGGTCTTGTGGTACAGTCATCCTTCACAGGTCGCTCCGACGTACCTTTCGTAGTTTCTCACGTAAAAGTTTCAGAGGCGAAAACTTGAAGGAAGAGTTGCCTAGAATTTCAAACATTGTTAGCTCCAACGATTTCTACTGCGATATCGTTAAAGGCGGCGTTGTCCAGAAAATCTTTCCATGACGTAGTGGGAGTCGGTGTCGTGAAAGAAAATCGCAGCATGATCACAACCTCTAAACCAAGCATGATCAAAATCCCGGGACGAGAATTCTGGGCAGGACAAGGTATACTGCTGTGAGCACCGGCCATCGCAGCTAGAGCAGTGGTGCATTGATTAAACGCACCACCACTGCTCCAGAAGGAGTATGATGACTCCCAGGAATCTCTGAATGTAAAGCTAAGAATGGCCTTCTTTATATATGGGAATTAAACAATTACACTATCTCATCATACCCTTATGCGGAGATTTAGTGTCTCTTCAAAGATATATCTTTGCTTTTAGATTTTGACCATGGACGCCACTGCGATCACAGGTTCTCGAAGACTGCACCTTTGGGTTCCAAAGTGGAAATTGATACGGGCAAGGCATGTAATTCGCCGCCTTCCATAACCGCAGTATTTATAACCAGTTGTCTGTGAGAGCGGCAGAATGAGTACTAATAGAAGGACCAGGTTGTCACTTGGCGTATTGTGTCGACGCTGCACAATTTGCGACGCTGCAGCCTGCCAGCCGGTATAAAGCGAGGGATGGGTGACATCAGTTGGAACAGCCCTTGACCTTCCGATGACGCAAATAGGGTGGTGATGGTGGTTTCCATGAACGTTAAGTTGACTTACTTGAATGAATGCTATAGTTTCCAGCTGCGCAGGTACCAAGCTCAAATACAGTTAATTTAACGCGACCTAATCGATAGCCTTGCTGTGCTAGTCCCCTTCTTTACTTTGGTAGCCGAGTCTGGCAGCCTTTTATTGCTTTTTTATTGTCGAAATGAATAGTGATCAATACCTTTTTTCTCTTAGCAGCAGCCGCAGTTCGTCCGCGTCCGCCTTGTGTAGCCGCCGCGGCACCTTACAGGAAGATATCATCATCGGTGGGCCTCTCGTCGCGTTTCCGTCCCTCACTGAGACAACTCCGCTGTGCAAATTCAGACGCGACGGGGCGTGGTGCAGTGGGCTGTCGGATGAGCCCACGTTCTGGCTGCTGCTGATGGCGGTACCCTGCACAGGCCAACTGCCACTTTTTAAGCAGGCGACCTATTAGACCTCAAAGGTGATGCCACATAATGGATCTAAACATCTTCCAATACCTGCCCTGAAACATGTCACGGGCTGCGCACAATGGCGCTTTGTAAAATTAATCACCACATGACCTTCGACTGATGTTAAGGTACTCCTCTTCATATTTCAGTCACAAATTAACGCAAACGCGCCTGTTTTTCTTGAAATATATGTATTTGCAGGTAAATTGCTGTCCTGTGGTGAATTATTTAGGCAGCGATCCGACTGAATAAATGTTAGGAAAGGAATTGGTGTTCGGAAAGAGGTCAGATGGCATTTTTATCAACGCCAACCAGAAGCAGCTCACACAAGATGTTTTTTTTATTAGGTTCCCAATAATCTTAAACTGCTAAGAATACTGCCGCGAGGACTATTCTAACGTATCATGGAAGAACAGAATGTTCAAGGGTGCGTCTAGCTAAACAAATATTTAAAAAATGACTACACGAGAATGAAATGTGATGTGAGAAAGCTGCAATAGCATTTGGATACACCTTCGATGTTTACTAAGATTCTTTTCGTCTAAGCCGAGGCTACACTCACGCGATAAACTTAGGGTGAAGTTGGGTGCAGGTGGGTGGCACTTGTGGAAAATGGAAGTGGGAAAGAGGAGGCGGTGCATCTGGAAGAAAAATGGCTTTCCCACAGCGTCTATCAATCCGATTTCGCGGACGGTTTTTCGTTCTGCTGCTGCATGGGCTTCTAGGGTGAGGAGGTTTCGTGGAAAATGCGGAGGAAAGTTTTGTGAGTTCATGGCGGATGGCGCCTCTGGAACTTGAAGGTGGTAGGCGGTGGCGTGGATCGAAGGTGTGCAGGCGCTCACCGAGGGTGTGCAGTGGGGTTGTGGGTGGTGAGCTGTGCTACTGGGGAATGGAAGCGGCCCAGACTGCACTAAAGAAGTAATAGGAAGAAAACAAAGTGCGCGTGCCTTTTCATTTAGTGCGATAGAAGTAACAGAGGCACTTCGTGAAAAATGCCAGTGTTGTCTGTTCGAAGCGTCGATACGTGAAGAATTCGCCCTCCTGAAGTTCCACTCAAAACGAAGTCACCTACCTCCACTCTGCACAGTGCCAGCACCCATTAGAAGTCCACTCGACAGAAAATGAAAAAAAAAGGACGGCGAAATGAATTTCAAAGACGCAGCTTGAAATCCTTTTGCCCACCAGAGGAACCAGCCACCTCTCCACTTCACCTCCCAAGATAAGACAGCCCCCCTCCCTCAACCGCCACCCTCAAGCCTTGCCCGCCTCCACCTTCTATAAGCGCCACCCATATTCGCAGATCTATACTGTAGAAAAATATCGTGCCTGTGACGCCTCTAGTAAAAGAGCAAAACCATAAAACACTCATCGAGGCTTAATCCAACTGCTACCACCGCTTTATCCCGTCAAGCTTCATGACCGCGCTGTAAACTTTTTCTATCGTCCTTCGTGAAGTTTGCGCTGTTTTCTAACAAAAGTTTAGATCTGCATCAACTAGTCCGAAGGTTTGCATTGCTGGAGCTCTGTGTGAATTGGACACAGCACTAGTTATCAGCAAATCCATCATGACCCTTAACCGGAGCCACAAGATCATGCAAGCGCACTCGTCTCCTGAGATTCGACAAACCTCGGCAGAATTGCACGCAACAACGTGACACCCTGCACGCTGCTCTGGGAGTTCTCGTGCAGCTCATTCACGAGTAAACTAACGTGACGAAATTCTATATATATAGTTCTGTAGCATGTAATCTGAAGCGATCGAGTCCTGGTCCATTGGAGTAGCTTTACCGCACTTCATGAGCGAAATTATATCTCTCCCACATGAGTTGCATAATGAGCAATACGTTGATATTTACTTCGGAAATTTGCATATCGCAGACGCAGTTTTCAAATTTGAATTTTATTATCATTGTTTCAATAGGAGAATTCGAGCGCTACTGGTTCAGCGATTTTATAACCATCTGTAAAAATACTAAGTGTGTTTCGTGAGGGTAAGGAGACTTCGGTTTTGAGGTTGCGCATTTGAATGCGAGAAATAGAATCAGACGCAAAAGCGTGCTGGACAAAGATGCGTTGCAATATGTTCTCAACGATGCATCTTCAATTTGACTGCAAATGCATCTCAGTGACAGAGATTGATTAATTTTTATTTCTGCCCTTTAGGTGCAAGGAACAATGCGCCCCACAGCCTTGCTCCTTGTAAATAATTTCTGAATTAGAAGCGACATAAAAACATCGTCTGTGCCTCTCATGCGAAGCCTTCTCCATGGTGTGGACGGTTCGCATACAGTGAAATGCTCGAGCGACTACCGTGTCCCCTCGTCCCGCTCTATATAATGATTGTTTTATCTGTACGCTCTGACAGCACCTGATCGGTGTCGGCACTGACAGGCATGCACGCACTCAGCAATAAAATTATCTTGTTCGTGACGACAGATGGCAGACAACAAGACACGAGTGCGGTAAGACGGGATCGCTGGAAGCCTGAACACAGCGCGAGAGTAAAAAAAAAGGCCAATATAAATTGCTGAAAACCATGAGAGAACCAGCTATTTCACTTATATCACTCGGTAAGCAAGGTGAGTGCCCCTCTAGCTGAGCAAGGAGCTCTGGGCACACTTTCGTCTACTTGTAAGAATCCCAACTGCCTCAAGAAGTCTTCCAAGTTCACGTAGATGGTTAACGCGAAGAACAGGTCTCTATGTAGATGCTGCTAACAAGATGCCGCAAAGGCCACAGCGTTTTCTTTCACAGCGGACTATAGCGGTTGCGCCGGACCTGCTAGGCTCGGTCGCGGCCGCACCCAGTCGCGGCCGCTTTGATTATGGTTCCTGTAACCATGATGTTGGACCTGGTTGTTATCACAACCCAAGAGTCGAAGTGATGGGCGTTAGCTCTGACGCAAAGCGCTACCAACCTCTTTTCCAAGCGCCACTAAATGTTCACAGCACTGTCTGCCTGGGTCAGCTCGAGTGATTGAGAGAACAAGTCGCAAAGTTGCTCCCGTTCGCTTCTTTCTCACCCTCTTTACCTAATTTCTAGCTGTTGTCCCGAATGTTCCTTGTCCTTCAGGACTTTAATTGAAGCTTAGAAAATCATCTAACGTTATTGAAAACTGACGTGATATTTACTTTCTGACTGTATGTATAAAGTCAGCTGTCGAAGGATATCCCGTTCATTAAAAAACATTCGCAGAACATCAAGAAAAAGCTTACCTAAAACGACACACTGTGCGCAGTAAATTGATGCTAGATTATGAAATTTAATAATCTATATAGCTTATCGGACTGCACGCAACCATGTTGATACAAACCAGAACGTGATACACGTTGTCACCTCCATTAGTATTGCCTACATATTTCCGGGCGATTAGGCGCTAATTGCCGAGGTGTACTGCATCAAACTCGTGAGTTCTTCAGAAATTCGTTTCGCTCCCATTCAAATTCATTCCATGACGCTTCGTTGCTCTTCATGGCGCTCGTGCTTTATTCGTTGGCGCGCCGGTGCCCATAAACAATGCCGGTGCAATTCATTGCATAAAATGGTGGTTTTTCGAGAGTTACTCACAGTTTAGATGCATATATTTCTCTTTCCAGCAGTTAGTCGCATATCAACAATTGCCATTGCTACCTGCGTGATCGTTACTTCCATATTCGGTTACTGTATCTGCTGGTGCTTTAATACATGTCATATCAGCGTAAGGCCAATATACACTCATCATATCAACTTATGCAACGCAGTTTCAAGCATGTACATCTAGACTGTTGAACGTCAGGGCTGAAAATTTGCATTTTTTTGGCAACGCAACTTTTTTGTTAAGACTTGGCAGCAAACTATTCTGCTAAAGAAAGTATATTACACCACGCAGGCTTTACAGGTAAAATTTCGTTCGAAAGTTCTACTTCACAACATATGCCATTCTCCATGTTAACTGCACTGCTATAGCTGGTATCAATTTAAATTTGGGCAACTTTGCTCACAGAAGTCCCGGTGGACTTCGAGTTCTTTGAACACATTCGTCAATACACACACACACACACCACCAAAGCGCACCGATTGGTCTGGGCAGCTGGACACGCCGGCTTGGGAACAGATACCTGGATGCCAGAACAGCACCTTGGATTTGTTAGTTACAGCCTCGTCGTGTGTACACTGTTGAAACAGATAAGTATTGCATCGTGAGCTCTTTGTGTCCTTCAACTACCCTTGTCTTTGATTCTGCGCTTTAACATAAAATTTTATGAATGAAAACACCACAGCTCATTTAAATCTCTAGAAATTTCTAGTCCATTTACAAGCAATGGAAGTGATATAAGCGCTAAGTTCAGCTGGTGCTATCTTTGCAAAGAAGCTTCCTTCCTCGGCAATGTGCTTGTCGTAGGATGTTGCTCGGTAGAGCAATCCATTAAGCAACCAAAACAGATGAAAAAGAAGCAATACAGGATGACTTATGTCGTCCATAGTCACTTCGAAAAAATTTCGTCAGCTTCCTAAATTTTGACTGTTCATTTGCCGCCGCAAAAATATAAAACCGCGTATCAACTATCTCCACAGCCACCTGCGACCCCGTTACCTTCACCTTCTTGCTGCAGGAATGTAATTTCTGACGCACTCACCTTGTGACCATACTAACTTGACGTAAACGTGTGTTTCCACATTTAGATAAATACGTCCGCTTCCGCTTAAGGGGACACTAAAGGGAAATAATGAAATTAAAAACATGGATTGAGTATTCCTCGCGAACGATGCCAACATTTATTAATGCGAAAGCATTACTAAGCTATGTCGACACCGGTAGTGTCCTCAAATTGTGTTCTGAAAACGTGGAAGCAAGAGTGGTGCGGTGAAGACGATAAACTCAATGCTTAAACAATTCCGAGCCATTTATTAGTTATTAGATGTTAACACTGGTCATTAATTAGTATCCATATTTAGAAGTCATAATTGGTAGCATTAATTAGAAATGCCTATAATTACTACAATAACTGCGAGTATTAACGAAGGCAGCTAGTGATGATAAATATTAATGTTAATTAATGAAGCTGGTTAGTGACGTCGTTGGTTGTAACGTCATCCAATACGTGTGATGACGTCACACAAACAACCAAATAGAATAACGAAAAAAACGTAGCCCAGAATGTCGGTGTCTGAGACGTAAGAGCGTATGCAGGTTTCCAAATAGTTATATAACATTCCACATGACGCCATATGGACAAGGATCCACTAACGCCGCGAAAATCACTAATGCTTTCGTATTTCTCCAGTGCATTCTCTGCAGTGCTCTCTAAGTTTTTCTCGGCGAAAAATGGTCGCGTTCTTGCGAAAATCGCAAATTCCCCAAATCTTCCCGCATTCAAACCGCCAGTAAATTTCTTTATATCAAAGTTATTTTTAAAATATAGTAGCGCTCTATTTCTCCGGCCAACCACCGCGAGAAAGCCAAGCCTGAACTCCGGCTCGATCGCATTTCGTAGCATGCGCCAATGCTGTCTTCTTTGATGTTTTTCCGCATTCAGGAGTAATCCACAGGCGTTGTCGATTTTATGAGCATTGAATCATTGTCATGAGCTCATGTCAACAATACTAGTTTTAAAGTCCCAAAGCGGCTCAGGCTATCAGAGAACCCCTAGTGGAGGGCGCCGGATAATTTTGACCGCTGGGGTTTTTTAGTGTGCAGTGACATCGCACAGTGCACTGGCCTCTAATATTTAGCCTCCATCGAAAAAAGACCACACCGTTTTTCCGTCCAGCAGCGGAACGTCATATCCACTAATCTACTGTGGCTGACCATTAACAGGTTGGTGGCTTCGGCGACTTAAAACGGACAGCAAGCGAGTGGGGCGATTCGGCCTAGACCTACTTCTGCGTCAGGGGAAATAAGGAACGCAGTTTTTTGCATCGTTTTGTGCCTAGTTTAGCGGGACTTGTAACCACAGTGTTTTCCCCGATCGATTAATTAGTCTACTCTGCGTCTTAAGATGCGCTTTCGTTGCTGTTTTCAGCGAGAAACATTGCACAGCGAGTTTTCGCATCTAGCCCAGCCGGTTCATCGTTCGTATGAGTCACTGGCTATCGAACTCCAGAACAGAAGTGAGAACATGCCCTGTTGTAAAGCCTAATTCCTCATATCAATGAAACGGCGCTACAAAACGGGACAAGGATACAAAAAGTGACAGACACAGCGTCTCTTACTTCTTGCCTGTCTGTCGCGTTTTGTAGCGATAGCTACATTACGGCAGCATTTTGAGCCTTCAGCGTGGTGGTGCCGCCACGCTGTGGCGGCGCCGCCACGCTGTCGCGTGTTTGATGACGTGCTGAGGAGCAGCTGCTGACGGCGCGGCGCTGTGGCTGATCACGTGGTTCGTCACGTAATTGGTCACCTGACCGAGTTCCACTCTTCCAGCTGTAGGTATCGCGTCACTTCACGTTTAACCAGAGCTAAACCACAGCTATTTTTTTCGCGCCGTTCCATTGCTATGATCGTGAACCAACTGACCCAATAATATTCCCCTTTGCAACCTAATTCCCTAGTGCAGATACAAGAACTTCCATCGCCAGGCAATTAATGATCGTGAACTAAAATAACGTGTCGGGAAAAAAACTCCAGCCTATCGGCGTCCGCCTGTTTGTACCACCCGTTGCCTCACCTATTATTTATGAGTGGGGCGCGAAAGCGCATTCGGGAAATCCTGTAGTTCTGAAATCTGTTATGTATATGCACCGTCCGAGTGCGTCTTCTGGTGTGTGCGTCGATTCTTAAACAACCTGAGTTTATTTGTAATCGTGCAGCGAGGTGCAAAAAGCGTACGCCGTGTTTGTCGGTTCACCGCAGGCTAGAATAATATTTCCTTCTCCTGGAGTTGAAAACAGGAATAAATTTCGTGGCTGCTAGCACCGCTGCTGACGTATGTTGGTTTGTGCTTATTTTTTGGTAGATTAGTGAATTTAACCAGGGTTTAGTGTTGATTTCGTTTTTTTTTTGTTGTCACGCATATCTCGTTCTTTGCGCTGTGCTTACCAGGGACTATATAATTTTAAAAATTCATTTATAGATAATGCAATTTCTTCACAGGACCTTATCAGTGTCTTAAAGCGATGAAGAACACATTTTTCATTAAATAACTGTTCCTGGATTTAAATACGAATTAGTGGTAAAATGCAGCTGTTTCTGAGTCAGGGAAGCGAACGTAATATTTTCCATTGATCAGTTGCTTAGAGTCCTCTTGTACAGGCTAATGGGCTCGTTAAAAAAAAGACGCTTGTTTACAGTGCCGTAATTCACTTAGGCGGATTCGTACTTCTGTGCAGCGGATGATGCGGCTTAGATTGCCTGAGAGGTAGCCTCTAGGGACGTGCTTGCTCATCCGCTTACCTTCCCCCCTCCGCACGCGTTGGAACAAAAACTTCTAAAAGCTCATTGTCATTAAGGGGCGGCCGGTTTCACGATGGTACTTTCCCATTGCCATAGAAACAACAATGTAGGAGAAAGCGATCAACCAATAGTGGCCGGCAGGGAGCCAGTCTTGGCCAGCCGCAGTTGCAGGAGGATGCTCTGCTTTTGGTAGCTATTGCACATTTGTTATCATGGGACGCTAGCTTATTAATATAGTTCAACTTAGTATTCTACTTTAGAGTCGTTTTAAGATTTGGAAAGCAAACCTTTCCTCTAGAAAATTATCTTTGCACCAGAGCTTGCTTTACAGTCTACTGGACCGCATGTTTTGCGTCAAGACAATCCATTCTCTCAATTTTCCGTTAGCCTCAACGATATGGCAGATGAACAGTGGATTAGCTCATAACTTTCCATCAAAGTGAACCTTGAGTCTTGGTATATATCTGAAGCCTAATATGTCTGTTCGAAAAAAGAACACTTTCGTAGCACCTGTGTACTAACAATTTATCTCAGAGAGATTGCCGGCCCGAATAGATTAAGCATGCAATTAGGCATCTACCATTCTGTGTAAACGCAGGTGAACATCGTCTTGAAACTGCAGCGGAACCAGACTGGACATGAGTCCGAATCGTTCTGATATTCGGCATCTGAATGGCATCCTTGAAGAACAAAAAGTTCCCATGGCATTGCCCCGAGCGGGATTCGAGCCACCGCCGGTGCAAACAAAGAACCTTCGCCTCCTGATGCCTCACATCACTAGAGGTCGCATTCTGCGAACCTGTCATATATTCTCAAACAAGATAAAACTACCATTGCTCTCACAGATTTAGGTTCCACAAGACTTAAGCGGGTATAAAGAAAGGAAATGCAGTAAGGAGGTCTATCCTTCGCACCGTATACCCCCGGCGAAAAGCACCCGACCTTTTGTACAGAGGCTGCAATGAATGCGCTGGATTTGTGTGGATCCATCACGCGTTACTTGCACAGGCGAAACCACCCCATGAGCATAAAAAAATGCATACGGAACTATACTCTTTCATTAACGGCAGAAATCTTTTGTGCAGGACGTGATCTTGATTACCTTCTTAGGAGTTCGCTGACGTGCGTCTAACATTATAAATAGACCTTCATGATACAATGCGCGCCATTGATCACTAATCTCTCGCAGCTCACACAGGTGATTAATAATTGGCTGCTACTTTTTGGCTTGAAGCCGTTGTTTTACAGGTAATGTCAACAAGTGAAGTTAAATAAAAACATTTTTGCGGTCGCTTGGTACACATCCACTGCACTTGCTATAATTGACTCGGCGAATTGGTCAGGCAGGAGCGTGCATGTCCTTCGCCTTGGTATGCGGGACCCCATCGGGTCAGCCTGAGTAAACTTCATAGAAACTACTCTCGCTTGATCGTGAGAAAAATGTTCGGCCGCTGCAAAGTGGGGTGTGTCGAAATTTAGGAGGAAAGCATCCGAATTGGCTGCTTCATTGGCTGTTCTCGTATCATAGACGGAGCCACCCCCTGATGCTCGCAATGTAAACCAGCGGCATTGCCGCCATGGAGACAACTTTTCACTGGATCGTTGGTGTTAAGTGCTTTTTTGCCGACATAGTTTCTAGATGGCACTGGATATGCACGTGCAACAGTCGGGCTCCGAGCGAGGTGCTAGTTAGCTGCGCGGATTTGTGCGCGCGCTCGCGTGTGCTGAGTGCTCGAGTTTGCGTGTGCTCGCAGGCGCACGCTCCTATGTGTGCATGAATGTATGTACGTCTGTGGGCGCGCTTGTGTGCCAATATGTGTTTGCGTGCATGCTTTTTTCCCACCACGGCCGCGGACGCCAGCAACAACGAGACCCCGATCTGCTTAAATGTGGCATTAATCTGCATCATTGTAAAAATGAGCTCGGAGATGGCGAACCTGAAACAGTAGCTTGGCTGTATTGTTGCATTGATGTCCTGGAATAAACTGATTCAAAGCAGTAGATTGGATTTTGTTTGCTGTGTCGGATTGCAGACGTTTTCGTGCGGATTAGGAAGCAACTCAACTTTTCTGCATAACAGGCTGTTACTTGAAACTGGTCGAAAAGTGGCTTAAAATTTTGTCGGTGCAGTCACGGTCAAATGTATTGGAAAGTGTGTAGCGTTGTTCAACGCAAATACTGACACTTGCGCCTAAGCATGTGCTGAGTTAACTCAGTGCGATCGATGTCGCAGACCATACTCTTGTGTAAAAGCACTGCTGCCGCATTCTAGCGTCGCCCGCCCTCCACAAGTCCGCACAGCGCTAACGCGGCATGTGCTAGCAATGCACTGTCAGTAACAGGAGTCTTCACTTCCAGCTTGCGAGTGTGCATTGAAATTAAGCTGGAAGTCAGTCCCTCAAAAATGCAATAGACTTGCTCGAAGCAGCAAACAACCGCCAACTTTCCCGAAACTTTACACGGTGGGTATTCGCAGGGTCGCAAAGCAATTCTAGTGGCTAATGAGAGAGCTCTTTTAAGATTTCGGGCGGCAAGAAAAAGTTACAAAAGACGAGAATCGCCGAAAAACACATGCCACTGCCTTGACAGCGCCAAGCTACTGGACGTTAGTTCTGAGAAATAGACTGCAATGAAGAGTGAGCATAGAACAAATTATGAAGTTCCTTTTATTACTATGAAATTGATATGTAGATAACAATTCACGGAAATAAGTCACCTCATGTTTCTTGTTAGGCTAAATTATATGGTTGCATTCATTGGTTCTCTAAAACTCCCGTTTCAACTCTGGAGTCACGCTCGAGGAATACACTTTTTTTGATGATGACTGAATCTACCTTGTGTTTTACGAGTACACTGATGCGCGGAAGTTTCCGCTTAAAGCGTCGCGCGTATGGTTTTGAAACCTGTTCTTGAATTCATCATCATCATCATCATCATCAGCCTTACTACACCCACTGCAGGGCAAAGGCCTCTCCCATGTCTCTCCAATTAACCCTATCCTTTGCCAGCTGCATCTACCCTTTGCCTGCAAACTTCTTAATCTCATCCGCCCACCTAACCTTCTGCTGCCCCCTGCTACGCTTACTTTCTCTTGGAATCCACTCCGTTACCATTAAGGACCAGCGGTTATCTTGCCTTCGCATTACATGCCCTGCCCAAGCCCATTTTTTTCTCTTGATTTCGACTAGGATGTCATTAACACGTATTTGTTCCCTCACCCACTCTGCCCGCTTCCGATCTCTTAACGTTACACCTATCATTTTTCTTTCCATGGCTCGCTGCGTTGTCCTTAACTTAAGCTGAACTCTTTTCGTTAGCCTCCATGTTTCTGCCCCGTAGGTGAGTACCGGTAAGATTATGCTGTTGTACACTTTCCTCTTGAGGGAAATTGGTAAACTGCCACTCATGATCTGCGAGAATTTGCCATATGCGCTCCACCCCATTCTTATCCTTCTAGTTATCTCCCTCTCATGATCCGGATCAGCTGTCACTACCTGCCCTAAGTAGACGTATTCTGGCACAATTTCTAGGCTCTCGCTGCCAATTGTGAACTGTTGTTCCCTTGCTAGGCTGTTGAACATTACCTTGGTTTTCTGCATGTCAATTTTTAGACCCATCGATCTGCTCTGCCTGTCTAACTCGTTGATCATGATTTGCAGTTCACCTCCTGAGTGACTCAGCAAGGCAATGTCATCAGCAAATCTCAGATTACTTAGGTATTCTCCATTTATTCTTATTCCCAACTGTTCCCAATTCAGGCCTCGAAATACCTCCTTCAAACATGCGGTGAACAGCATTGGCGAGATCGTGTCTCCTTGCCTGACGCCCTTCCTTATTGGAATTTTATTGCTGACTTTATGGAGGACTATAGTAGCTGTGCAGTTGCTATATATATCTTCCAGTATTTTGACATAAGGCTCTTCTACCCCCTGATTACGCAATGTCTGTATCACTGCTGAGGTTTCCACTGAGTCGAATGCTTTCTCGTAATCAATGAAACTATATATAGAGGTTGGTTATATTCTGCGCATTTCTCTATCACCTGATTGATAGTGTGAATATGATCTATTGTGGAATATCCTTTACGAAAGCCTGCCTGATCATTTGGTTGAATAAAGTCTAACGTTGCCCTGACTCTATTAGCGATTACCTTAGTAAATACTTTGTAGGCATCGGATAGTAAGCTGGTCGGCCTGTAATTTTTCAAGTCCTTGGCGTCTCCCTTCTTATGAATTAAGATAATGTTTGCATTCTTCCAAGCTTCTGGTACAGTCGAGGTCATAAGGCATTGCGTATACAGGGTGGCTAGTTTTTCTAGCACGATGTCCCCTCCATCCTTCAACAGATCTGCTGTTACCTGATCCTCCCCAGCTGCTTTTCCCCTTTTCATTGCTTCTAAGGCTTTCTTTACTTCATCTTTCGTTACTGGCGGGATGACGCATTGCTGTGCACTGCTGTCTCTCATTAGCGCTCTGATTACATTGGCTACTGTACAGGTCTGTGTAGAACTCTTCGGCTACGTTAACTATCTTATCCATATTGCTAATGACATTGCCCTGCTTGTCTCTTAATGCATACATCTGGTTTTTACCTATGCCTAGTTTCCTCTTCACTGTTTTTAGGCTACCTCCGTTCTTTATAGCATGCTCGATTCTCTCCATATTAAACTTCCTTATGTCGGCTACCTTGCGCTTATATATTAACTTTGATAGCTCCGTTAGTTCTATTCTATCGATAGTGTTAGATGCCTTCATGTTTTGGCGCTTCATAATCAGATCTTTCGTCACCTGAGATAGCTTCCCGGTATCTTTTCGAACTGTCCTACCGCCTACTTCTACTGCGCACTCCGTAATTATTGATGTCAGGTTATCGTGCATTGAATGAACATCAAGATCATCTTCCTCAGTTAGAGCCGAGTATCTGTTTTGCAGCGCTATCCTAAACTCCTGTGCTTTCCCTCTTACGGCTAACTCGTTAATGGTCTTCTTCTTCGCTAGCTTCTTCCGTTCCCTCTTCAAATCTAAGCTAATTCTAGACCTTACCATTCTATGGTCGCTGCAACGCACCGTTCCGAGGACGGCCACATCCTGAATGATGCCAGGTTTAGCGCATAGTATGAAGTCGATTTCATTTTTAGTCTCACAATTGGGGCTCTTCCAGGTCCACTTCCTGTTTTCTTGTTTGCGGAAGAAGGTACTCATGATCCGTAAATTATTTCTATCCGCGAATTCGACTAATAACTCTGCCCTGCTATTTCTAGAGCCTATCCCATAGTCGTCAGCCTGCTTCTTGCCCACCTTCGCATTGAAGTCGCCCATCAGTACAGTGTACTGAGATTTTGCTCAATTCATTGCTGATTCTACGTCCTCATAGAAGCTTTCAACGGTCTGGTCATCATGCCTGGATGTGGGTGCGTAGGCCTGCACCACTTTCAGCTTGTACCTCCTATTCAGCCTAATTACTATAGCTGCTACCCTCTCGTTAATACTGTAGAGCTCCTCTACGTTACCAGCTATATCCTTATTAATGAGGAAACCCACACCTAGTTCTCGTCTATCCTCTAACCCGCGATAGCACAGTATGTGTCCGTCCTTTAGTACTGTATACGCCTCACCTGTCCTCCTAACTTCGCTAAGCCCTATCACATCCCATTTAATTCCCGCTAGTTCCTCGAACAGCACTGCTGGGCTAGCCTCACTAGCTAAAGTTCTAGCGTTAAACGTTGCCAGGTTCAGATTCCAATGGCGGCCTGTCCGGAGCCAGAGATTCTTAGCACCTTCCGCTGCGTCACAGGTCTGACCGCCGCCGTGGTCAGTTGCTCTGCAGCCGCTGGGGACTGAGGGCCGAGGGTTAATTGGTTTGATCATAGAAGGTTGTGGCCAAGTACTACACCAGGGTGGCCAAATCCTGCTCTGGTGAGAGAGTGCGTTGTCAGTTCTGGTCACCGAGATAAGGCCGCACTCCAGGCCTGGTTATGCAATTCCATCGACAAGCGGATTTTTTTTTTAAACCCGGTGGAGAATTGCGCGGCACCAGGATTTGAACCCCGGTCCTCTTGCATGCGAGGCGGATGTTCTACCTCTACGCCATCGCTGCATCCTCTTGAATTCTTGCATTATTGAGTTCTTGAATTATTGCATAACAATTGTCGCGCGTTTTTGCCTCCTACTTATGCACCGTTTTTTCAGTTTACAGCACGAATAACAGTGCAGGATTGATGGTAGCTTCACTGTGCGGTGCGCCTGGCATAGATCCATGTACTTCTCGTGACCTAGAGTATACCCTGCCATCTGTTCTTTATGACATGAAATTTTATATAAAAAATGCCAATGGTTGTGAATTCTCAAGGTAATGGCGAGGATCACGCCTTCTATACCTGGAGATCTGCCCATTCTTAAGTATCAACTTGCATTTTGGTGTGCTCACTGCATCAACACATATCTCACCAAACTCTCTAAAGTTTGTCCTCATAGGTTGTGAAGCAACCGTAAAATGGGGCCAGGCTGCTTCACCTTAATTTCTTTATTGGTCTGCACAAAATTCTCCCAGTGGTTAGTATTTGTTTTATTATCGGCATTATGCGTCCTTGTAACAGATATTCTTCACCCTTTTAAAGCGAAAGCTTTACTACGCCAGCCAGCGCGCCATTTCGGCTCGTCGCGCACTTCAGCCGTATGCCGTTTACTACGGACGATCTTGAACCGCCGTTGCCTAGCAACACCGCAGCCGTGCTCCAACAGATGGCGCCGCCGACGATGCCGCTGCCCTCGTTGCTCGCTCCACCAGATGGGCTCCGCTGGGGTAGAGGCAGAGGAGGTGTCTCCTCGCGGGTGGTTTGCGCTTCGCCTCAGTGTATTGTAGTCGCTATAGCGAGCGCGAAAGAGACGCAGCAACGACAGAACGAAGCGAGGATGAGACAACGCGCTTAACAGACGGCACAAGAGCGCGCCGCACGACTCGAGAAGCGTCGTATTGAAAGTGCGGCTAGAAGTCATGCCATGTCCAGGAGTGACTCAACTGTGGAAGAGACCGGCTTGAGTTCTCGAGAGTGTCGGATTGAGGCGTGCCGTATCCCGTAAGTGCCCGCTGCCTGAAACTACGTGCCCGATTTGACACGAAGCTTCGCAATTCAACAAGGGTAACTAACTAGTGCTAAACCAGAGCAATTTTTTTTGATCCATTGTGGCCACCCTGCACTGTCCCCTTTCTTGGCTTTCCCGCGATGCACCCTGCAGCTACAGCTTCTTGCGTCCGATGCCCTCACTTCCGTCGATGCGGGGCGACGCCAACGTATCCCTGGGTAAGTTAAATAGACCAGAGGCGCTGGCGTCGTAACTGGAGAGACTGCTAGCGGCCGCGCTGTCCGCCGGGCTACAGCCATTAGCTCCTGAAGAGCTTTCAGGCCTGCGCAAATTTTGACGCCACATCCGGCAGGTTGACACTTGCAGAAGCCACGCATCGCAGCGCCATGATTTTAGTCCCTGCTGTTCTTTCTTTCACGCTTCCTGCGTCGCACGGGCCGGTTGGTTGCAGCAGCGTGGTCGCGTTTTCGTCTCGTCGTTGTTTGCGAATTTGTTTCGTGTGCGAAATGTGCAGTGATACTAATGCCGACAAGCGTTGTGCTCACGGTAAAACGCCGAACAAGCTTACGTGTACCGGGTTCCCAGGAAGACTACATACAGATAGTTTTATTCAAAGAGAGGACGACACTTTAAGAACTGACTTCGCATTCAAGACGACTTCGTTCCACTTCGTACACTAAGGTAAGAAATGTTTATGTTATTGTTATGTGCTCCTGGT
The DNA here is from genome assembly GCF_052857255.1 of Amblyomma americanum. Taxonomy (NCBI): domain Eukaryota; kingdom Metazoa; phylum Arthropoda; class Arachnida; order Ixodida; family Ixodidae; genus Amblyomma; species Amblyomma americanum. The sequence goes on from NC_135497.1 coordinate 337,566,777, forward strand.
TGCTTTTGCTTAATCAGCATGTTTATTGTGATACTTCAGAAGCCCAGATAGATTGATAGTGTCCACATTTCTTTGCTTCAAACACGCTGATAGACAAAGGGGCTAGCATTAGAATATTTTAATAAGTGAATTTTGAGATTTTACGAAACGTTTGTACGTTTGTGCAGGTTTGGGCCGATCATTTCGACGCTTCATGCATCGAGACGACGACATTGTACACGGAGCCAAGAACAGAAAATGTTCTTACAATTCGATTGCCAGTACCGCGGTTGCACCGTGGATCGGTGCCTTCCGTATTTCCCAACTTCCCTTCGTACCTTTCAGCACCAAACAACAGCAAGATAGAAGCACCTGATGCTGAGAGGAGCCGACGAGAAGCTTCCCAACTCGCCCGTGCGGTCAAAGGATCACTGGCGTCATATGAAGCGGAGCAGGAGAGAGACGAATTTTTGTCACTGGAAGAACTAAAGGCACGGCTGCAAGTGGCCGCATGCTACAATGAAAGTTTTAGAGTGTGAAAGTTGCCGAGGACACTTGGTTCTTACTGGAAGTGAGACGGAAATGGAAGACACCCATTCCTTAATCGCACAACTGGACCGAGGTGGACTCAAGTTTCCCTCTGCCCTTGTGATAACAATTGTCATGTACACAGAGATTGTAGTTACAAAGCTTGTGACACAAAGTGCCTGCACACAATTTCTCCATGGGCCCAACCAAAGGAATGTCGTTCGGCAACTGACGCTGAACTCTCTACCGAGGCTTGAAGACATAGATGCATGCGAAAATAGGCATGCCTACGAGCTCTTTGTCACACTTGTTGCAAACTGTGCAGCAAACATAATGCTTAACAGCTGATGCAAACAAAGGAATGATGAACTTCATATTATAAAAGAACAGAAGGCAAAAACAGAAAAGCCCAAATCTGTCTTGAAAAGTAATTTTCAATAACTTGTAAACCGCACGTTTAATTACTTTAAATTGCACTGCAGGTATTTTATTGCAGTTTCCTCATGTGATTTCTTTGGCGAACTTCTCCCTGTTGTAGTGCAATGAGCCTTCTTTTCTTTGCATCATGCATGCTTTCAAGCCCAGAGTTTAAATCACAGTTCTTTGTTTTTAATCTGAAATTTTCAAATATTCTGGCAATTAAGTGCAATGTTGTTTTATACTGAGCTGAACCTCAGACAGTGCCTGCTGTTGTAGGTGAATGACTTATTCGTCACACCTTTTGTCTGTATGTGCTCTTCTTGTGCAGTGTCTATTATTGTACTATTGTTGCAGTGTCTATTTTGTATTATTGTATTAGTGTCTATATTATTGTGCAATGCAGTTTCCTTCCTTGTGCATTCCTGTACTTGCAGCAGTGATATAAGTGGTTCTTTGTGTCACTTATTTATTATAACCTCGTCCACAGTTTAGTCACAAGTGTGTTTAATGTACTGTGGTTTCGTTGCATGTCTTCGACTTTACAAAGTAATATGTTGTGTTTTATGCCGTTGAAGGGCGGCCAACTACTATGTAAAATGGATGAAATAATATTTTCTTCTAACCTACAGTTAAGATGCGAGTATGGTTTTCGTTTTCTACTTTTTGGCATTGCAATGTGCTATGTTCTGCTTCCTCTCATTCATCTGCAACTCGTACCGTGCCACAGGGCCTACTTTAATATACAGATTGGTATTGTAACTGTGCGCATCTCTTATCGATGCAACAACTTGTTTCGGCTGTCAGTTGTTTACGATTTTATAGCACGCAGTATAAAAGGCAACATCGGTCTACATTTCAGCGCAATATCGTTTTCTGTCTGTCATGTATTTTGGCCGCGAACGATGTGTAATCGTAAATATCTGTAAATATGTATAGAGACATATTCTGCTGTGATAATCAAATATACCTAATTCTGTCCGTAATCTTAATTTTTTTCTTTGCCCTGATAAATAGCGCGGACCTGGCGGTCGACGAGCCTGCCTGTGGTATCAGTTCCCGCGAAGCGAGCGCGCGGCAATCGCTCGCGACCCTCAGCCGGCGTGCAGTGACGTCGTTGACGTCGCGTCACGTGACGCACAGGCCTGAAAGCTGTTCAGGGGGTAATGGTACAGCAGGCTCTTTGGCTGTGATCGTTGGCGCGAGCGTACGTGTCGCCGTGGCTCCGCTCTTCGCCAGCGGGGCGAGGAAGTGACAGGGAGACTTGCACCCTCATCTCGTGCCGTCCAGCTTCGGAGTATCTCTTGCCCTAGTGTGGGCGAACATTCATTAGTAACCTTGCTGGTGAGTAAGATGATCTCGTTTCCTTAGCGTTCGCTTAGAACAAACGCCTGTACGTGTCAGCCAGCGTGTCGTTCGTTTGTTCCCGCAGATCAAGGCTACGTGGTCGGCGTGCGCTCGGTAGGGTATACAATCGCGGGGTGGGGTCAAGGGGGTTTTGTGGTGTGTCAGGTGCGCTGAAGTGGGGAGGAACAATTTATTTTCGCTAATAAAACCCTATCAACATGTCTGGCTTAAAAAAGTATTATCTTCACACTTTTCAAAAGACAATGACACTCACAGGATCACACGATCGTTACGGGGGAGTAACGCGCATGTTTGAGCGTTCGCTGTGCTGTGAAAAAGCGGACAGAAGGCTGCGTTGAATTCATGGTCAGAGCTGTTGCAGCCATCTATTTCATCCATGGGCTTCTTCAGGCAACTTCATTAAGGTATGTTGGCTTAGGCATTTTTTTAAGGTTTTGCGTAGTAGAACTACAATTAGTAATATTTTTTTATCCTTTGGTGACACGTCACTGAAGCTTGCTTGGAGGCTCGCACGAGTCTTTAAGCGAGCCGGAGGCTTGAACTTTTAAAAAATCCGTGACCTGAAAGAGGCTATCTGCAGCGTACGCTCATCTCGTCTTTTCTTTTGGCATCCAAGTGTCTCTTATAGATGCGTTTGCTTTTGCGTGTGCATATATGCTCTTGTAGCCGTTAAAATATTTGGTGAATGTCTATCAACTTTCAAGCTGTATTATGCATTTCTTACTTCATTTTTATAATTCTCAGAGGCAGACAAAAAGGTGGCCATCACTATATGCTGATGTCGTACAGCTACGTACATTGAGTATTAAATGGTGCTTATATATACGTCCGCTATTTGTACTGGTTCAAATGAAAAGAGCACAGCAAGTAAACTGAAATAACACCTTTATGACGCTGCTATTTGCTGTTATATGGGCAGTATCGGGCTTCATTTTGAATTCATACATTCTTTGTATGTAAAATGATAGCCCATTTCATGTAAACAGGTAAGTGCAAGACGACCGAACCATGATGCATTCACACAATTGGACAGATGTATTGCAGCACCAGTAACGCAAGTAGTGTACCTGAAACTTGGCACATATTTGCGCTCAGATGCCTTAAGCTTGCCTGAAAAGGGGAAAAAGTTTATTGGACTAGAGCCGAGAAATCGAGAATTAACATTTTTGAGCTTTCCCTGGGACGCACAAGTTTTTGGACGCTGCTTGTTGTGGGGAATTTTTTTGGATGCGTTCGGGAAAAATGAGCACCTCCTGTGGAGAGCCCGTATATCCTGATGCGTATTTTTTTTTGAGATTTTAAGGAGGTTTTGTGTTTGTTGGTTCAAACTCTTTTGAACGTCCACAAGACGTCGAAGGAAGCTTTAATGCCTATTGGGATGTCATCTTTGTGTCAAGGGCTGCCTTTGATTTCCTTCATCTTCACTAAAAATGTAATAAACATAGCAGATCCGGTGCACTGCGGGCGAAACATTCAGAGGCTGGAATACTTTGCCCGACGAGGAATTCAAGCAGCGGTGAAATGGAGCAGGGCCGAAGCAAATACGTGTGTTTACGCCACTCGGCTTTCTTCTTTGTACCAAGGGCGAGTGGACAACAGCGCCACAGCTTTTTGGTATTTTGTATGCAGCAGTTGGGATTACTAGGAGTTAGCGGAGAGTACAATCACGATGAACAATGCGAACGCGGCGCTTACGCGCGCCGCGTTTTTTTTTTCTTAGCCCCGGTGCTCTTCCTGAACAGAATCGAATACAAATAGGCTAGATTTGATGCCGAAATGAATATGAATCGAATATCCGTACGATCGTTCGCTACTTGTGTGAATATACTTACAGTCCGAATATTCACGCGAAGCAGCGAAGCGTTAGCGGCATCGCTTACGTCAGTAGGGTGTTATCGAATAGGGAGATTGTATCGAGTAGAGAGATAGGGGAATAGTGGAGCGCTAGTGCCCATGCGCCGATAAATAACGACTCTCGTGTTGTCCTGCGCATGTGTACCGCGATTTCACGAACTCCCCGTTCACTTATAAGCTATCTATCAAAAATGGCTATGGTTTAGCTCTGATGAAACCAGGAGTGACGTGGCCTAGTGGAACTAGCTCAGTCGAAATGAAAAGTAAGTCTTTCGCCGCTTCGTTTCTTTGGGCGTTCCTTTTCAATCTACGTCCCACTTGACATGGCGCATGGGCGCAGCTGTTTGTTGCAGCTGTTGGGCGCCGCCGGCCGCAGAAACTGCTGCGCATCACGTGACCAGCGACCGAACCACGTGATCAACCCACGTGACCAATCACTTGGCCAACGGCGCCGCCACGGAGCTCAAGTGCTGCGACGCTGAAGGGTAGAAGAGGTGACATAGTGTAGATATCGCTACAAAAGCAATGCTGATGACCAAGACGCGTGTGCCACGAAGTCGGTGCATTACATTTGTGACCGTTGTGCCAAAGAAATAGGAAAGTTACTTTTGCTAGCGATGCCAAGAGTAAACAAACAGCGCCAATCTTAATGAGAGGGACGAGGGTATGGTCTTCAGTACGGGGCATTAGGGCAACGTTTGCACAACCTCTCCGACAGTCATGCGTCGCCTTTCTTGAAGGCCGTATGTATGGGCATCAAGAACGCCACCAGATCAATGGACCGCATCGCTGCGCTGAACCCTGCTTCCCGCACTGACCGATTGTCTGAATGGCCCCCAGGTTTTGAAATATTCTTTGAAAAATTATCCATGGCCGGCCCTATTCAAACTCCCTGCCATTTATTCAAACACTATCCGAAAACAGATTCGATTCGTTTCCTATAATTTTGAACGTGAACTATTCTATTTGTTCAGCGAATCGAAAAAATTTTCGATTCTCTATTTGAAAAATTTGGTTATTCGCACACCCCTATTAATGATCCATTTGCCAGGCATTTCACCCCAGAGAAACGGAGTATCAGGCGGGAGCAAAGCTTGCGCCTAATGGAAACCGGAAGTACCAGCGGCAATGGTGATCCTACCGTGCAGGACCCGCATACGAGGCGGATGTTCAATTCACGTCCAATTTAGTTTCTGACGCAAACCGTATTTCACGCGAATGTTACGCTGGGCGCGTGACTTTGACTATTGCAATTTAGCACGTTACGTAAGCCATGAAGGCGATGGATAATGCGTAACAACTAAGTAATGTTTTTGTGGGTCCGCTCTTCTTTTTCAAGAATTTCCCTAACAGTAATACGATAATCATCCAGTTTGTGTTGCTTAAGCGATGTAGTATAAGCAACGATACTTAAAATTTACAATTTTAGAAACTAGAATACAACTTTTAATTTTCTGAAATGGACAACCCTTCTCCTTTACGAGAAAAATAACTTAGCAACGACTCGCGCATCTCTCCTCGTGCTGACCTCTTTTGTGAGCAGAGCAGCAATGAGATCTGGCCGGTGAACGAGACTTTCTTTGTTAAAAAAGAAAAATCTTTGCGGTTAACGTGACTTGAAGAATTTCGCTAGCAGTCAATTACGGGGAATAACATATCTCGCGACATGTTTAAACTAAGCCGTAGCCTAATTTAGTGAGTGTCTTTTTGACGGCTCGGATATATAGTCGTCTGCATGTTACTCGCAGCAAATAAGTGTATGTACTTATGAAGTGAGTGCATGACCTAAGGTGAGAGGCAACAAATTTAAAGAAATGAATTAATGCATAAACAATTCAGGTCATGAAAGTAAGATGGAAGCATTCCAGACATTGATGCAAACATTGCCCATAGCAAGTCTTGCTTTACATGGTGAGTGCGCCAGAACAAGAAAGCTTTTTTTGTGGCCACTGAAGTGCGCGAGAGAAGCAAAATTTCTTTGCCTTTTTTATTATTCACCCGATGACATCTAGGATTTCCCACACATTCTCTGTTCTTGTCGGCACGTTTCTTTGGAGAAACGACCGAGAGGAAAAAATACCGCACGGGCAGAGCTCGCGCACAGCTGTTCGAGACTTGGCTAGAACGTTCCATGAACGGGTCCCTGCAAGAGAGCCGGCTGTAACCCGACTGGCGAGAGTTCCTGGAGTCCTTTTGCAGATCTGTGCCTGAGACGTACGGTGCAGGGCCCGGCAGAGAGCCTGGACGCCGACAAGCTTCAATAATGGGCCTCGGAGGACCGGCTGTGGCGATAGTGGTCAGTTCCTTCGGTACTGCGTTCACTCTGCAAGTTGCTTCCTGCCGACGCCCTCTGCAGTTCCCAGGTGAGGAAAACCTGTGACTTCAGGCTCAGTGCCTGACTGTTGTGCCGAGCCTGTAGATTGGTGTATCCGCTATACACTCTCGGACACCGATTTAAGCATTTATCGCTCAGTGAAAGATCCGGATCCTGAGGAGCTGAATTTTATTACCACGAAAATTATACTAGTGCTCACGGGCACAAACACAAGAAAGGGTAACGTTAGCAGCTATATGCTTTTTTCTCGCAGATCGCTTTTATTACTTCTGTGTCCTGTTCACGCTCGACCAGGTTTACATTTCTATCAACAAAGACACGCGTAGTCTTCTCAGTAGCTTTCACCTGAATGTAGAGCTCTGTTCGCATCAAGACCGCGTCGTCAGCGTGCGTGCCTCAGTTCCGTGCTCACGTGACCATGCCCTGCACGCACCGCGCTCTAACTTTGTCGTTTTCGGGTGAGGTGGGCTCTCTGTCACGACTACATGACCACCCCTTTCTCGGACCCCAACCTCGTGCTTCGTGCATCTAACGTAATCTGATGGGAAGCCCGGTCGCTTAAGACGGGAGCAGAATGCACAACCTGTCATCCCAACCTAAAACCAACCGAGTCACCGAGCCGCGAACGCTTGGAAGCTCCTACCGGATGCTGCATGGAGCCGGGAGGTCAGACGATGCAAACACACACGCCACTAGCTGAACACAGGAAAAACGTGCTGGGAACGGTGTCCGCAAAGAGCGTTTACAGCACGCCGCGTAATGAGGCGTACGCGGAGATAGTTGTGTCGCCCGTTCACGCTAGAGATGCGTCACACTTTATTAATTGCGCAGCTCGAGGCACGAGTTCCTCTCTCTGATGCAGCCTTAGAGTGCACATCCTGTTAGAGGTTATAAGTTGTGAGAAGAAGTGCGGCAGCAGTCTTACAGTTGCTTGGCGGCTGGAACATAAGATGAAGGGGGTAAAAATGGTACAGATTTAAGAAAAATTCCAACCTTTACGCTTGCTAATACTATCTGAATTTCGCAATTTACGCAACCAGCCATCAGATTGCTTCGCAACGAAATATACAATAGCTTTTTACAAGTCATTTAATAGAAGCAGTTTAGTAGGCGCAACGGCCGCCGTGTAACGCGTTACGTGTTGTGTGGACATCACTACCATGCACCTGACGTGTCCATTCACCCAGGGACCCAGTTATGCGCCTCTCCTTCCCGCAGGGCCAACGGAGGGCTTAGGCGGTTTAGACTGCGAATAAGACAACACTAGGAACTATACTATTTGCTTCGTGCAAGCGAGCATTGGAATCTGTGAAGTATGCCGGGAACGCGATCAAACCGAAGACCACAAGCGGAAGAAGGCCGATTATGCACCTGAGCGTAAGACGCCAAAATGGGCATTTGCCTGTGAAACATCAAAATGGGCCTGCCGCTCCAGAACTCTCGGCCGCTAACGCCAACCATCTCTCGTTGAATAATGCAATACGCCGGTAGGCTTTGATCTCTTAATTTTTTTTTCACGTGGTGTTTTTTTATGCATGTTATCGACATTTTGGTGCATGTTCCTGGTGAGTGGAGGCATTCTGGAGGGCAAAGGTAGGTGGGACGGTGTTGGGTGGCGTTACTGGAAGATGGATTCTTCACTAGTCGATGATTCAAAGCATATCTTTTTTCCCTTGCTCTACTGTTGGTAATCGGGTTCAATGGAGGTTAAATTGTGAAATTCCACACCCTTCTTCAGAAATATTCTCGGCAAAGGCTTTATATTCATTTCGGTCCAAAGAAATAAAGATATAGCGTGCAGACTTCGACAAACTAAACGGTCGCACCAACATCTGCGTCGCAGGAAAAGGCGCCCTACTCGACCAATTTCAATTCATCGGATTGGAATTCCAATTCATAGACTGGACCGTCCCGAGAGCGTCTCACATTGGTTGCACTGTTTGCGAGCTAACTCTATCAAGTAGGCATTATCCATCGCTGTCGCAAGGATATTGTGAAATATCAATCTGTGTGAGGGTCCTTGGTCAGAGGTCAGTGTGCGTGTTCTTTTGTGCAGCATTTGGAGTGGCTTCACCAAAGTGCAATTCTTCCCGTGGCGCAATTCTTCGCGGAGGTCTTCAACCGCTACGTCGCCCACATTGCCCGCCCTCGGCCTTCGCTCGTGTTCGTCACCTGCCACGGCCGCCTCGACGAGGACACGATGAGTGCGTCTGCATCTATCACGAAATCGCCGTTTAAAAGTGGCCGGGGCGCAGACGTATGCTGCAAGTGCTTTACGCTGACATGAAATTCAGGAGCAGAGCATGCAGCGTTGTGCCCCGCTGAAATTAGAAAGTTTTCGCGGGGCCAAATGCTATCGGTTTGAGACAGAGACCTAAAATAATAGTGTTTGCTACGCCATACTTGCTTGCAGACTTATTTCGTCGTCTCTAAAGTCCTTGAAGGCAAAAAGTAAGGGCGTCAGTGTTTCAATGTTGATGCCTGTTAAACACTACTACCATTGATCCGGCTGGCGGCGATAGCTGAGTTGTTAAAACCATGATTTTCCATCAGTGTATTTGAACAATGATACGATGAATAAATGTCTATTTCATTCAGGATATTCAAGCCACTTGTCTTGGAGGTTAAGACCTCTACAAAGTTTTCACCTAGATTGCAAGCCAGTGCTCACGCGTAGCAATGGTGGAAAGACAGGTTGGTCAAAAGGAGACATTCACAAGTGAGCACAAGATGGGAGGACTACTTCCCCTGCTTATCATGCGTAGTAATGTTGCTGTGTAGAGTAACGCCACTTATATGATGAATGCGCTGTTTCAACAGAGGAATCTGGAGAGGAAGCCGGAGAGCTCACTAGGTTAAATTACGATGAAATTCGCCCGTAAAATGTCGTAACTCGCGCCCACTTATAGAATATGACTTAATATCAGATAGTAGCCGCCGTAGACTTTGCTGCGCGGTCACAGACCTGAATTTTATATGCGAACTTAGGTTTATGGACAAATTTTAGTGGTATCATAACTTTGTGGTTATTCTGCTTTCTAAGAGGCAAACAGCACCACTCAAAAAACAAATGATCTGCAAGCACAGCGACTTGCTTTTATTAATCTGACCTGCGTAAAGGCAGAACATAAATACCATGGCCCTCGTCCATTAACCCTCCAAGGCGCATCTCTCACACACCATCTGTGTTTCTATAGCTGCAGATTGGCCTGTTATAATAAATTAGGCCGTACCCATGACTTCTGCTTTGCTGTATAGGCATGGGGACTGCTTCCCCACTTTCAGCAAACAAGTAATGTTTTATGGGTGTTTGACGTCCTAAAGCGGGTCCGGCTATAAGGGACGCCGTAGTCAAGGGCCCCAAAAAATCGACTACCTGGGAATCTCTAACCTGCACTGATATCGCACAGTACACGGGCCTCTATAATTTCGCCTTCATTGAATTTTGACGTCCGCGGCGCGGTTCTAACCCGCTCTTTCGGGTCCGCAGCCGAGCGCCATAACCACTGAGCCACTGCGGCGGCCTGCAAACAAGGACTCATGAACAGCAGCAGAAGAAAGAAACATTAACTGAGCTTACTCACATTTTCAACGCTGCTTCGTCAGATTGCAGCAGTATTGGTGCGTTAACATTAATACGAGTTGGCAAATAGAATGTGAAAGCCTACACGCCTCTTAAAATGCGAATAAGCTGCAATGACTTCTCTCGAATAATTGAAGCTCTGCTTGTGCCTCTGCAGCTACCTCCGCAGTGCACCTGTTATACGCCGCCTTCTCGAGCTGCTGTTCCCTGCCATGGGGGTGGCAAGCTTCAAGACAGAGTTGACACCGGCTGCGGACACCGACTGCGTTGAGGGTTGCCTCTACGACTTCCTGGGCGAGCCCATCTTCCGCATTGATGGGTAGTCGCTGACGATGGTAGCCCAAGTTGGCTTCGGTGACTCGCTGCGGGCGCTCTATAGCGCTGACCCAAAATGAGTGATGGAGAACCGTCGACTGTCAGCTTGCCGATTGAAGGCCGTCTGTGAAAGAGCGCGGGCTTCGTTGTCGGGTTTTCGTTCCAGAGGAGTAGTTTCGTTGGATGTTTGCTCCCTTGGTATGCGTCTATTTTGTAGTCACATATTTCGGGCAAGGATGACGACAAATATAAAGCTGACTTGCGCAGACTTCTGCGTTTTGATTCACGTTCTTATAAAGCGTATCTCTTAGGGGCATTTTGAAATGTCTGTATTTATAAAGGCTTGATATCCTTGTTTCTATGTTGGTGCGTTCCGTGCTTAGTTCATTTAGCCCGAGATTCATGCCATTTCCCAGGTCGAAGATTTATGGTCATTTCTTCTTAAGTATAAATGATATGTTTTTTTTATTTTTTGGCCTTCGTTTCTTACTGCAATGAAAATTTCTGGTTGTATTGAAGAGTTGCAAGCGCACCCCTTCCCCATTATGTGCACACACTTCAATTTCGGAACATTCCGTTGAGTGTTTGTTCGGAAGACGAAAACTGCCAAATCTAGCTTCATACTTTAGTAGTGGGAAAAAACGAAGACAAAAACAAACCCGTCATACAACGCAGGCCCTCACCTTCGGCAGCTGAGAGCAAGGACGCTTAATCGAACTCTGGCAGCGGCGGCCGAATTTTGATGCAGGCATGAAGCAAAAGGCACCCGTCTTCTGTGCAAATGTTTGTGGATATAAAGAAGCCCAGCCGGTCTAATTTAATCTAAAGCCCTTCACTGCGGCTTGTCTCAAAGCCCACCTGCCGCTTTGGGACGTGAAACGCTTCCACGGAACATATATGCGTATGCCATTTCAATGATGCATCCTTAGTCTGGTAACAAGGAAAAAGATATGGCTGCCTTTGTCTTACCTTTCTTCGTGGTTGGTGGCATCCGCGCCATGCCTTTTTTTCTTGCAAGCCACTTAAAAGTCCGCATGGGTGACACCATATGAGTGCTCTAAAGATGTCCTGAGTCGTGTAGTGGTACAGGCCTTCGGCAGCTTAGACCAAGGAGGCTTAATCGAACTCTGGCAGCGGCGGCCGAATTTTGATGAAGGCATTAAGAAAAAGGCATCCGTCTGCTGTGCAATGTTAGTGGATATAATGAAGCCCAGTTGGTCTAATTTAATCTGAATCCCTTCACTGCGGCTTGTCTCACAGCCTACCTGCCGCTTTTTGACGTGAAACGCTCTCACGTAACATACATGCGTATGCCATTTCAGTGGTGCATCCTTATTCTGGTAACAAGGAAAAAAATATGGCTGCCTTTGTCTTACCTTTCTTCGTGGTTGCTGGCATCCGCGCCATGTCTTTTTTCCCTGCAAGCCACTTAAAAGACAGCATTAGTGACACCACATGAGTGCTCTGAAGATGTCATGAGTCGTGTAGTGGTACAGGCCTTGTGTTCTGCGCAATATGGAAGCTTTAATACTTCATTATCAGTCGAGTCTGCAAAGATTCCATGCTATCTGAGCAATTGAAGGCTTGGAGCCTTGACTGATATTCCAGTATCGTGATTTAAATTCCAGCACTTGCTGACGCAAGCATAAGTTTGTTGTTTTTGAAGAATTTCCTCCTGTTTGCGTGACCAACGCACCTGACTAAGGTCCCTGCGTGATTACAGAGCTTGCTAGATCTCTAGTTCTCGCCCAGCTTTTTTTGATCATGTAAGCGAGACCGTCAAATGATTTCAACAAACTTCGTGTCCTGTTATCCTTCTACCGTCTGTAGTATTTCTTTGAACACTTTTCACATGACGATATATGGACGAAAAACGCCTATGCCCACATTACTACCTCCGTAAAACCTGCCTTCACTTCCCAGGCAAACTAAAGTCAAAGTAGGTCGTAGGCGCACGAAGTTCAGTTCATGCACTAATAAAACGTTTGCTATAGGCCAAAAAGTTTCTTCCTCGGCAACGTCCTTTTCAATACACATATTTGGTAAACCAATCTCTGGAGGAAACTGTACAAGTGAAATAAAATCAGTAAAGAAGGCTCTGTGTCATCAAAAAAAATATTAATACGTCGCCAGCTTTCCAGTGTTATCCGGCTTATTGTCACTGCACAGGATTTAATCTCGTATCAACTATCTCTGCAGCAATTGCCGTCTCCTGTACCTTCATATTCAAGATGCAAGAATACAACTTCTGCGGCCCTAATGTTGCGACCATATTAAGTTGACGCTGTAGTGCGCCTTTGCACGTGTAGATGAGCATGCCTACATCTGCTTAAGTTGTTGTAAGCGAGCTTTTCCGCATGCTAAATTAGTTTGCTCCAGAGGTCCCTTTGAAGGTATGTAGTTAGCCGGAAGTTTTGCGTGCATAAACTCTATTGTCCAACTTTAGCGTTAACTCCATCGTTGCGTGAGATGCGAAGAGTAATAGCTCAAAACCTTAGATCAAAGTGAATGTTCGCTCTAGATACATAACTGGATCCTAACGCGTGTGTTCGAATAAGAAAAGCCTTTCGTATTCCGTACATAGCACCGCCTACAGTACGCCAAAACGTTTTAAGCACGTATTGCCGTTAGCTCCCAGTCTCTGTAATCTCAGGCGAAAAGCTTCTAGAAACTGCGTCCAAAGTGAGGCTCAACATGAAGCCGAAGCTTTCTGAAAGTCTGTGTCTGAATAGTGTTCTTCATAAGAAAAATTTTCTCATGTCACAGACTCGAGCTTGATTACAAACCGCGCCGTTGCAAACAAAGAACCTTCCCTTCTAGATGCCTCCGAACACTCGGGCATCACAGAAATTTGAGGTTTTTCGTGAGGAGCAAAATCCTTGCATTGAAGAATAAGAGTGGTTCTCCTAACATTCTAATGAACTGGGTGGCATTCAGCGAACCTGTTCCAATTTCTTACACTATCATCATGCTGTCATTCCTACCGCACATCAAAATTCCGCGATACATACGCGTGGATCTAGAAAGGGCAGTGAGCTATGAGGCCGACCTTTTTCATCATATACACCCCGCTTCAAAGCATACAGCATCTCTGAACAGAGAATTCGATGAACGCACTGCTTCTTCATGCCCACAAGCTAAACAGATTGGCCAAAAACCCGCAGGTAATCTCAGTGTTCGATTATGGGCAGAAATCTAATTGAGAGGTACGGGATCTGTGCCACTTTTTGTAAGTGCGTTTAAGCATGTCACAAAAGAACCAAGCACAATTATGCGCCACAAAGCAATTATCAAGAGACTGCTTGCTCCCAAAGGCGGTTTTCACTTATCTTAGCACATTTGGCTCGAAGGCACGTTTTGACCGGTAAGGTCGACGTGTGAAGTTATGAAAACTTTTTCTTGACGACTGAATGCACATCCACTGCACTTCCTATAAATAACTGTGTTCGGGTAAGCCGAACTAAAGCTGCCTCGTATAGTTACTCCAATGAATAGCGGACGTGAAATATCTAATCTGTCATATAAACTCTCGAAAGGCCCCTCATGACCATGACCGCAACGATGGTCTAATGGTTTGAGCATCCACCGCGCATGCGAGAGTTACGACGTTGGATTTTCGGTGCCACAGGATACCTACCGGTGATAAAAGTACAGACTTTCCGCTCGCCTGGTGCTCGGATCATCAGAGTGGAAAATGTTTGCGAAATGGGTCTTTCAACCGACCATGATACAGAAAAATACCTTGTGCCATGGCGCTCTTTGGCCGAAGTTGGCTTTGAGCCGTAAATATGCATAATCATCATCATCTTTCCCAGGGAACGTATCCAGCGGGTGGGAACAGAATATACTGATGGGCACCTAGTTGCTTGCTAGCACAGCTACCAGGCAGGATGGTTCGCGGTTATGAAAAAAAAACTGCCTAACAAGTTGTTTGATAAACAAGTGCACAAGACCACATCCACCCGTAGTGAAAACAGGTTGTCTCTGAGCATAAGCTCCACTGAAAGCGCTGAAAGAAGTGTCGAAAAATTATTTGCTCTGCCTGTACGTTTGCTCGCAGAATACAACGCTTACAATACGTATATCAACGCCGCGACGACGAAGATATTGCAAAACTTGTGCATGTGATTATCTCATTGAGACCGACTATTGAGAAATTGACGGCAGGGAAACTATAGGTACTGTGAGGCATCGGAGCGCCAGCTGACGCCCTAAAATGGCTTGACATTGTACAGTAGGTAATTAAAAGAAGCGTGAGCCGCGCCCCCACTCTTACATAGAACCGTCCAGTTCAATGCAAAGCCCCCAGCACACTTTCTGCCAATACAGGAAAGATCACCGTCATCATCCTAATTTTGCATTGAGCTCGATCGTCAGAAGCCCCTAATAGCTATGGTTTTAATGATACAGAGAAATGGGAGCTCCACAATAAAACAAGTAACAAAGGCGATACTATGCAGCTCTCTCGACTAAATGATTTAAATGAAATAGGTTTCGTAGGCTATAGGTCTACGATCAGTGTTGCAGCCTACTATAGTTCTATGCCCCTAAACAAGATGCCACCAATTCTTCAAGCATCAAGACTGCAATAAAAAATTATGGCGCACTCTAAAACAGGCTTTAACCAGGTCAATCTGAAGTAGAACAACTTGTCCTGCCTCATCTGACACTCTCTTCAACACTCAACGTGGGATATGATTAGGGCTTGGATATTAAGGCCTCGAGTACCAGAGGCTTGATCATCATCATTACCAGCCTGATTATGCCCACTGCAGGGAACAGGCGTCTCCCATGTCTCTCCAATTAAGCCTGCAGTTTCCAGCTCCGCCCAACGTATCCCCGCAAACTTCTTGATCTCATCCGCCCACTTAACATTCAGCCGCCCTCTGCTACACTTTTTTTTATTCACATACCCTAAAGGTCCTTTTAAAGTATTACATAGGGGGATGTACAGTTACATGTAAGCAATACTCCATACATAGCTCTAAAACCAACACAAATCCAGAACAAAGAGCAAAATGTGAGCCAAAAGTACAGATAATTCGAAGTTGAGCATATGCGGGAATCGAGCCTTCTTAATCAGAATTTATTGGAAAAAACACTTCAGTTTCTGCACAAAGGCGTCATGATTTAAGGTGAAGATAATATCACCAGGTAACTTGTTCCAGTGGTGAACGGGAAAAACAATGGTGAGTGACTAAAGAGGTGGGTACGCGCAAACATGGGTTCGATTTTCAGAGCATGATCTAAGCGCGGGAAGATACGGAGGGCGGGTCTAATATGCTATGAAGCGAATGAAGAGTGACTGTGATACAATCTGTGAAAGTGTGATAATAGTGAAAGTGTGATAATAGCGCCAGTATTCTTATCTTTTCGAGTGATGGTAGCTTTTGCGATGCTTTTATTTCCGTTATGCTGGACTGACGTGAATAGTTCTTAGTTATAAATCTCTGCTTTATTTTGTATTGACTCCAGTTTCTGAATTAAGTACAATTGATGCGGGTTTCAAATTAAGGATGCGTATTCTATTTTTGAGCGGACGAGGGTAGTGTCAGTTACAAGTTTGGTGGCAGGATCAGCTTGGTGCAAGTGACGTCTGATGAAACCAAGTGCTTTAGATGATCTACTGACAATTGCATCGATATGGTTATTCTATGTTAAATCAGATTAAAATGAACACCTAGGTACTTGACTGTCGAGACATTCTGAATGCGAATATTATTCACGTAAAAACAATGATTTTGAAGCTGATTATTGGTGGTGAGTGTTATATATATTTTTTTAGAGACGTTAATTTGCATTTGCCACTGTTCACACCAAGTGGTGATTCTGTCCAGGTCTTTCTGCAAAGAGTTGTTGTCGTCAGGGTTGGTAATCTGTCTATATATAACACAGTCATCAGCAAATAATCTAGTAGTAGAGGTAATAAATTCACTTATATCATTAATCTAGATCAGGAATAAAATTGGTCCAAGCACCGCGCCTTGCGGCACGCCAGATTTTATAACTGTTGGGGAAGAACAACACCCATTTACAGAGACATATCGGTAATGATTGGTAAGAAAGTTAGTAATCACGTGATAATATGCTTGTTAATGTTGAGAGAATTAAGCTTCTGTAATAAACGATAATGGGGTACCTAATCAAACGCTTTCGCGGAATCAATAAATATAGCGTCAATTCTTAATTTAATCGTGCACGGCATGATGAAGGTCGGTTATTAATTCAAACCACTGCGTTTCACACGAACGAGGATGCAGGAAACCATGCTGATTAGGGAAAACAAGTTGTGCTCCGTTAAGTATTTCATTAAGGCAGATGATATGATATGGTCCAACAGTTTGCGGGGTATACTGGTTAACGAGATAGGTCTGTAATTTGTTAGCATATATTGGTCACATGATTTAAATATGTTAGTAACACGAGCATGTTTCCTCGAGTCAGGTACGCACCCGGTGTCAAGAGATTGCTGGTTCAAGGCAGTAAAAGTGTGAGATACAATAGGTTTTGTTAGTTTTAGCACTTTAGGGAATATACCGTCTGGACCAGGCGACGAGTTAATTTGTAGTCTGTCAATAGCTTTCTCCATCCCTTCACGAGAGATAATAAGATTATTCATGGTGGCAATAATAGAAGTGAAGTTAAGATCAGGCGGGATTGGCATCGCTTCAGTGAATACGGAACTAAAAAAGAAATTAAATTCGGTAGCTGCTTGTGATAGCGAAAGGTGTTCGTCATCCTTTGTAATTGATAAATTTCTAGCTGGGGACATGAGATGTATTACTTTCCAAAATTTCTTGGCATTATTTTTTAATGAAGCCGATATATTATGATTAAAAATTTGTCTTTCGCTGCTTCAATTTCTTTCTTGCAAGCTGCTGCATGATTCCTGTAATGCTCCCAATCGCCATTCGAGGCAGTCTGTTTTGCTCCAGAGTATAAACGCTTCCTGTTGATGCATCGCTTTACGTGTGAAGTGAACCATGTATTGTGCGTTGATGGGGTAATGGTAATTTTTGAAATATATTTATCTTGCAGTTCAATTAGCTTGTCATGAACTGTTCTCCAATTTTCCGTGCCTTCACTACAAAGAAATGTCTAAGAATTTTTCGGAGAATGACGAAAGCTCGCTCAAGATTTGGTCGACATTTGCTCGAGTATAATCGTATACGACCTTATTTCGCATTTCAGGCTTTTTAATTGGTAGGGCGTACTCGCAGTGTAAAACATTATGGTCGCTAATGCACTCTAATACATTTACATGTATAATTTTGGTTCAGTTGTCAGCACCAGATCAAAGACGGCAGTTCCACGCGTTGGACAAGATACGGTTTGGGTCTGATTAAACAAGGGAAGTAAATCAAGAAATTTCATACATTCGCGTTGCCTTTTACCTCTATTGGGTGAGCACGCCAGCCAGTCTGTTCCGGGATAGTTGAAATCACCAGCCAGGATTATTTCTGCGTTCGGATACTTGTTTGCAAGAAAACTGAGTGATTCGCCGAGGTCGTCAACAAACTGATTCCGTGCATCTGGCGGGCGGTAACATACACCGATGGCACAAGTCACAGCGGTCGATAAGTGCACCACCACCCACAAAATTTCCAAGTCGGAGCCGGTGTCCACAATGCGAGCTTGTAAGCAGTTTTTGATTGCAATTAACACACCGCCACCACGAGAAGCCGGCCTGTCTTTTCTAAACAACGTGAAACAGCTTGATAGTGAAAGTTCGTTGTTAGTAACATCAGGCGATAACCAAGTTTCAGTGCCAAGGATAATATCGGCAGCACAACATTCAGTGAGAGCGCACAGCTTGTCATGTTCGTTTAACAGGATTCGGAAGTTGGACACGAGGATGGACACTGCCCCTTCAACTTTATCGTTTCTACGTCATTCGGGGCTGGCCGTCTCATGCTTCTCAAGTAAAACTACCCGATCTTGCGAGCTGTCATATACATACAGCTTATTTCTGAAAAGAAGCTTGTCAAAAAGAAGCTTATATTTTTCAGCATCAGATTCCCGTTGCGCACGCACAAAATCCCGAAGCTTTTTTCGTATGAATTGAATTCCTGGTGAAAAATGTTCTTCATTCCAGACCCGGGGCGTAACTACGTCTTTGAGTTTGTGAGCTTTCCTTAAGACGTTACACTTGTCTCTGAAGTTCAAGAACTTTACAACTATAGGGTGGACGTGATCTTGTTTATACCGTCCTACTCTCTGGGCTCGTTGAATTTCTCCTGCCTGGATGCTCAGATTTTCCGATATAAATTCACTTATTACCTTTTCTGTGTCTTTTCAATTTTCTTGTGAGTTTTCAGCAATGCCCTTAAAAACCAGGTTGTTCCTGCGCATCCGGTTATTCAGGTCGTCAAGGACCAGATTTGCCTGCTCTGTTTGCCCTGACTTCATATATTTTAACTGAGCCTGAGATTCATTTATCGTTGAGTTCACGTTGTTCACTTCTTCGCGCCGGTTATCGACGACAGCAATTCGATCTTCAAGTGTTGAGAGCCGTCGTTTGATTGCGGTTGCGTTCGTATGAATTTCAGTTTGCTAGATGTTTCCTTCTGGAACTTTTCACATGACGAGGCTAATTCTTTGACGAGGAGTAGAATGTGCTTCTATTTGTCCGGGCCTGGATTTCTTTCCACGTAGCCAGCACAAACCAGTAGGTGCGTGACACAGAACAGACAGTAAGTAGGCGCCCACCCGGTTTCCACAAATGGCGCAGACTTGATGACCTCAACCATACCGGAGGCTGTGAACTCGTTCATCTGTCGCGTGCGACAAAAGAGCCTATGCGGACACGATACGTGCACAGATCGATACCCATGCCCCAGTCAACAATGCACAGGTGGGGTTTGCAGCCAGTAACAGAAAAGTAATGCACGCAAGGAAGGCACACTCACCTACAAATGTGAGCAGAACCCGTTAGCATCGAAAACACGGCTGCAAATCCCGATGAGCGCTTGTCTTCAAGGGTACTTGTAGGGTGTCCAGGGGCACTGTAGTCGTTGCTGATGGCGTTTTCTGCGCAGTGGATGATGACGATTCCTTGCGCAGGTAGGCGTAGGCAATAGTAAAAATATAACGAGGCCGCCGAGTATTGCCGATGACTCGAAACCAGCAGTAGGGTACCACAAGCAGGCGCCGAGCACCCGCTCTTGAAAGATGGCGATGCTCGAACGAAGCGGGAACACTGCATGCATCACTCACAAATGTGAGAAGGACCCGTTAGCATCGAAAACACGTCTGCAAATCCTTTTGTCTTGGAATCCACTACGTTACCTTTAAGGACCAGCCGATATCTTGCCTTCGCATTACATGCCCTGCCAAAGCCTATTTCATCCTTTTGATTTCGAGTAGGATGTCATTACCCACGTTTGTTTCCTCACCCACTCTGACCTCTTCCGGTCTCTTAACGTTACACCTATCATTTTTCTTTCCTTCAATGGCTGCGTTGTCCTTAACCTAAGCTGAACGCTTTGCGTTAGCCTCCACGTTTATGCCCCATGGATAAGTACCAGTAAGACACAAGTGTTGTGTAATTATCTCTTGAGAAATATTGGTAAGTTGCCGTTCATGATTCGAGAGAACATTCTTCTAGTTATTTCCATCTAGGGGTCCGGATCATAGGTACCTACCTTCACTGAGTAGACGCATTCCATTACCACTTCCAGCACCTCGCTACCAACTGTAAATTGCTGTTCCCTTCCCAGCCTATTAGGTCTAACGCCATTGGCTATGGAAAGGAAGAAAGGACCATCAGAGATCACCTTTAATCCATGTTACATATATCCCTACATCGGGCGATACCCTTCGAGAACCATGAAGTGGTTTACATCTGTGAATTTCAGAATTGATCTGCCTTGTTCGGTTTAGAATCTAGGAGAGGAAAAGCGTGCATCATAAGCGAACTTAAAATTTCCGAAGAGGTAGATGTTAGCCAAGGCTAAAATGTTTTGTAGAACTCGCTACTTATGCCACCCGGTCAAGGTGATTTCCGATCTCGGAGAGTGGAAATTGACTACTTCACGTCGTCTATAGCAATACGCGCACCTAAATTACTACCCGATTTAGAGGCAGAAACCTGGGCTAGATGATGGTTCATGACTTATTAAGAATTTGGGGTGGTTTAGCTCCGGATAAACTTGGAGTGAGGCGATAACTACAGCTGGCCGAGTGGAACTTGCTCAGTTGAATTGCAAAGTCAGTCTTTCGCCGCTCCGTTTCGCTGGATGTTCCTTCGTGTTCGTTGCACTTGACACGGCGCATGCGCAAAGCTTAGCAGCATGCTTTCTACGGCGCGCCGCTCCGCCGGGAGCAGCAGCTGCTCCGCTGCACGTGGCAGGTCATGTGATGAACCACGTGACGAACCACGTGATTAACCACGGCGCAGCGCCGCCGCCAGCTGCTCCGCACCTCGTGAGCAACCACGTGACGGCGTGGCGGCGCCGGCATCGCGACGGCGACGCCCCGTTGAAGGCTACAAATGGTACCGTAGGGTAGCTATCGCTACAAAAAATTGGCACTGGTTTAGCTCTGCGTAAACCGGGATTGACGTGATATCTACACCTGGCCGAGTGTAACTTGCGTTCCTTATTCATCTTCGTCCCACTTGACACGGCGCATGCGCACAGGTGTGGCAGCTCGGTTTCGCCGGCGCGCCACGGCATTGGCAGCAGCAGCTGTCCCGCACCACGTGACTGGTCACGTGACCAATCACGTCATCAGCCACGGCGCCACGCCGCCGGTAGCGCCTCCGCACCACGTGACAGCGTGCTGGCGCAGCCACGTTGAAGGCTCGAAATGCTACCGTAATGTAGCTAGCTATCACTACAAAAGACTGTGTGTTTTTACCTCTCTGCCCTAGTCTACTCATCTAGTCTTTTTAATCAGTACTGTACGCTGCTCATTCTTCAGTTAGAGAAAATCCTTCGTGGAAGTGACTGGAAAGGCTACATATAATAGTGAAAGAAACAGCGAGTATAGGAGCGGTGCAAATGAAACTATTACTTCCGTACTGAAATTCGAATATCTCGTTGAAAAGAGCAGCCTGCCTATCATCTCTAAGTGCCCGGTGACAGACTTGTTCACCAACGAACCTCCGTGTTGGAGACCTAACTCTGACACCTTTTTATATTTCTCAGCGCAACAGTTCTGTGTGTCAGTATTGTTAATATCGTCAAGGTACGCTTCACGGATAATTATCTCCGGCTTATAGAGCTCATTCAGCATGTGCCCCTGCTCACGAATGTGAATGCGCCTCTGAGATGTGATTCGCGATGATACTTAATAAGCAAATTCTCAGCTTCCTATTTATTTAAATCCAACCGTTGAAACACACTGGGATAGTTACTTCGCCGCGCATCTTTGAGGCAAGCAGCTGCAGCTGGCTGAGAAATTTCATTTGAGATGAGGTATTCATTTCGCTCCCAGACTAATCACCGGCGTTGGAGAATACAACGAACGTACAGGCGCGGCCAGAATAATACGGAGCACAGGAACGGTAGGAAGTCTGCGGAGAACTGCTTATGCGCGCTACCCAGCATGAGCGTCGGGAACTATGCGTGTCGGCACACGGCCGCCTCGATCACGCGCGCGCGGCGGGGCTACCCCCCCGCGCGCGCCGATCCAGGTGGCCGTGGTCGGCACGCGCAGAGGTGCGCCGGGCCACGGACCCACTTTTTTGCCGCAGGTCTATCGGCGTCACTGCTTAACGTATAGTCCGCGTGCCTGCAGCGAAGAAAAGGCTGTGCGCTTCGTAGCGCAACACAGCTAGGCGCTCGACGCGCGACATCGACGATAAGCTCAGCTTGCTTGGAGGAAGGGATCACCTGGCAGAATTGCTCGGAAGAGCTCAGTATCTTTCAGGCAAAGATAACGCCAGGGTTGAAGGAAAGAGTGGGGCTCGGTGGCGGGCACTCTCGGAGCGCGCGGAAAGCAAAGTGTTTCTTTCTTGCGTTGATAGGTGGCTCTTAGATGCAATTTCTCCTTGATGCGTCGTCTGTCGCGTGCTCCGTATTATTCTGGCCGCCCCTGTAGGTTCCTATCAGAGTCAGCACCGTTCAGTGATCGCTGGAAAATGTCAGTTGTGCAATTATCAGCGCCACTAGATGACGACTCATCAGAAAAGTAGATCCTCTCTAGGCGAGCAATCGAAGAAGATTGTAAGTGCGCGAAATGTATGCTATCGGTTTTTTTCGGCAAATGTAAGCAAGGCTGTTATTACGGACAATGTCCCTGAGAACAACAAAACTAGATTCATAACGCCTGCGTTATACTGATAGGTCCTTATTGTTGTAGACAATGTTTCCCAGCAGTGGTATTACTAAATCCATGCGCACGAGGTTAGCCATTCCAAGATGCAGCGCACCCTCACGCTGTGTGTTGCAATTGGCTTAGCACTATATTCATCTTGGTTCTTGCCTGACCAACTCTGACCAACTCGCCCACCAATGTCTGACCAACTCGCCCACCAGTTCATGTTGTACCATTATATTCTTGGTGTGTTTGTTTGGGCTCTTGGGAATATAGCACGATTTAACTGATAAAATATCGTCGTCGTCATGTTTCATCTCTTTGAATAGCGGCTTCACATGCGCGACAGCAGGTGCCAGCAGCTAGAGAGTAAACTGGCCCACTGATAACCCAGAATGCATCATTTTGAATGTCCTGTTTAAGGTACTCTGTTCGTAAAAGACCAGGTGCTCGTGACTACCGCACTAACCCGAAGGAGGCGGTCGCAAATTCTCATCAGCATCCCCGTCGTAATTCTTTTTATATACAATAATTTTTGCAGGAGACAGAAGGAGACATTGTGTGCGATTAAAAACATTAACAACCACAACAACAACAACATAGACGGAAAGGTGCAGACAGCACACTACATTCGCAAACAACTTCTTGTGGCACTGCAGTAAAGCTTCGACAAGGAGCTATCATTTTAAAAGCCTTTGTCGTTGGCTCCTGCTTACGTGAGGAGAGTGGGCTTTTGGGAACCGTCGACTGGAGTTCGCAGCTTGTTGTGAGCTGGCCCCGAAAGTTGCCTGCGCGTATGAAATTGTCAACGTCCGTCACCTTCCCTGTCTTGTAGGTTCGTTCTGCGCTTCGACGTGGTCTCCGGCAGATACACAAGTGCGGACACCGTCATCTGCGACGTGTCAGAGAATTTGCTGCGCCTTTCTATAATTAATTTGATGCACTATTTTTGTTTTGAAACCACAATGCCTGTGGCATTATTCCGAAAAACATCGTCATTAAAACTTTCAGCGACGCGTATGCCTGAAAAGTGCACAGGTTTGTACCTGTACAGAGTCACTCGTAGTAACCATACTGATGTTAATGGGAACAACATCCTTCTCGCTCACTTTGTGATCTCTGCATATAGATGCCCTTGTTCGAAAGAGTGACAGCAGAGCAAGCGCTTAGGCTTGGCACGACGTTGTCAATCGGTGAACTTTTTTGAGCAGGAGATATGCTGCTTAGAATTACGACTACGAATGCCAATATGGACATGCGTTTACATCCTTACTTATGCCCTGCTGTTGAACATGAAGACATAATCAAAATAAAACGCCATAGCGTTAGAGGAAAAGTTCTTTACTGAAAGCACACGTTTTTCTGGGATGCCTGCATTGCAGAATTTCTGTCTGTAACTGGCATTCACTTCGCATATTTTTTAAGCGAAATATATTGCCCCAGGGCATCAGTAATGGGTGAAGGTGTGATGAATGAGGTAGTAGAGATTAAATGAATGTAAAAAGGTTAGCGGAATTGATGAAGTCCAGTAGAGAACGATGGTACGGTCCCTGCGTTCAGGCAATGTATGAAGCAGGGTTGCTTGGTGAAAGACCTGCTACCATCAAGTAGCAGGTCTTGTAGGCTTGTGAGCTCGGCAGTCCCACAGTACGTGATGTATGTCGGCTTCAATGTCCTCGTGTTTACATATCGGACACCTGGTCGAGGAAACACATCACGGTACAGCGGCCACTTCCGAGTGACGGCAGGTGTGAGGGCAACACCGACCCGGATCCTCCTAAGCGCAACCTCCTCTGCACGGGTAAGACCGCGGGGGAGGATTATTGCAAACGGAGGGATGAGAGCACGTGTGCGGCGCCGGAGGAGTTCCTTTCTTGGTGAAAGGAGGGTAAAATAGACCAAATGAACGAGCCGAGGTGGTGATGAGTTTGTATTCGCATGGCGGGTCGTTAAATACGCCTGGTTTTTATGGGTCAGCAGATAGCGTGGGATGCACTCAATACGTACTGGATGCGGGATGCGTGCCGCAAGCCGGTGGATGTCCTGACATATCGTTGGACAGCGGCTAACACGTCGTAGCAACCGGAAAACTTGAAGGGCGTCAGTGCGGATGACAATGCGGGCCGCAGGGAGCACAGTTATGTCGGCCACGGAGCAGAGGGCTTCCTGAACTGCAACGATCTCAGCACAAAAGGACGAAAGGGGTTCCGTAAGCTGAAACCAAGAGGTTTGATTCAGGGCATGTCTGCACGGACAGTAGATACCTGTTGTTGCTTTGCAGTCTTGTATGCTTGCGTCTACGTAGACAACAATGGATCCATCAGGCAGTCAAGCAATGATGCCGAATTAGCAGATGTTGGCCGGCAATTATTAGTTGGCTTGTTGTCGCTGAGCTGTACAAACTTCTACGGGGGAAGAACTAGCGTTGGCGGCTGAAGAATTTAGTGTGACTTTGCATAAGTCCTCAGTGCATGCATGGAGTGCGATATACTGGTCTTAAGGCTGCACGCTTCACGGCGCTGCTGCACCAGCTCATAAATGGTATTGAGCTGCACATTCTCTTGTAAAGCTATGACCGGTGTGACTTCACAAAGAGGATGCTGGCCAGGTGGGCCAAAGCCAGAGGGGACGTCTGGAAAGGTGGAACAGCACTCCCGCGAATGCAATTTATGTGTCGATAGGATGATGCAGCGTGGCTTACTAGGGTGACAGTACCCGAGGGCATTGTTGAAGGTTTCCACGACTGTTCTAGTCACACATACCTACACAGAAGGATGGAAGCGCTGTGGGATTTCTCTTCTTTTTCCTTCTTTTCCAATCGGGTTTAAAACTGCCCAAGAACTATTTGATGTAAGCAAAGAGTCTTATGAACAGATGGAGCTCAAACAGGTGGGCAAGAAATTGAAAGGCTACACATTTCTTTACTGAAATTAGGAACCCATTGTTTCCACATCAGAATTTAGTCTATAGGAAGCTGTTTCCGCTTAGGCGCTGCATATGACGGAGCAAGAAATGATTTTTTTCCGCAGCCACAAAATCTTCCACTGTCACATTACATATATGTGAATTGATATCTAAGTCTTCTGAGACATTCTCTGCTATACAGATTTTGATTTCGTTGGGAACTCATGCGTGCTTTCAGATGATTTCTTGAGAAAAAATGTAGAGTGAAAAAGAAGAACGCACGTGCGCAGCTGGCGCATTGGTCCTAGAAGCTCGCCTAGAACGTTCTCTCAACCTGTCCTTACTCGAGATCCGGTTGGAAGTCGATTTGAAAGCCCCTTTGCGAATTCGGCGATTAGTCATACTGAACTTAACGAGCACAGACGGGTGTAGTGCCTGGACCACGCCAGACGCTTCGAGTCTGCAGACAGAAGCCTGCGCAAGGTATAAACGCCTTAAGTACGGACCACACGTAGACGACGATGTTTCTCGCAACGGGAACCCATGGTGAGAGAGCAATGCTATTTACGCCTCCTTTTGCGCAGGAAATCGACAGAGCTTAGCCGGTGGCGATGCTTTTCTCCAGGCACGCGTGCCCTGGGATTTTCAACCGCAACGCGGCTTGCATAGCCGACCTGCGGCCTTCGATCGCCTTCCTCGTCTGGCGCGCCCTTTTCGGGGAGGGCACGAGCAGTAAGCACGCCTTTCCATCAACAGGTCCTTGTTTACGACGCTCGTAACACAAACGCTACAATGAATTATCGCTGACATTGCTATAAGGGGCCTAGCACTGTGTTTAACTCCACCAGAGTCTTTGAATAAGACCAATTCTCTTGCTCTGTGAAGTAAGCCATATATGCTAACTTGTGCTAAAGGCAAAGTTGTTTGTGGATTTCCCTTGACAACTGTGACGTACAGTAAATGGGAAACTATTAGCTTCAGACTCAATGTGATCATAGCCGTGTGAAGCTGTTACTTTCCCTGGTGGCACTGGTTGCATGTGTGTTTCTTAAGTGGCGGTGCAGGAACAAAATATCACTGCTGTCGAGTGTTGTTTGCATTGCTAGCAGTCAGGGTTCAAATGTACTGACTTTAAGACTGCCTCAACTGCGTAATTCTTATATAAATAATCGAAAGAATTTTATGCGGAATGAATACTTTCCAAGGCTTTCCGACAGATTACAGCAGATATAATATCACTTGTATTAGAGCACCACGCATTTCATCATAACTCACAACTCACGTTGGCGCATTGACGATGCTAGTGGCACAGTTGTTTTCTTATTAGTCTATTCCCCCTATGCATGAACAATATTATGTTACTGCTGCAGCATTTTTCATCGCGGATTTTCTGTGCAAACAGGGTCGTTAGGAATATGAGACTAAAGAGCGGGAATGCATTGCATTTTGGCCTACCTACTGCAGTATGAGGCATATTGTTTCTGTGCACCCTGCAATTGAATTATTCTGTGCGAAAATCTACCCTACGCACCTGGACCGCCTCACGAAAGTGAGAATAATGTGCACGCTTTTTCAGACACGAAGGAGCCTAGAAAATAGCATCGGCAATATATTAACCTCCGCAGGTGACTCTGTGGCTACCGCCGCCTTGGTCCGGTACCTTCGCGAGCAGTTGGTCCTCGAGTCGCTGTTCGTGCGCTTCAAAGAGGAACTGATGCGAGCTGCAGACGCCGACTGCGGTGACATATTTCAAGAAGACGTCCTGGGCAAGGCCTTGCGCAAAGAATCGCTGTCATCTTTCACGGCAACCAACGATCACCCAATTGCACGAAGCGGCCGCCGGAGGGTGCGGAAGCCGAGTGAGTGATTGCAATAACTAATACACAGTGACAAGTACGGGTTTTTCAAGATTTCGCTCTGGAAATGAATTTGGGGAGCACCTCACCTGTTGAAACGCCTTAAATTATTTCTATAACTTGCATGAAATTCTTGGCGCTGTGGGCTTAAACTCGGAATGGCTTAACCTTCTTCCACAGGCTCGCTTGCATGTCTTTCCCGCTGATGTAACTAGAGCGTTTTTCTTCGACTACAATGCTTCAAGAAAGCGGGTACCCCTGTGTAGATGATCGTTGCATTTACCGTTAGCCTGTTGAAGAAAGTTAGGAGATAAGGGAGGGGACCCATGGCAACTACTATGGTTTAGGGAAAAAAATGTGCCGTGGCACTGCTCCCATTGGTTCTTATTGGCTATTAGAGAGTCTGAGAAGCATAGCAGAAATGTTAGTCGTATTTGGCCTTCACGGATCCGGTAATCTGCCAAACGCTTGCTGCCTTTAAAGCCGGAGTACGGCTAGCAGGACGATGACACCTGTTTGCAGCCCGGAGCACATTGCCAGGCTTGGTGAGTCAGCCGTCGCACAGGTTTACGGGATCTCTGAAAAACTCAGCGTACACGGTGATTAGGTTAACGTGCGCATATTTTTTAAAATACTGCGAGAGATACATAGATTCCTCTGTGCACGTTGCTTGTACAGGAAGGCAGAAATTATGTACCTTCTAGGCTTCCATATTTATACAAATACCTTCCGGTACCTGATGAACTATGGGGCACGGTTATACTGCGCAGTTGATTGCCGTCAACTTGAAAAGTGAGCCCTGTTTTAAATTTTTTAATCGTGAATGTGGTTCGAAATATCTAACGTCAAATATATGCATCTGAAAGCTTCTTGAGTTGGCTTTCGCTCATTGAATATTAATATTGCGTCGTTTGCATTTACTATGCGTCAACTATAGACGAAAGTTCTGTACTTGGTGATGTACAAGATGTTAACATCGTTTTGGCGACAATGTCACGAGCGGATTTGATTTTAGAAATACCAAAATGCGAGAAAGCCAACGTAATAAGCTTTGAAAGGCGCATTTTCGACGTCTGATATTTCGAATCACATTGCCGATTAGAGCCGCCGAGGTGGTGCTGTGGTTATGGCGTTCGTCTGCTGTTGCGAAAGACGCTGGTTCGATCCCGGCCGAAGTTGTTTAGTTTCGATGGAGGCAAAATTCTTCAGGCCCGTGTACCGTGCGATGTGAATGCACGGGAGAGAACCCTAGGTAGTCTAAATTTCCTTACCCTTTACCACAGCGTTTGTCATAGCTTGAGTCGCTTAAAAAAGTTCATTAGTTATTCTAGTTCATTAACCATCTAATCATTGAACAATATCACGTACATAATGTCGGTCTTGTGGTACAGTCAACCTTCACAGGTCGCTCCGACGTACCTCTCGTAGTTTCTCACATACAATTTTCAGATGCGAAAACTTGAAGGCGGAAGAGTTGCCTAGAATTTCAAACATTGTTAGCTCCAACGATTTCAATACACTGTAGCGCAGCAAAAGACGAGGACACAAGAGACGAGAGACGAACACCACGAGCGTCTCTTGTGTCCTCGTCTTTTGCTGCGCTACAGTGTATTGGAACTATGTACCAACAAGCCCAAAAAGCCACGCTACTGTCCAACGATTTCTTGCGCGGTATCGTTAAAGGCGGCGTTCTCCAGAAAATCTTGCCACGACGTAGTGGGAGTCGGTGTCGTGAGAGAAAATCGCATCATGATCACAATCTCTGAACCGAGCATGACCACCACCCCGGGACGGGAATTCTGGGCAGGACAAGGTATACTGCTTTGAGCACCGGCCATCGCAGCTTGGGCAGTGGTGCATCGATTAAACGCACCACCACTGCTCCAGAAGGAGTCCGATGACTCCCAGGAATCTCTGAATGTAAAGCTAAGAATGACCTTCTTTATATATGGGAATTGAACAATTACGCAATCTCGTCATACCTTTAAGGCGGAGATTTAGTGTCCCCTCAAAGATATATCTTTGCGTTTAGATGTTGAGCATGGCCGCCACTGCGATCGCAGGTTATCGAAGACCGCACCTATGAGTTCCAAAGTGGAAATTGACACATGCAAGAGATGTAATTTGCCGCCTTCCATAACCGCAGTATTCATAACCAGTGGTCTGTGAGAGTGGCAGAATGAGTACTAATAGAAGAACGAGGTTGTCAGTTGGCGTATAGTGTCGACGCTGCACAATTTGCGACGCTGCAGCCTGCCATCCGCTGTAAAGCGAGGGATGGGTGACATCAGTTGAAAAAGCCCTTGGTCTTCCGATGACGCAAATAGGGTGGTGATGGTGGTTACCATGACGTTAAGTTGACTTACTTGAATGAATGCTATCGTTTCCAGCAGCGCAGGTACCAAGCTCAAATACAGTGAATTTAACGCGACCTAATGGATGGCCTTGCTGTGCTAGTCCTCTTCCTTACATGGGTAGCCGAGTCTGGCAGCGTTTTGTTGCTTTTTTATTGTCGAAATGAATAGTGATCAATACTTTTTTTCTCTTAGCAGCAGCCGCAGTTCGTCCGCGTCCGCCTCGTGTGGCCGCCGCGGCACCTTGCAGGAAGATATCATCATCGGTGGGCCTCTCGTCGCGTTTCCGTCCCTCACTGGGACAACTGCGCTGTGCAAATTCAGACGCGAAGGGGCGTGGTACAGTGGGCTGTCGGATGAGCCCACGTTCTGGCTGTTGCTGATGGCGGTACCATGCACGGGCCAACTGCCACTTGTTAAGCAGGCGACCTAATAGACCGCAAAGGTGATGCCGCATAATGGATTTAAACATCTTCCAATACCTGCCCTGAAACATGTCACGGCCTGCGCACAATGGCGCTTTGTAAAATTAATCACCACATGACCTTCGACGGATGTTAAGGTACTCCTCTTCACATTTCAGTCACAAATTAAAGCAAACGCGCCTGTTTTTTTGAAATATATGTATTTGCAGGTAAATTGCAGTGCTGTGGTGAATTATTTAGGCAGCTATCCGACTGAATTAAGATTAGGAAAGGAATTTGTGTTCGGAAAGAGGTCAGATGGCATTTTTATCAACGCCATCTAGAAGCAGCTCACACAACATATTTTTTATTAGGTTCCCAATAATCTTAAAATGCTAAGAATACTGCCGCGAGGTCTATTCTAACGTATCATGGAAGAACAGAATTTTCAAGGGTGCGTCTAGCTAAACAAATGTTTAAAAAATGACTACACGATATTGAAATCTGATGTGAGAAAGCTGCAGTAGCATTTGGATATACCTTCGATGTTTACTAAGATTCTTTTAATCTAAGCCGAGGCTTCACTCACGCGATAAACTTAGGGTGAAGGTGGGTGCAGGTGGGTGGCACTTGTAGAAAATGGAAGTGGGGAAAAGGAGGCGGTGCATCTGGAAGAAAAATGGCTTTCCCACAGCGTCTATAAATCTGATTTCGCGGACGGTTTTTCGTTCTGCTGCTGCATGGGCTTCTAGAGTGTGGAGGTTTCGTGGAAAATGCGGAGGAAAGAGTTTTGTGAGTTCATGGCGGATGGCGCCTCTGGAACTTGAAGGTGCTGGCGGTGGCGTGGATCGAAGGTGTGCAGGCGCTCACCGAGGGTGTGCAGTGGGGTTGTGGGTGGTGAGCAGTGCTTCTGGGTAATGGAAGCGGCCCAGACTGCACGAAAGAAGAAATAGGAAGAAAACAAAGTGCGCGTGCCTTTTCATTTAGTGCGATAGAAGTAACAGAGGCACTTCGTGAAAAATGCCAGTGCTGTCTGTTCGAAGCGTCGATACGTAAAGAATTCGCCCTCCTGAAGTGCCACTCACAACGAAGTCACCTACCTCCACTCTGCACAGTGCCAGCACCCATTAGAAGACCACTCGACAGAAAATGAAAAAAAAAGACGGCGAAATTAATTTCAAAGACGCAGCTTGAAATCCTTTTGCCCACCAGAGGAACCAGCCACCTCTCCACTTCACCTCCCAAGTTAAGACAGCCCCCCTCCCCCCTCCCTCAACCGCCACCCTCAGGCCTTCCCCGCCTCCACCTTCCATAAGTGCCACCCATATTCGCAGATCTACACCATAGAAAAATATCGTGCCTGTGACGCCTCTAGTAAAAAAGCGAAAGCATAAAACACTCATCGAGGCTTAATCCAACTGCTACCACCGCTTCATCCCGTCAAGCTTCATGACCGCGCTGTAAACTTTTTCTCTCGTGCTTCGTGAAGTTTGCGCTGTTTTCTAACAAAATTTTAGATCTGCACTAGCTAGTCCAAAGGTTTGCATTGCTAGAGCTCTGTGTGAATTGGACAGAGCACTAGTTATCAGACAATCCATCATGACCCTTAACCGGAGCCACAAGATCATGCAAGCGCACTCGTCTCCTGAGATTCGACAAACCTCGGCAGAATTGCACGCAACAACGTGACACCCTGCACGCTGCTCTGGGAGTTCTCGTGCAGCTCATTCACGAGTAAACTAACGCGACGAAATTTTATATATATAGTTCTGTAGCATGTAATCTGAAGCGATCGAGTATTGGTCCATTGGAGTAGCTTTACCGCACCTCATGAGCGAAATTATGTCTCCCACATGAGTTGCATAATGAGCAATACGTTGATATTTACTTCCAAAATTTGCATATCGCAGACGCAGTTTTCAAATTTGAATTTTATTATCATTGTTTTAATAGGAGAATTCGAGCGCTACTGGTTCTGCGATTTTATAACCATCTGTAAAAATACTAAGTGTGTTTCGTGAGGGTAAGGAGGCTTCGGTTTTGAGGTTGCTCATTTCAATGTGAGAAATGGAATCAGACGCAAAATCGTGCTGGACAAAGATGCGTTGCAATATGTTCTCAACGATGCATCTTCAATTTGACTGCAAATGCATCTCAGTGACAGAGATTGTTTTATTTTTATTTCTGCCCTTTAGGCTCAAGGAACAATGCGCCCCACAGCCTTCCTCCTTGTAAATAATTTCTGAATTAGAAGCGACATGAAAACTTCGTCTGTGCCTCTCATGCGAAGCCTTCTGCATGGTGTGGACGGTGCGCATACAGTGAAATGCTCGAGCGACTACCGTGTCCCCTCGTCCCGCTCTATATAATGATTGTTTTATCTGTACGCTCTGACAGCACCTGATCGGTGTCGGCACTGACAGGCATGCACGCACTCAGCAATAAAATTATCTTGTTCGTGACGACAGATGGCAGACAGCAAGACACGAGAGCGGTAAGACGGGATCGCTAGAAGCCTGAACACAGCGCGAGAGTAAAAAAAAGGCCAATATAAATTGCTGAAAACCATGAGAGAACCAGCTATTTCACTTATATCACTCGGTAAGCAAGGTGAGTGCCCCTCTAGCTGAGCAAGGAGCTCTAGAGCTCTAGAGAACGTGTGCCCAGCTGGGCACACTTTCGGCTACTTGTAAGAATCGCAACTGCCTCAAGAAGTTTTGCAAGTTCACGTAGATGGTTAATGCGAAGAACAGGTCTCTATGTTGATGCTGCTAACAAGATGCCGCAAGGGCCACAGCATTTTCTTTCACAGTGGACTCTAGCGGTTGCGCCGGACCTGATAGGCTCGGTCGCGGCCGCACCCAGTCGCGGCCGCCTTGGTTATGGTTCCTGTAACCATGATGTCGGACCTGGTTGTTATCAGAACCCAAGAGTCGAAGTGATGGGCGTTAGCTTTGACGCAAAGCGCTACCAACCTCTTTTCCATGCGCCCCTATAAGTTCACAGCACTGTCTGTCTGGGTCAGCTCGAGTGATTGAGAGAACAAGTCGCTAAGTTGCTCCCGTTCGCTTCTTTCTCACCCTCTTTACCTAATTTCTTGCTGTTGTCCCGAAAGTTCCTTGTCCTTCAGGACTTTAATTGAAGCTTAGAAAATCATCTAACGTTATTGAAAACTGACGTGATATTTACTTTCTCACTGTATGTATAAAGTCGGCTGTCGAAGGATATCCCGTTCATTAAAAAACATTCGCAGAACATCAAGAAAAAGCTTACCTAAAACGACACACTGTGCGCAGTAAATTGATGCTAGATTATCAAATTTAATAATCTATATAGCTTATCGGACTGCACGCAACCATGTGGATACAAACCAGAACGTGATACACGTTGTCACCTACATTAGTATTGCCTACATATTTCTGGGCGATTAGGCGCTAATTGCTAAGGTATACTGCATAAAACTCGCGAGTTCTTTAGAAATTTGTTTCGCTCCCATTCAAATTCATTCCATGACGCTTCGTTGCTCTTCATGGCGCTCGTGCATTAGTCGTTGGCGCGCCGGTGCTAATAAACAATGCCGGTGAAATTAATTGCAACAAAATGGTGGTTTTTCGAGAGCTACTCACAGTTTAGATGCGTATTTTTCTCTTTCCAGCAGTTAGTCGCATATCAACAATTACCATTGCTACCCGCGTGATCGTTACTTCCATATTCGGTTATTGTATCTGCTGGTGTTTTAATAGATGTCATAACAGCGTAAGGCCAATATACACTCATTATATGAATTTATGCAACGCAGTTTCAAGCATGTACATCTAGACTGTTGAACGTCAGGGCTGAAAATTTGCATTTTGCATTTAAATTTGGGCAACTTTGCTCACAGAATTCCCGGTGGACTTCAAATTCTTTGAACACATTCGTCAACACACACACACACCACCAAAGCGCACCGATTGGTCTTTGCACCTGGACACGCCGGCTTAGACACAGATACCTGGATGCCAGAACAGCACCTAGGATTTGTTAGTTACAGCCTCTTCATGTGCACACTGTAGAAACATAAGTATTGCATCGTGAGCTCTTTGTGTCCTTCAACTACCCTTGTGTTTGATTCTGCGCTCTAACAAAATTTTATGAATGAATACCGCCTTATACCAAACATCACTGCTCCCTTAAAACCTATAGAAATTTCTAGTCCATTTACAAGCAAAGGAAGTGCTATAAGCGCTAAGTTCAGCTGGTGCTATCTTTGCGAAGAAGCTTCCTTCCTCGGCAATGTGCTTGTCGTAGGACGTTGCTTGGTAGAGCAATCCATTACGCAACCAAACTGATGAAAATGAAGCAATACAGGATGACTTATGTCGTCCATAGTCACTTCGAAAAAATTTTGTCAGCTTCCTAAATTTTGACTGTTTATTAGCCGCGGCAAAGATATTAACCGCGTATCAACTATCTCCACAGCCACCTGCGTCCCCGGTACGTTCACCTTCTTGCTGCAGGA
Organism: Amblyomma americanum; assembly: GCF_052857255.1. Classification (NCBI taxonomy): domain Eukaryota; kingdom Metazoa; phylum Arthropoda; class Arachnida; order Ixodida; family Ixodidae; genus Amblyomma; species Amblyomma americanum. The sequence goes on from NC_135497.1 coordinate 337,601,436, forward strand.
ATGTAATTTCTGACGCACTCACCTTGTGACCATACTAACTTGACGTTTACGTGTGTTTCTACATTTAGATAAATACGTCTGCCTCTGCTTAAGGGGATACTAAAGGGAAATATTGAAATTAGAAACACGGATTGAGTATTCCTCGCGAACGCTGCCAACATTTATTAATGCGAAAGCATCACTAAGCTATGTCGACACTGGTAGTGTCCGCAAATTGTGTTCTCAAAACGTGGAAGCAAGAGTGGTGCGGTGAAGACCATAAACTCAGTGTTTAAACAACTCACTTGACGTTAACGTGTGTTTCCACATTTAGATAAATACGTCTGCCTCTGCTTAAGGGGACACTAAAGGGAAATAATGAAAGTAGAAACACGGATTGAGTATTCCTCGCGAACGCTGCCAACATTTATTAATGCGAAAGCATCACTAAGCTATGTCGACACAGGTAGTGTCCGCAAATTGTGTTCTCAAAACGTGGAAGCAAGAGTGGTGCGGTGAAGACCATAAACTCAGTGCTTAAACAATGCCGAGCCTTTTATTAGTAATTAGATGTTAACACTAGTCATTAATTAGTATCCATATTTAGACGTCATAATTGGCAGCATGAATTACAATGTTTATAAATTACTCTAATAACTGCAAGTATTAACGAAGGTAGGTAGTGGTGGTAAATATGAATGGTAATTAATGAAGCTATTTTGTGACGTCGTTAGTTTTAACGTCATCTATTACGTGTGATGACGTCGCACATACAATTACTTAGAGTAACGCAAAAAGCGGAGCCCTGAATGTCGGTGTCTGAGACGCAAGATGATATGCAGGTTTTTAAATAGTTATATAACATTCCACATGACGCCATATGGACAAGGAGCCACCAACGCCGCGAAAATCACTAATGCTTTCGGATTTATCCAGTGCATTCTCTGTAGTGCTCGCTAAGTTTTTCTCAACGAAAAATAGTCGCGTTCTTGCAAAAATCGCAAATTAGATTCCCGAAATCTTCCCGCATTCAAATCGCCAGTAAATTTCTTTATATCAAAGTTATTTTTAAAATGTTGTAGCGCTCTGTTTCTCCGGCCGACCACAGCGAGAAAGTCAAGCCTGATCTCCGGCTCGATCGCATTTTGCAGGATGCGCCAAAGTTCTCTTCTTTGATGATTTTCAGCATTCAGGAGTAATCCACAGGCGTGGTCACTTTTATGAGTATTTAATCATTGTCATGTGCTCATGTGTAAAATTCTAATTTTTGAAGTTCCAAAGCGGCTCAGGCTATGAGAGACGCCGTAGTGGAGGGCGCCGGATAACTTTGACCGCTGGGGTTTTTCAGTGTGCACTGACATCGCGCTGTGCTCTGGCCTCTAACTTTTCGCCTGCATTGAAATGAGACCGCAGCGTTTTTCGGTCCAGCAGCCGAACACCATAGCCACTAATCTACCGTGGCTGACCATTAACAGGTTGGTGGCTTCGGTGACTTAAAACGCACAGCAAGCGAGTGGGGCGACTTGGTATAGACCTACTTCTGCGTCATTGGAAATAAGGGACGCAGTTTTCTGCATCGTTTTGTGCCTCGTTTAGCGGGACTTGTAACCACAGTGTTTTCCCCGATCGATTAATTAGTCTACTCTGCGTCTTAAGATGCGCTTTCGTTGCTGTTTTCAGCGAGAAACATTGCACAGCGAGTTTTCGCATCTAGCCCAGCCGGTTCATCGTTCGTATGAGTCACTGGCTATCGAACTCCAGAACAGAAGTGAGAACATGCCCTGTTGTAAAGCCTAATTCCTCATATCAATGAAACGGCGCTACAAAACGGGACAAGGATACAAAAAGTGACAGACACAGCGTCTCTTACTTCTTGCCTGTCTGTCGCGTCTTGTAGCGATAGCTACATTACGGCAGCATTTTGAGCCTTCAGCGTGGTGGTGCCGCCACCCTGTGGCGGCGCCGCCACGCTGTCACGTGTTTGATGACGTGCTGCGGAGCAGCTGCTGACGGCGCGGTGCTGTGGCTGATCACGTGGTTCGTCACGTAATTGGTCACGTGACCGAATTCTACTCTTCCAGCTGTAGGTATCGCGTCACTTCACGCTTAACCAGAGCTAAACCACAGCTATTTTTTTCGCGCTGTTCCATTGCTATGATCTTGAACCAACTGGCCCAATAATCTTCCCCTTTGCAACCTAATTCCCTAGTGCAGATACAAGAACTTCCATTGCCAGGGAATTTATGATCGTGAACTAAAATAACGTGTCGGGAAAAAAACTCCAGCCTATCGGCGTCCGCCTGTTTGTACCACCCGTTGTCTCACCTATTATTTATGAGTGGGGCGCGAAAGCGCATTCGGGAAATCCCGTAGTTCTGAAAGCTCTTATGTATATGCACCATCCGAGTGCGTCTTCTGGTGTGTGCGTCGATTCTTAAACAACCTGAGTTTATTTGTAATCGTGCAGCGAGGTGCAAAAAGCGTACGCCGTGCTTGTCGGTTCACCGCAGGCGAGAATATTTCCTTCTCCTGGAGTTGAAAACAGGAATAAATTTCGCGGCTGCTAGCACCGCTGCTGACGTATGTTGGTTTGTGCTTATTTTTTGGTAGATTAGTGAATTTAACCAGGGTTTAGTGTTGATTTCGTTTTTTTTTGTTGTCACGCTTATCTCGTTCTTTGGGCTGTGCTTACCAAGGACTATATAATTTTAAAAATTCATTTATAGATATTGCAATTTCTTCACAGGACCTTATCAGTGTCTTAAAGCGATGAAGAACACATTTTCATTAAATAATTGTTCCTGGCTTTAAATACGAATTAGTGGTAAAATGCAGCTGTTTCTGAGTCAGGGAAGCGAACGTAATATTTTCCATTGATCAGTTGCTTAGAGCCCTCTTGTACAGGCTAATGGGCTCTTTAAAAAAAAAGACGCGTGTTTATAGTGCCGTAATTCACTCAGGCGATGTCGTAGTTCTGTGCAGCGGATGATGCGGCTTAGATTGCCTGAGAGGTAGCCTCTAGGGACGTGCTTGCTCATCCGCTTACCTTCCCCCCTCCGCACGCGTTGGAACAAAAACTTCTAAAAGCTCATTGTCATTAAGGGGCGGCCGGTTTCACGATGGTACTTTCCCATTGCCATAGAAACAACAATGTAGGAGAAAGCGATCAACCAATAGTGGCCGGCAGGGAGCCAGTCTTGGCCAGCCGCAGTTTCAGGAGGATGCTCTGCTTTTGGTAGCTATTGCACATTTGTTAACATGCGACGCTAGCTTATCAATGTAGTTCAACTTAGTATTCCACTTTAGAGTCGTTTTATGATTTGGAAAGCAAACCTTTCCTCTAGAAAATTATCTTTGCACCAGAGCTTGCTTTACAGTCTACTGGACCGCATGTTTTGCGTCAAGACAATACATTCTCTCAATTTTCCGTTAGCCTCAACGTTATGGCAGATGAACCGTGGATTAGCTCATAACTTTCCATCAAAGTGAACCTTGAGTCTTGGTATATATCTGAAGCCTAATATGTCTGTTCGAGAAAAGAAGAACACTTTCGTAGCACCTGTGTACTAACAATTTATCTCAGAGAGATTGCAGGCCCGAACAGATTAAGCATGCAATTAGGCATCTACCATTCTGTGTAAACGCAGGTGAACATCGTCTTGAAACTGCAGCGGAACCAGACTGGACATGAGTCCGAATCGTTCTGATATTCGGCATCTGAATGGCATCCTTGAAGAACAAAAAGTTCCCATGGCATTGCCCCGAGTGGGATTCGAGCCACCGCCGGTGCAAACAAAGAACCTTCGCCTCCTGATGCCTCACATCACTAGAGGTCGCATTCTGCGAACCCGTCATATATTCTCAATCAAGATAAAGCTACCATTGCTCTCACAGATTTAGGTTCCACAAGACATAAGCGGGTATAAAGAAAGGAAATGCAGTAAGGAGGTCTATCCTTCGCACCGTATACCCCCGGCGAAAAGCACCCTGTGTAGATCCACCACGCGTTACTTGCACAGGCGAAACCACCCGATGAGCATAAAAAAATGCATACGGAACTATACTCTTTCATTAACGGCAGAAATCTTTTGTGCAGGACGTGATCTTGATTATCTTCTTAGGAGTTCGCTGACGTGCGTCTAACATAAATAGATCATGATACAATGCGCGCCAATGATCACCAATCTCTCGCAGCTCACACAGGTGATTAATAATTGGCTGCTGCTTTTTGGCTTGAAGCCGTTGTTTTGCAGGTAATGTCAACAAGTGAAGTTAAATAAAAACATTTTTGCGGTCGCTTGGGACACATCCACTGCACTTGCTATAATTGACTCGGCGCCTTGGTCAGGCAGGAGCGTGCATGACCTTCGCCTTGGTATGCGGGACCCCATCGGGTCAGCCTGAGTAAACTTCATAGATACGACTCTATCTTGATCGTGAGAAAAATCTTCGCCCGCTGCAAAATCGGCTGTGTCGAAATTTATGAGGAAAGCATCCGAATTGGCTGCTTCATTGGCGGTTCCCGTATCATAGACGGAGCCACCCCCTGATGCTCGCAATGAAAACCAGCGGCAATACCGCCATGGAGACAACATTTCACTGGATATTTGGCGTTAAGTGCTTTTTTGCCGACATAGTTTCTACATGGCACTGGATATGCACGTGCAACCGTCGGGCTCCGAGCGAGGTGCTAGTTATCTGCGCGGTTTTGTGCGCGCGCTCGCGTGTGCTGAGTGCTCGAGTTTGCGTGTGCTCGCAGGCGCACGCTCCTATGTGTGCATGAATGTATGTACGTCTGTGGGCGCGCTTGTGTGCCAATATGTGTTTGCGTGCATGCTTTTTTCCCACCACGGCCGCGGACGCCAGCAACAACGAGACCCCGATCTGCTTAAATGTGGCATTAATCTGCATCATTGTAAAAATGAGCTCGGAGATGGCGAACCTGAAACAGTAGCTTGGCTGTATTGTTGCATTGATGTCCTGGAATAAACTGATTCAAAGCAGTAGATTGGATTTTGTTTGCTGTGTCGGATTGCAGACGTTTTCGTGCGGATTAGGAAGCAACTCAACTTTTCTGCATAACAGGCTGTTACTTGAAACTGGTCGAAAAGTGGCTTAAAATTTTGTCGGTGCAGTCACGGTCAAATGTATTGGAAAGTGTGTAGCGTTGTTCAACGCAAATACTGACACTTGCGCCTAAGCATGTGCTGAGTTAACTCAGTGCGATCGATGTCGCAGACCATACTCTTGTGTAAAAGCACTGCTGCCGCATTCTAGCGTCGCCCGCCCTCCACAAGTCCGCACAGGGCTAACGCGGCAAGTGCTAGCAATGCACTGTCAGTAACAGGAGTCTTCATTTACAGCTTTCGAGTGTGCATTGAAACTAAGCTGGAAGTCAGTTCCTCCAAAATGCTATAGGCTTGCTCGAAGCAGCAAACAACCGCCAACTTCCCTGAAACTTTACACGGTGGGTATTCGCAGGGTCGCAAAGCAATGCTAGTGGCTAATGAGATGGCTTTGTTAAGATTTCGGGCGGCAAGAAAAAGTTACAACAGACGAGAATCGCCGAAAAACACATGCCACTGCCTTGACAGCGCCAAGCTACTGGACGCTAGTTCCGAGATATAGACTGCAATGAAGAGTGAGCATAGAGCAAATTATGAAGTTCCCTTTCTTACTATGAAATTGATATGTAGATAACAATTCACGGAAATAAGTCACCTCATGTTTCTTGTTAGGCTAAATTATATGGTTGCATTCATTGGTTCTCTAAAACTCCCGTTTCAACTCTGAAGTCACGCCCGAGGAATACACTTTTTTTGATGATGACTGAATCTACCTTGTGTTTGACGAGGACACTGATGAGTGGAAGTTTCCGCTTTAAGCGTCGCGCGTATGGTTTTCAAACCTGTTCTTGAATTATTGCATAACAATTGTCGCGCGTTTTGGCCCACTACTTCTGCACCCTTCTTTCAGTTTACAGAACAAATAACAGTGCAGGATTGATGGTAGCTTCACTGTGCGGTGCGCCTGGCATAGAGCCATGTACTTCTCGTGGCATAGAGTATACACTGCCATCTGTTCTTTATGACATGAAATTTTATATATAAAATGCCAATGGTTGTGAATTCTCAAGGTAATGGCGAGGATCACGCCTTCTATATCTGGAGATCTGCCCATTCTTAAGTATCAACTTGCATTTTGGTGTGCTCACTGCATCAACACATATCTCACCAAACTATTTCTCTAAAGTTTGTCCTCATAGGTTGTGAAGCAACCGTAAAATGGGGCCAGGCTGCTTCTCCTTAATTTCTTTATTGGTCTGCACAAAATTCTCCCTGTGGTTAGTATTTGTTTTATTATCGGCATTATGCGTCCTTGTAACAGATATTCTTCAACCTTTTAAAGCGAAAGCTTTACTACGCCAGCCAGCGCGCCATTTCGGCTAGTCGCGCACTTCAACCGTATGCCGTTTCCTACGGACGATCTTGAACCGCTGTTGCCTAGCAACACCGCAGCCGTGCTCCAACAGATGGCGCCGCCGACGATGCCGCTACCCTCGTTGCTCGCTCCACCAGATGGGCTCCGCTGGGGTAGAGGCAGAGGAGGTGTCTCCTCGCGGGTGGTATGCGCTTCGCCTCAGTGTATTGTAGTCGGAATAGCGAGCGCGAAAGAGACGCAGCAACGACAGAACGAAGCGAGGATGAGACAACGCGCTTAACAGACGGCACAAGAGTGCGCCGCACGACTCGAGAAGCGTCGTATTGAAAGTGCGGCTAGAAGTCATGCCATGTCCAGGAGTGACTCTACTGTGGAAAAGACCGGTTTGAGTTCTCGAAAGTGTCGGATTGAGACGCTGCGTAGACGACGTGCCGATGAAACGAAGCTTTCGCAATTCAACAAGGGTTAACTAGTGCTAAACCAGAGCCAATTTTTTTTTTGTTCATTGTGGGGACTGCCCTGCTGTCCCCTTTCTTGGCTTTCCCGCGATGCACCCTGCAGCTACAGCTTTGCGTCGATGCGGGGCGAGCCACGTGACTATCCCTGGGTAAGTTAAATAACCGGAGAGGGCGCTGGCGTCGTAACTGGAGAGACTGCTAGCGGCGCGTGTCCGCGGGTACAGCCATTAGCTCCTGAAGAGCTTTCAGGCCTGCGCCCAAAATTTTGACGCCACATCCGGCAGGTTGACACTTGCAGAAGCCGCATCGCCAGCGCCATGATTTTAGTCCCTGCTGTTCTTTCTTTCACGCTTCCTGCGTCGCACGGGCCGGTTGGTTGCAGCAGCGTGGTCGCGTTTTTCGTCTCTCGTCGTTGTATTGCGGAAATTTTGTTTCCGTATACGATGTGCAGTGGATACTAAAATGCCGAACAAGCGTTGTGTGCCGGGGTGCACCGGCAATTACGATACGGGCAGGAAGATACAGATGTTTTCTTTCCCAAGAGAGGACGACACTTTCAAGAAGTTGTTACGGGCCATTCCAAGGAACGACTTCGCGCCCACTTCGTACACTAAGGTAAGAAATGTTTATGTTATTGTTATGTGCTCCTGGTTACTTTTGCTTAATCAGCATGTTTATTGTGATACTTCAGAAGCCCAAATAGATTGATTGTGTCCACATTTCTTTGCTTCAAACACGCTGATAGACAAAGGGGCTAGCATTAGAATATTTTAATAAGTGAATTTTGAGATTTTACGAAACGTTTGTACGTTTGTGCAGGTTTGGGCCGATCATTTCGACGCTTCATGCATCGAGACGACGACATCGTACACGCAGCCAAGAACAGGAAATGTTCTTACAGTTCGATTGCCAGTACCGCGGTTGCGCCGTGGATCGGTGCCTTCCGTATTTCCCAATATCCCTTCGTACCTTTCAGCACCAAACAACAGCAAGAGAGAAGCACCTAATACTGAGAGGAGCCGACGAGAAGCTTCCCAACGCGCCCGTGCGGTCAGATGATCACTGGCGTCATATGAAGCGGAGCAGGAGAGAGACGAATTTTTGTCACTCGAAGAACTAAAGGCACGGCTGCAAGTGGCCGCATGCTACAATGAAAGTTTTAGAGTGTGAAAGTTGCCACGGACACTTGGTTGTTACTGGAAGTGAGACGGAAATGGAAGACACCCATTCCTTAATCGCACAACTGGACCGAGGTGGACTCAAGTTTCCCTCTGCCCTTGTGATAACAATAGTCATGTACACGGAGCTTGTAGTTACAAAGCTTGTGACACAAAGTGCCTGCACACATTTCTCCATGGGCCCAACCAAAGAAATGTCGTTCGGAAACTGACGCTGAACTCTCTACCGAGGCTTGAGGACATAGATGCACGCGAAAATAGGCATGCCTACGAGCTCTTTGTCACACTTGTTGCAAACTGTGCAGCAAACATAATGCTTAACAGCTTATGCAAACAAAGGAATGATGAACTTCATATTAAAAAAGAAAAGAAGGCAAAAACAGAAAAGCCCAAATCTGTCTTGAAAAGTAATTTTCAATAACTTGTAAACCGCACGTTTAATTACATTAAATTGCACTGCAGGTATTTTATTGCAGTTTTCTCATGTGATTTCTTTGTCGAACTTCTGCCTATTGTAGTGCAATGAGCCTTCTTTTCTTTGCACCATGCATGCTTTCAAGCCCAGAGTTTAAATCACAGTTCTTTGTTTTTAATCTGAAATTTTCAAGTATTGTGGCAATTAAGTGCAATGTTGTTTTTTACTGAGCTGAACCTAAGACAGTGCCTGCTGTTGTAGGTGAATGACTTATTCGTCACACCTTTTGTCTGTATGTGCTCTTTTTGGGCAGTGTCTATTATTGTACTATTGTTGCAGTGTCTATTTTGTATTATTGTATTAGTGTCTGTATTATTGTGCAATGCAGTTTGTGCAGTGGATTCCGTGTGCATTCCTGTACCTGCAGCAGTGAAATAAGTTGTTCTTTGTGTCACTTATTTATTAGAACCTCGTCCACAGTTTAGTCACAAGTGTGTTTAATGTACTTTGGTTTCGTTGCATGTCTTCGACTCTACAAATTAATATGTTGTGTTTTATGCCATTGAAGGGCGGCCAACTACTATGTAAAATGGATGAAATAATATTTTCTTCTCACCTACAGTTAAGGTGCGAGTATGGTTTTCGTTTTCTAACTCTTGGCATTTCAATGTGCGATGTTCTGCTTCCTCTCATTCATCTGAAACTCGTACCGTGCCATAGGGCCTACTTTAATATACAGATTGGTACTGTAATTGTGCGCATCTCTTATCGGTGCAACAACTTGTTTCGGCTGCCAGTTGTTTACGATTTTATAGCACGCAGTATAAAAGGCAACATTGGTCTACATTTCAGCGCAATATCGTTTTCTGTCTGTCATGTATTTTGGCCGCGAACGATGTGTAGTCGTAAATATCTGTAATTATGTATAGAGACATATTCTGCTGTGATAAACAAATATGTCTAATTCTGTCCGTAATCTTAATTATTTTTCTTTGCCCTGATAAATAGCTCGGACCTGGCGGTCGACGAGCCTGCCTGTGGTATCAGTTCCCGCGAAGCGAGCGCGCGGCAATCGCTCGCGACCCTCAGCCGGCGTGCAGTGACGTCGTTGACGTCGCGTCACGTGACGCACAGGCCTGAAAGCTGTTCAAGGGGTAATGGTACAGCAGGCTCTTTGGCTGTGATCGTTGGCGCGAGCGTACGTGTCGCCGTGGCTCCGCTCTTCGCCAGCGGGGCGAGGAAGTGACAGGGAGACTTGCACCCTCATCTCATGCCGTCCGGCTTCGGAGTATCTCTTGCCCTAGTGTGGGCGAACATTCACTCGTAACGTTGCTGGTGAGTCCGATGATCTCGTTTCCTTAGCGTTTCCTTAGAACAAACGCCTGTACGTGTCAGCCAGCGTGTCGTTCGTTTGTTCCCGCAGATCAAGGCTACGTGGTCGGCGTGCGCTCTGTAGGGTATGCAATCGCGGGGTGGGGTCAAGGGGGTTTTGTGGTGTGTCAGGCGCGCTTAAGTGGGGAGGAACTATTTATTTTCGCTGATAAAACCCTATCAACTTGTCTGGCTCTAAAAAGTATTAACTTCACACTTTTCAAAAGACAATGAAACTCACAGGATCACACGATCGTTACGGGGGAGTAACGCGCATGTTTGAGCGTTCGCTGTGCTGTGAAAAAGCGGACAGAAGGCAGCGTTGAATTCATGGTCAGAGCTGTTGCAGCCATCTATTTCATCCATGGGCTTCTTCAGGCAACTTCATTAAGGTACGTTGGATTAGGCATTTTTTTAAGGTTTTGCGTAGTAGAACTAAAATTAGTAATATTTTTTTATCCTTTGGTGACACGTCACTGAAGCTTGCTTCGAGGCTCGCACGAGTCTTTAAGCGAGCCGGAGGCTTGAACTTTTAAAAAATCTGTGACCTGAAACAGGCTATCTGCAGCGTACGCTCATCTCGTCTTTTCTTTTGGCACCCAAGTGTCTCTTATAGATGCGTTTGCTTTTGCGTGTGCATATATGCTTTTGTAGCCGTTAGAATATTTGGTGAATGTGTATCAACTTTCAGCCTGTATTATGCATTTCTTACTTCATTTTTATAATTCTCAGGAGCAGACAAAAAGGTGGCCATCATTATATACTGATGTCGTATAGCTACGTACATTGACTATTAAATGGTGCTTATATATACGTCCGCTATTTGTACTGGTTCAAATGAAAAGAGCACAGCAAGTGAACTGAAATAACACCTTTATGACGCTGCTATTTGCTGTTATATGGGCAGTATCGGGCTTCATTTTGAATTCATACATTCTTTGTATGTAAAATGATAGCCCATTTCATGTAAACAGGTAAGTGCAAGACGACCGAACCTTGATGCATTCACACAATTGGACAGATGTATTGCAGCACCAGTAACGCAAGTAGTCTACCTAAAACTTGGCACATATTTGCGCTCAGATGCCTTAACCTTGCTTGAAAAGGGGAAAAATTTTATTGAACTAGAGCCGAGAAATCGAGAATTAACATTTTTGAGCTTTCCCTGGGACGCACAAGTTTTTGGACGCTGCTTGTTGTGGGGAATTTTTTTGGATGCGTTCGGGAAAAATGAGCACCTCCTGTGGAGAGCCCGTATATCCTGTTGCGTATTTTTTTTTTGAGATTTTAAGGAGGTTTTGTGTTTGTTGGTTCAAACTCTTTTGAACGTCCACAAGACGTCGAAGGAAGCTTTAATGCCTATTGGGATGTCATCTTTGTGTCAAGGGCTGCCTTTGATTTCCTTCATCTTCACTAAATATGTCATAAACATAGCAGATCCGGTGCACTGCGGGCGAAACATTCAGAGGCTGGAATACTTTGCCCGACGAGGAATTCAAGCAGCGGTGAAATGGAGCAGGGCCGAAGCAAGTACGTGTGCTTACGCCACTCGGCTTTCTTCTTTGTACCAAGGGCGAGTGGACAACAGCGTCACGGCTATTTGGTATTTTGTCTGCAGCAGTTGGGATTACTAGGAGTTAGCGGAGAGTACAATCACGATGAACAATGCGAACGCGGCGCGTACGCGCGCCGCGTTTTTTTTCTTAGCCCCGGTGCTCTTCCTGAACAGAATCGAATACAAATAGGCTAGATTTGATGCCGGAATGAATATGAATCTAATATCCGTACGATCGTTCACTACTTGTGTGAATATACTTACAGTCCGAATATTCACGCAAAGCAGCCAAGCGTTAGCGGCGTCGCTTACGTCATTAGGGTGTTTTCGAATAGGAAGATTGTATCGAGTAGAGAGATAGGGAATAGTGGAGCGCTAGTGCCCATGCGCAGATAAATAACGACTCTCGTGTTGTCCTGCGCATGTGCACCGCGATTTCACGAACTCCCCGTTCACTTATAATCTATCAAAAAAAATTGCTATGGTTTAGCTCTGATGAAACCAGGAGTGACGTGATAGCTACATCTGGCCTAGTGGAACAAGCTCAGTCGAAATGAAAAGAAAGTCTTTCGCCGCTTCGTTTCTCTGGGCGTTCCTTTTCAATCTACGTCCCACTTGACATGGCGCATGGGCGCAGCTGTTTGTTGCAGCTGTTGGGCGCCGCCGGCCGCAGAAACTGCTGCGCATCCCGTTACCAGCGACTGAACCACGTGATCAACCCACGTGACCAATCATTTGGCGAACGGCGCTGCCACGGAGCTCAAGTGCTGCGACGCTGAAGGGTAGAAGAGGTGACATAGTGTAGATATCGTTACAAAAGCAATGCTGATCACCAAGACGCGTGTGCCACGAAGTCGGTGCATTAAATTTGTGACAGTTGTGCCAAAGAAATAGGAAAGTTACTTTTGCTAGCGATGCCAAGAGTAAACAAACAGCGCCAATCTTAATGAGAGGGACGAGGGTATGGTCTTCAGTACGGTGCATTAGGGCAACGTTTGCACAATCTCTCCGACAGTCAAGCGTCGCCTATCTTGAAGGCCGTATGTATGGGCATCAAGAACGCCACCAGATCAATGGACCGCATCGCTGCGCTGAACCCTGCTCCCCGCACTGACCGATTGTCTGAATGGCCCCCAGGTTTTGAAATATTCTTTGAAAAATTATCCATGGCAGGCCCTATTCAAACTCCGTGCCAATTATTCAAACACTATCCGAAAACGGATTCGATTCGTTTCCTGATGAAATAACTTTATTTGCACCCGTCAAGGAATCAGAGGGCGAAAAAGACGACTCTTGACCGCCGTCATCTTCCTCCCCTTTCAGCAGGCTGGGATCCCTTGGGATTCAGCGGTGTCCAGGGCCAGACGGATGACTTCTTTTTGTTCTTCTTCTTTCTGGCTGGCCATTAAAGCCTCCCAGGACTCTATATTCCTGTCTGGTTCGTTGTGGCTAGGGCATGTCCACACCATGTGGATCATGTCTGCTATTTCATTACACTGTTTACACCTGGGGTCTTGGATCGCCGGATGCCATCTGCTTAGTGCGAGTGGGTTCGGAAAAACTCCCGCCTGTAACTTTCTCCATATGACCTCTTCCTTTTTGCTGAGGCCCTTGCATGCTCCAGGTAATGTCTGTCTTCCTAATCTGTAATGGTTAAGAATATCTTGGTACGTGTTCAGCTCCTCGCTCGTCTGAAGGGACTCTCTACTCGACGAGACCGCATTGGGGTCCCGGTGTATGAGTCCTCGGGCCAATGCGTGCGCTGTCTCGTTTCCCCGGAGGCCCTCGTGGGCCGGAGTCCAAACAAGGTTAATAAGTTCTGCCGGTGTCGGGCCGGCTGTGAGAATTTTGACTGCTTCGACAGATACCCTGCCTGCGTTGTAGTTGCGGATAGCCGATTTGGAATCTGTTATAATCACCCTAACATTCCGTTGAGTTAAAGCCAGCGCAATGGCTACCTCCTCAGCCGCTGTTGCATCACTCTGTTGGGTGCTGCAGCACGAGACTCGGTCTCCGCCCTCCCTGGTCGCCAGGGCTACGAAGCCCGTTCTGCCTTCATATTCCGCCGCGTCCGTGTAAACCACGTCCTGTCTATTGGCTAATTTTTTCTGCAGAGCTTTCGCTCTGTCCTTTCGCCTACCCTCATGGTGTACCGGATGCATATTCCTTGGGAGTGGTGGGATTCTGATTTTGTTCCTTATGTCTGTTGGGATATTCTCCGTGTGTTTGAGCCGCGCTCGAGGTTCGAAGCCTAGCTTTTCTAGTATTTTTAGCCCCGAATGGCTGCGTAGAAGTCGTTGTTGTTGCGCTACTCTGGTAGCCTCAATGAGCTCGTCTAGGGTGTTTGAAATCCCCATGTTCAGAATTTTCTGGGTGGATGTGTACGGGGGGAGGCCCAGAGCGGTTTTGACGCCCTTCCTAATTAGGATTTCAATCTTGTTTTTTTTCTGCTTTGGCTAGCCGTAGGTATGGTGCCACGTATGTGATTCTGCTGATTACAAATGACTGAACTAGTCTTAAGAGGTTCGTCTCCTTCATTCCCGCGTGTTTATTTGCTATTCTTTTGAGTAGCCTACACGTCTGGCTTACACTCGATTCGAGTTTTCGTATCGTTTCGGTGTTCTTACCGTTTGTCTGTATCCTAAGACCCAGTACTCTAATCATCTCCACTGATGGTATTTTGTCCCCGTTTACCGTTAGCGTTATCCCATGTTCATGGGGCTTTGTTTGTCTCTTTTGTGGGCCGAGGAAGAGCGCTTCAGATTTCTCGGCAGAACATTTGAGTCCTACTTGTTTTAGGTACGACTCAATTTCCTCGATCGCTCTTTGGAGGGTACCTTCGATGTGCGCGTCACTGCCTCTGGTAACCCAGAGGGTGAGGTCGTCTGCGTATATTGTGTGGTTGAGCCCTTCTATACGCGTCAATTTCTGTGGTAAGCCAATCATTGCAATATTGAAGAGTGTCGGTGATAGGACCGAGCCTTGGGGAGTACCTTTGTTGCCCAGCCTTATGCCTTTCTCTTCCTTCCCTCCTAGGCTGATAGTAACTGTTCTGTTTGAAAGAAAGTCCTTCACGTAGTTGTATACCTTTCCCCCTACATTTAGAGTTTCTAAGCGTTCTAGTATGGCTGCGTGGTCAACGTTGTCAAAAGCTTTGGCCACGTCAAGGCCGACTATTACTCTGGTACATGGCCAGGATTCTGGTTCATCCGCTCCTAGTTCACAACGCCGTCACCACGGGCCGCATGAAGTTGAGCTCCTCCTCCTTCTCTTACATTCTTCCTCCCGGTTTGAGAGAGAGACGCTAGTAAGCTTCGCCCATTGTCCGCTTTGTGTGTCCTCCCCTCAAGCCAAGCTCCTCGGGAGGGGGGCACCCTTCGCGTTTCTGTTTTTTTTTTCCACCCAGCGTGTTCGAAACGGGCTGACTGTGCGGCTCCCCTAGTCTGTTCCTTTACTGCGGTGCAAGAAAAGAAAGAATCGGATTGGGGTTGAAGCGGTGTACACGCCCCGTCTTTGTCCGACTTTGAGGGGCCATTTGTCAAAAACTACTGGCGGTATATATGCACATCACACAAGATATGGCTAAACGTTCCAGAATTGTGCCAAGGCCCAGCTATCACTCAGTGAGTCCAGAGCATAATGCGTGGAATAGAATTTTTTTAGCGCTGCACCCAACTTCTCCCCGTGGGACGGTCTGTGTCTTCATGGTAAATGGTGTTTTGCTGTACAGAAAATCTGATGACTGGTGACAGAACAGAACTAGCGGCCGTATAAGCATCAGTAAGAACCTTGTGTTGCGCATTTGTTTACACGTCAGTGTTTTTATTTTTTCGAAGGAGGTTGCAGTTATAACCTGACTCACCATAATTGTCAAGTTTTTTCGCAACGGGGAAAAAAATTACGGACAACAATTAAGTCTATTGACGAGCTGTGAAGGAGAAAGCTTGCAGCGTGGCGTTCGGCTGTGGCGATGGCGTGCTGCTCTAATGCAATGGCCAGCCAAGCTGATCAGTTCACGCCACCCGAATGGAAGTTGATGAAGGCGACGATACCCAAACCCAGCTCGAGCCCCTGTGCTTCCTTTTTTCGAGTTGAGTTGAGTTGTCGACAGAAGGACGAAAGGAAAAGCACGGGCTTGCTTACTGGCTCAATGCGGAGCCACGCCCAGCCGCCTGCGTGCTGATAGTAGGAGGTGAAAGATGGGAGTAAAGAGACAGAAGAAAAGCACGCGCAATAGCCCGTAGGCCACGGGCCAATCCCGGAGGCAGTGCAATACCGGGCTGACCTGTGCCAGAGTGCGTTACGCCAAGCACTCCGCCATACTTTCAAAAATATGCGTAACACCCAAGCCTCAAGGGCCCATATGAGATATTAAGCCAGGTATGTGAATGGCATCCCCCTTCGAAAGCGGACCGGGGATTGAGCCACACCCGAATACTCGATCCTGTGCTTCCTTGCTATCGCTCCTGTTTATATTTCTCCTCCATATCATTTCCCTTTCTCCTCCGCCGGCTGCAGCTCGGGTGGTTAAGATATTAGATAGCAATTGCCACGGCCGGCAACATTATTTTCCTTCACTTTTGATGCGAAAGCTTCACTATGCTACCTCGTAACGATTTCGCGGTGCTTACGGTTTTGACCTTCAAGTGGGCCAGAGGTCAGTACTCTCACGGCGTGGTTCGAGCGTCCACCGATATATGTGAGACAGTTACTGCGCCATTTCCTTTCCTCAAAACCAATTTTAAAAACTAACCTTGAAAGTAAAAATTGAAAATTGGTTTTTTAATAATAATTGGTTTTGGGGGGGAAAGGAAATGGCGCAGTATCTGTCTCATATATCGTTGGACACCTGAACCGCGCCGTAAGAGAAGGGTAAAGGAGGGAGTGAAAGGAGAAAGGAAGAGAGAGGTGCCGTAGTGGAGGGCTCCGGAATAATTTCGACCACCTGGGGATCTTTAACGTGCACTGACATCGCACAGCACACGGGCGCCTTAGCGTTTTTCCTCCATAAAAACGCAGCCGCCGCGGTCGGGTTCGAACCCGGGAACTCCGGATCAGTAGTCGAGCGCCCTAACCACTGAGCCACCGCGGCGGGGCGAAAATTGGTTTTTTGAGAAAGGAAATGGCGCAGTATCTGTCTTTCATATCGGCTGACACCTGAACCGCGCCGTAAAGGGGAAAATGGAGGGAGTGAAAAAAAAAAGAAGAAAAAGGTGCCGTAGTGGAGGGTTCTGGAATAATTTAGACCACCTGGGGATGTTTAGCGTGCACTGACATCGCGCCCTATCCAGTGAGCCAATGCGGCGGGTTCCCTTCGTGGGTGCAGACGCACTTCGGAAAGTATTTTATTTACGAAACTTAATTTTTCTTTTTCTGATTAGGTCACGTGGTTTTTCCAAACCTCTGGGGAGGACAACGCCTGATTTTCCTCCTTATGAGCTGCTATGCTTTCGC
Source organism: Amblyomma americanum (assembly GCF_052857255.1). Classification (NCBI taxonomy): domain Eukaryota; kingdom Metazoa; phylum Arthropoda; class Arachnida; order Ixodida; family Ixodidae; genus Amblyomma; species Amblyomma americanum. The sequence continues at coordinate 337,618,287 of NC_135497.1, forward strand.
AAAAATGAAAATATGCTGCCTTCTACTTACGAACGGCGCTGATCATTTTACCTAGGCTGCTTGCACACAACATGTGTTTCCTGCATTTATACACAAGTATGGTGACAGGTTGCTCAGCGTACAAATTATTGAATAATACCATTTAAACGTGTAACCATTTTCGGGATGCGCTTGTATAGGAATTGTACCTGCATGCACGTGACTTTCTGGCGCCCTAGTTCACTGCCTTTTTCTGCATGTGTGTGTGTGTGTGTGTGTGTGTGTGTGTGTGTGTGTGTGTGTGTGTGTGTGTGTGTGTGTGTGTGTGTGTGTGTGTGTGTGTGTGTGTGTGTGTGTGTGTGTGTGTGTGTGTGTGTGTGTGTGTGTGTGTGTGTGTGTGTGTTTGTGTGTTTGTGTGTTTGTGTGTGTTGGGCTGAGTGTGTGGGTGTGCGCGCGCGCGCCACGGTAGAGTCCATTGCATGCAGTGGCGCAAAAACGCGGAGCTCCCACTTGGCTTTTCGCAAGTTTGGCTTGGTTAGGAGGGCGAGGGCCGGCTCAGGATGTGAAGCTTTTAAGTTCCATGGCTGATCACCGGCCTGTCTTATGACGTAGGGATAATGTAAACAGGAATTTCGAGAATGTAACATGCAACCAGATCCCTCGGATTTTTTTTTTCATCACATTACTCCGCATGAACATGTCCAGATATCGAGAACCACACGCTCGAGACAACACAGGCTTTTTGCGCGCGTGGTTTCCTTCTCACCGGCCTTGAGGAAACGCACGCGCCCATTTTCATACGACAGTAATTCATGTCCCCATAAAAAAAAGACATGCTATGCTTGATGAATCGTTTATCTTCAAGACAGTCACGTTTCCATGCCCGCCCCCCAAGTCGCCACGTGCTCGTCGGCCATGGCGGCCTCGTCGACGGCGACGTGCGCAAGCAGTCATATCGGAAAAGAGCGGGCTTTCTGCGCACCTATTCGCTTGCGTCAGCCGCCGCCTCATCAACCGTCGTCGGACGACGTGCGAAAATTATCTGGTAGGTCCACATTGGTGGCGGCGCTCACCATCGGGTGAAAATCGCCGGCCTCACGCCGTAAAAACGCCTCATGCATCCCGGCATTAAACGCTGTGGCTGAGCGGGGTTAAGATACTAGATTACGATACCTGGTGACATGACCAAGCGCCGTCACATGTCCGAGATGGGAGGTGCACTAGCGGGTGGCTGTTGGCTGGTTATACGGTCGAGTGCTCATTGCTCGCCGGGCTAAATGTTACGTCATGAGACCATGCGAAATAGCCTGAAATTTCGAATACAAATTATGCAGTGGACACCAAGCCGCAGAAAAGACCTGTTAATGCTATAGCATCATACCAACAAGGCGGAGATAAGTGTTCCCCAAATTTCTTAATTTCAGCGCGATTTCTTTTCTTTGTTCAAAAGTACTGCTCATAGTGCTGCCGCAATGAGGAGTTGTGTAGTCAAGTCATCAATGTTGTACTTTGCGATCGTTATGGAGCGCTTGGATTTTGATGTAGGCGAAATGCTAGTGGTCCGTGTACTGTTCGATTTCAGTGCATGTTAAAGAACCTCAGCTGGTCGAAATTTCCGGAGTCTTTCACTACGGCGTTCCTCATAGCCTGAGTCGCTTTGGGACGATAAACCATAAACCAAAACGCATGGAAATATTATACGGCTTATGGAAAAGCGTGATGAAGGAGATTCCACAATTATTTTTGGGTGTGACATAACTATGAGGGATCGGAAAGCAAGCATTGCTTTTTCACGTTGTAAGAACTCGCTCAGCGGCAGCTGGAGCTGTGATGCGCCAAACATACCTTTTCACGTATTTGAAAGCACTGCCTGACAAAAGTTTCAAAGACGATTAGAGATCATATAACGGCGGCAATGCGTCCCACCTGGTCCTCTTCGTTCCTTCTGTTGTTTTTCGTAACTGATCTAAATTGGGATCCAAGTGGAGACACATCACTTATGTTAAAGCTGAAATTTACTAACGTACCCTGACGCCCGTATCTACATGACGTTACTCACCAGCATGGTGACGTGACTCGATTACGACCGACGCTGAATACCCCCGGGAATTCGGTCCCCTCGCCGTCAACTGTGAATGCTGAGGCGGCCGCCGATAGAACATGCCATCGCAAATGAGAATCTCCAAAAGGAGGCCATATTAGGTTCAGGAGTGAAGTTGAAAATAGCGAAAATTAAATGTAGCAATGCGTACATTCAGTTTAACTTCTTCAGCCTACCGAATTTCCTAACCTGTCGAGTGTTTTGCTCAATTCTTTGTTCCTGTCCTTTTGTGCAAGTTGCAAAAAAAAAATAACGGTGGTTTAGCTTTGGTTAAACCTGGAGTGACGCGATAGCTACAGCTGCCCGAGTGGAACTTGGTCACGTGACCAAACACGTGACCAACAACGTGATCAGCCGCACCACGTGACCAACCACGTGACAGGGTGGCGGCGCATCCACAGGGTGTCAGCGCAGCCACAGGGTGGCGGTGCCGCCACCACCACGGCGCCGCCACGTTGAAGGCTCGAAATGCTGCCGTAATAATCGCTACAAAAACTCGTACAAAAAATCAAAGCGGCAGTTTACTTGACATGACAGAATACATTTATTATCGCATCACATCATGGCGCAGAAAAAGTCTAAACGATACATTTCGACAGTTTGCTAGAAATACACAATGCACTTATGCACAGAACCAGCTTGAGAAAGTGTCGGTAGTAAATATTAAGTATGGCAAAACTTTACACTTTCTACATAGACGTGTACCACTTGCAACCGCCACACATCACTAGGCTGGTTGTGAGGAAAGGAGAGGTGCAACATTCGCGCTATAATGAGGTCAGCCACATGAACCGCGCCGTTTCGCAGGGAACATAGGCAGCCAGAGGTGCACTGCGAAGGCATTTCAAGCGTGCACTGCAGTAATTATAAAACACAATTGGCCTAATCTTGATGAAACCCAAAAAACACAAAACAACACAGCGTGGCGCGATACAAAAAAATATAAACATATCATACATGAATACAGATACAGCGTGTAAATATTGCACATCAAGGAAGATTATCACAAATATGGCGAAGAACGAAGAACATTTACTGCACATATAAGTCGCCACAAGCACAAACAAAGCATTTCAATCTCGTTTAGTCGTACCAGCGAGAATGCGAGTTTTAGCATCGAGTGAAGAGACATAGTAAACCGTTCAAGCTGCAAGTGTGCACATACTGCACTACAAAAATTTTTGATGAATATTTCATTAAAAAAGTAAGAAATGATAAAAACTGAGGCATACAGACTTGTGGAACATCGCGAGCAGGCAATTGTTAATTGCAGGCAATTTTTGCTAATAGAAGTCAAGTCGACTGCTGAAAACATCGTTTTTCTCTTCGTTTGCGAAGCATTTCACGCAGTTTGGGAACTGATTTTACTTTCGTTGAAATGCCAGCAGCTTTCAATTCGGTCCGCAGTTCAACCGCGTCCATATCCTCGATGCAAGCGGGAGGTGTATCCTCGCGATCCATTTCAGGAGCGCTTCGAGCCCTATTTGTGCGACTCTCTTCAATCATACCCTCAACCCAGTATGAACGATCGTGTTTTTTGTACGCTCGACTTGTTGTTACGTGCGCGCTATTCTCAAGGCGTTTTGCCAGCTTCAGCGCATCGGCGGCCGCATTCCATTTATTGGATCTTGCATGATGCAAATGCTTCAGAATATCATTCTTTTTCTCAATGCCTTCGCTCGAAAACCACCCCAAACACTTGAATTCTTTATGCTTATTTGAGGCATGACAGACAAGAATATGCATATATGGCGTCATTCTTTCAGCCCCGTAACCCTTATTCCCTCGTTCTCCAAGTTCTAAGTACGTTTTATGGAATTTGGCTATTTCTTGTTCGATGCTTTCGCCGGTCGTGTTATGTTCAAAATGATCAAAAATGCGACTAAGCATTTTCCAAAGTGAGATGATTTTTTTTTCTGTTTCCGGGCTGAGTTTTCCAGTGAGCCTCTCTGGCAGCATTTCGAGCAGGCGCTCGCAGGAGTCTCCTTGAATACAGGTGAAATTTTTTCCTTTTCTTTCGTCCTGCCACAGTTCAAATTTTACACCACAGCTATTAATTGCCTGCACAATTGCTTCCACGTGAGTGCTCTTGGTGTTTAAGTTCGTAACTTTATCGCGGTTGTCTTTGTCCATTGCTTCGACAATCAATCCATCAACCAGGCGATTAACGACTCTAATGCGCATGTGTAAAATGTCTGGAACCACAAATGCAGGTTCAATGTTGAATAGGGGAACGACTTTCATTCCGAATTCTTCAACAATGCCGTCCTCCCTCATGTTTTTTAGAGTGCGTAGAAAAGGCGGCTTATTACACTCCTCTGTGTTTGCCCCAGCTCTGCTTCGTTCCTTTAAATTAATACGACAGAAAGGACATGGGTGCCTAGAAGACGCTGACTGCAATCCTTGAACCATGAGCAAGAATTTTAGATCTGAGCCCAGACAGACTATGACGGGAACTTCCTGTCCTTCCAAGCTGACACTGCCCCTTTTCACAACACTGTTAACTTCGTCTATCAAATCCTTCAAACTTTCTCTAATCTGAAAATAGTTTTCAGAGACTTCGACGACTGCGAGCAGGCGATGTAAGGTATGGCTCTGCAGCCTCCGGCTGCTGTCAATCAGGAGACAAGATAGAGTTGTCCAGCTTGTTCGTGTGCTGACTACACAGCCACCTCCTTCTATTTTGACCAAAATTGGCTGCGACCTGAGCTGTTCTCCTGTCATACCTCTATTCACTGCGTACTCCGCAACGGCAGTTTCAAGTTCGTGCACAAAAGACACCTGAGCGCCAGCTGCTTCTCCTAGGGTTTTAAACACAGCAGTGCTTTCGTCTAGTTTTTGCCTGTATGAATTGATGACACGGAGCGAGGGTAAATTAGGGACAGCTGAAGACATTTTTTCCCAAAAAACAATGCTTACAAAGTGGTTGTCTAAGAGCGCGGTGATTGCACGGACGCTTTTCTTCTCGGGGGAAGAAAGATCCTGATAGTCAGTTTTACCATTACTGCGGTATTCTTTTTTGATTCCTCGCTCCACGGAGATTCCGTCAATGTCAGAAAAAGTAATTTTGTGCAGTAGCCCTCGAAGGTCTTCTACAACCAACTGGCATAAGTCCAAGCCATAGCTTTCCAAAATTTCTTCTAGCCCTTGAACTATCACGCTGCCTACAGAATGCAGCTTTCTTCTATCGGTGCTTTTCGAACCTTCCCCGACCCTTTTTCCGCAGTTGTTGAGCAAGCGGCAGTTTTTTGCCTGTGATGACAGGCTTTTGTTTTCTTTTTGCAGCTGAAGGCATTTTGCCTCAAAATCCTGAATGGACTTACGCAGTTCAGAAAGAGACCGTTCTGATACACCCTCCATTCGCTTCACTTCTTCTTGTAAAGCTTGAATAATGATGTCCTTGATACTGTTATTTGAATTTTGAACAGAACTTTCCTTATCGAAGGGAATTTTTACATGGCGCTCTTTTTTAAGGAACCCCTCTTTTGCTCGGCCATTATTATTTCTGTACTGAGTATCTACCGAGGAGCAGAGGCTTCTAAATCTTGTCTCTACTGCAACCTTTAAACTCTCTGGGATGGACATGGCAAGTGGAATAAAAGATGTTATTGTCTCAAAATAAGATTTCTCCAAAACCGTTTTGTTGCTAAAGATTTCCAGAACTGTCTTATTTGTCAATGTAAATGAAATTGCACATTCAGAAATCTCTAAACGCAAAGCTCCCGAACTCATTTTTAAGAAATTCTAAACAACACAAATTAAAATGCAAGAATCAATACTATATCGAAAAAAAAAAGTTCCAAAACGTTTGCTGGCAACATATATGTGAAAGGCGGAAGGCTCACTATTTCTGTGGGTTAGGTTCTGCATGCAACAACCTTCGACACAAGGAACATTTGCAGACTTTCCACAGGATAGCCGATTGGAAAGAGCTTGCAAGCTTTCTGTCGTGTCACAGCAGCCTTCACACGCACTGGGAACTCAATTGCCACTACACTGCCAAGTTTCGTTTCTCGAGTATGCCACCCAAAGGGAAGATTCAGCTTTGAAAAGTCTGACTCATTGCAAACAATCCAACCCCTTTCGAGCGGCCTTCCTTTCCTACTGAAAACCCATCTAAAGATGTCCAGGTCTATGTTCACCTTGACAAGCCCGCTGGATCGACGGCTGTTGGAAAGTTTCTTTTGCACAGCGTAAATTAATTCCTCAGCAGCAGCTTCCAGTCGTTGTGGCGATGGCTTGCTTGGGTGCTTAAATTCCCCGAGAGACAGGCGCCGTTCAGATTTTTTCTTGGTTCAACGGAGCAATGCCACTTGGAATATCCTTTCCATTTTATAAGGTATCCCTTGCTCTGTAAAAAAAAGATGGCATGGTGAAACATTTAGCGCAAGAAAACTCACACACGCGGAGGAACGACAAAACGAAGCACAAGTGAACCAAAGAAAAGACAAAGGAAAGATATGTCACTACGAAATGAAGAGCCAATGAACTTGAATGGTAATTTATGCAAATGCTAACATATCCATTTGTGACGAAATGAGTGCCTTAGAGGACTTAAGTTACTGGGGATTGAAGGGTTTGCTCAAAATCTTGACCGCGTTATCTACCTTACTGGACTCAGGCTGCCCGCTTAGCGCGAAAAAATATATTTATGAAAAATGCTTTGTCTCTGGCATCATCACTAAGTTTGGAAGTCGAGTGTTCAAAACTGGCGGTAGTAGTAGTAGTAGTAGAAAACATTTATTCATAGAAAGGTAGGATAAAGAGGCGGGAAAAAACAGATTTTGGGTGGAGTCCTTATTTCAGGACCCCAATGTCCACCGCAGTTGCTCTTGCTTGGGATATCAGGCTACGCTGGGTCACCAAATCGGAGCTGAGCAGGGCAGACTCCCACTGTTCCTCGGATTGATGTTTGTCTAGTTCGGGAGGCTTGCTACCGGAGCAGCCCCATGTTGCATGGTATGTTGTTGGAATTCCGCCACACCAGGGGCAGATTCCGTCGTATCTATCGGGAAACATGATATGGTATTTGTGTAGGTTTGGGAAGGTGTTCGTCTGTAGTTGTCGCCAGCCCCTCGCCTCTGCCGCCGTTAGCTTCGAGTGTGGTGGGGGATAGACTTGCCTTTGCGTTCGGAGAAGGAGGAGGCGTTCGCCGTACATAGAGGGAAGAGGGGTGACGTCGGGGAGGTTAGTCGCTCGGTTGGTGTATCTCGAGCTAGACTGTCCGCGGCCTTGTTTCCCTCGAGCCCCTCGTGCCCAGGAGCCCAAGTGATTTGGTGCTTGCATGTGGAATTTTTAACATGGGGGGTAGTCATAATGGGAGCGATGGAGTGTGGAAGTCTGCCAGTGAGGAAGAGCCGACACGCCGACTGGGAGTCTGTAACAATTTTTAGTCCGTTTCGCGTGGTATAGCCGTGCTGGATGGCGAGACCGAATGCGGCCGTTTCTGCTACTGTGGGAGAGCAGTTGCGTAGAGAGGCGCTGGCGATTTCCTTGAGGTTGGTGTCCAAAACTACCGCCACCGCGTTCGTGGAATTGGGGTACATGGCTGCGTCGACGTATACAGCATTTCGTGCCTGTCGGTGTGTGCGGCGCAGGTAGTCCACTCGCGCCTTTCGTCGTCCCTTTTGTGAGTCCGAGTGAAAACTGGCGGTATACCAATTGCGGAGACATTTTGTTATAGGAAGTCTCCCTGACTGCCGCGCTTTGGGGCCTCCTACTGTGCAATTTTACTAATTTCTCTAACACATTTTAGTCAATGAAAACCTAAAAACCTAAAGAAAACGTGATCAAGACACCTCTTATGTTTATATTCCTCGCAGCTTATTTATATGCAAGCTAACAACATTTTTTCAAACATCAATAAACAAATGCAAAAGAAAAAGGTTTGAATTTTTCTGGGCTCTCTTATACAGATAACAGCAGTAACACATACCAGGTGTTACATTGAAGACTAAGTCATCATCAAAATTAAGCTTTCTCGGATTAGCTCAGCTAACAAAGCGAAAGTCGTCGGCGTTCATTGTGTTCATTGGTGTTGGCGTTGACAACTTTCTTGGTGATTTTGTGGAAAGGAAGGGCGCATATAACTGGCCACCTGTGTAAGTGGGCGCCTCAATAGCGCTTTGAGGTACGGGATGGTGGTGAGAGAAAGATGTGGGCTGCATGCATTAGCGCTGACAACGTTGTGGCAGACACGCGGCACTGCAGCAATAGGCCGCAGCCTGACCAACCTCTCGCGATCAGCCATTAATTCAAATGCCACATGCCAGGGTGGCAGGTTGGGCGCACTGCTCATCCAGTGTGCGGAACGCACTCAACGCTACAGACGCTAAGCCGCGTCTGCTTGCACGATACATACAGCTCTCGCTCTCTAACAAGGTTCAGCAGTAGTTGAGCAACAGCTAATATTTTTTTATCCAGCTGATACTCGGCTAGATAACGTGGTCAGGCAGCAGCCGCTGCACGGCTGTGGAGCCCCTGCGCAGAGACGGCGAAGACTAGGCTTGGCGGCGCGGCGAAGTCACTTGCTGGGTTGCTATGGCAGCGGCGCAGCAAGGACGTTCAGGATCAAACGTGAGGTGACGGCGAAATCGCTCCGACGAAAGCAGGAAAAGCTTTCACATTTAAAATATGGATTTTGCGGCATAGTATACCAGTGCCCGCAAACTGTAGCTAACCGGTAGTTACCCAGTAGTTAACAGGCAGTAAACCGGGAGGAAGCTGGTTTACTAATTATGATTTTAACTTTTAACTATTAGTTAGGCGCCTAGTTGCAGTTGAGGTAGGTTACTAATATCCGTATCAGTTTTTAGAATTTCGAAAACGCGATTACCCTCATCGCAGTGGCTCGACAAAATTTGGCTACATCATGCGATGGCTCAGTGGTTAAGGTGCTCATCTGCTGAGCCGGAGTACCCGGGTTGGCACTCAACCGCAGCGGCTGCGCTTCTATGGAGGCGAAACGCAAAAGGCACCCATGCGCTGTGCAATATCACTGCACTTTGAAGATCCCTAGTTGGTCGAAATTATTCTGGAGCCCTCCACAACGGCACCTATTTGTTCCTTTCTTCTTTAACTCCCTCCTTCATCTCTTCCCTTACGGTGCAATTCGGGTGCCCGCCGAGATAGGCGGGACAGTTACTATGTCATTTCCTCTCCTTAAAAGCCAATTTTCAAGAACCAGTTAGCGCCAAAATACATGCGCTTTCGAAAGCATGCAAGCAAAGAAACCTTTCCAGTGCGCGTAACTAGTCGAAACAGCCAAATTTTGTCGATCCATATGGCCAAAGGTAACCATGTTTTGGAAATTCTAAAAACTTATATGGCTATTACTAACTACCGGCTACAAATCTAAAATTACGACTAAGCGCCTAACTGCGATTGTTAAAAGTTAATTATTAAAATCTAGTTAACCAGCTGAATAGTTAAAACGATTCACCGGAAACAATTCACACTGGTAATACTGTGCCGTAAAAGCCATATTTTAAAGCCAAAACGCATATTTTTGAAACGTCTTCCAGGTAACACCTGGTATACAGAGTCGCTCAGCTAATGCTAAGGAAAGCTTGAAGAAACAAATGCGCGCGCTGCAAATATTCTGCACTTGCAAGGTTTAGGTTGTCATCTGTTCTATCCAAACATATTGTTGTGCGCTTATTTTTATTCCTCGAGATGGGAAAGCGAACCAGCTGCAGGTTTTTTTTTATGTGTCAAATCTTGACGCTTCACTCCTCTGTCAGTAGGTATGCTATACCGTTTTACATCGCCCACGAGCGATTCCTCTTTAATTCGCTCGCCTTGCATGCTTTGCATCATGTCTACTTGTGAATGACAACGTATCCGGTAACACTGGCATGCGTACATAAGTAAATAAAGTCCTCACTTGGTCTACATTTATGTTGAAAATGTTGAGCTAAAGTTATGAATAACAAGAGAGATAGCGCTACTTGTTAATTACGTACTTCAGAAATATTATGTCCAGCAGAAGGCGCCTGCTGTATTTCTGCATTATTCGGACCTTTGCATGTTATCTCTTTAAGCTTCGCTAAATTATCTGCAGTGCCTTGCATATCCTTTGGAATATTAATACATTTGCTCCGACGTCTCCCTGTACTGCTTTTTTCTGGCCAAATGTTGTAATTTTACCTAATAAAATATGAGAGCACTACGTAAACCGCAATTAGCACCATGTAAGCAAGGGCCTTAAGCTGTTTGCATGCTATAAAGATGAACGACCGGTCGTTGTGTACATTTTTTATGGTCGTTGTTTTATGAGGGTTTAACGCCCCAAACCGACTCAGGCTATGAGAGACGCCGTAGTGAAGGGCTTGGGAAATTTCGACCACCTGGGGTTCTTTAACATGCATCGACAACGCATAGTACACGGGGCTCTCGAATTTCACCTGCATCGAAATTCGACCGCCGAGGACGGGATCGAACCCGCATCTTTCGGGCCAGCAGCCGAGCGCCACAACCACTCAGCCACCGCGGCGGCGTGTCACGTGTCGCATGTGCAATGTTGAATGCTAACTGTGATGGGTGGCAATTCTATGTAGTAGTAGTAGCGGTGATTTTATCCAAATAATAAAAAGAAAAGAAGGGAAAGATTTTTCCTGCTGCGAGCACCTGAGCTGGGGCAGCGCAAATAAAGGGATATCAGGCAGATTAGAGAAATGAAATAACTATAGCCATAAACTATAGGAGGGAGAGTGGTCAGGAACTATGTACAAGTATTATCTTTACAAATTCGCAGTTATATGTCAGAAAAAAAAACGAAGAAATTTTGAGGACACTGAAGACTTCTTGTGAAATCATGGAATGCGAAAGAATTAATGTTTAATCGTGGCCCTCGTGGATAGCTCCAAACGAAGACGCGTCCTTTGTTTGTTCTTGTTCCCAGATCATTACCCGCCGCGGTGGCTCAGTGGTTAGGGCGCTCGACTACTGAGCCGGAGTTCCCGGGTTCGAACCAGACCGCGGCGGCTGCGTTTTTATGGAGGAAAAACGCTAAGGCGCCCGTGTGCTGTGCGATGTCACCGCACGTTAAAGATTACCAGGTGGTCGAAATTATTCCGGAGCCCTCCACTACGGCACCTCTTTCTTCCTTTCTTCTTTCACTCCCCCTTTATTCCTTCCCTTACGGCACGGTTCAGGTGTCCGCCGATATGAGAGACAGATACTGCGCCATTTCCTTTCCCCAAAACACCAAAGCGTGCTTGTGGCCTCGAGCGCGTTTGGTTCGCAACCTAGTGGTTGTGTCGAATTCTGCCTAAGCCTCTTATCTTCTTTAATCGAAACGATAACCCCACACTGAATTTCCGTGACAATCCTTCCACACAAACCAAATCCACAGTGATTGCACACGCATGTAAGCTCTACGCTTGTCATGCTGTAGGAATTAAAAAAAAGTTACCAACAAGCTCTACAGACCACCCTGAATTGTGTAATCAGGACATGCAAACAAACAAAAAACGTAACATGGACCGAGGTGCTTAAAGAAATGGCTTGGGAAGGTTGTTACTTACCGTTTTGGCAATGACTCTCTCGACCAGGTGGTACATCAAAACTTCAGCAGAAGAAAGTCAATGGACGCAGGGAACTGGCTAACCAGATGCAGCTGATGACAGACAGTAGCGAGACAGCCAGGTCCTGAGGAGCTTAAAAGATGCGGGAGACGAGGGCAAGGTGTATGGGGGGCGATGGCGGTTACATGGAACTGGCTAAGGGAAAATCTTCCTTCATTGGCACCGCCGAAGATGCAAGGGATCTAAATCTAGCTCAGAACGATCTCCCATGGCTCCGGACCCTGGGTTTAAAGACCTAGAAACCCGGCCCACCTCTTGCATCGCCCAATCAACAGCAAACTAACCCATCATTGGTTTACAAACTTCATGGCACGCCCTCCAATTTCGGCAAGGTTCAAACCCTCTCCCTGAAATACACAGCACATCTAAATTGCTATAAGAAAATGTAATTCCGGGAATGAACCCTCGAAATGCTTGGGCCAACAGGTTTACGTGCCACGCCCATTCTTCCACAGTATTACTCAAACTCTCTCCCTTAAAAAGTAAAAAGAGAAACATATGAAAATACATCAAAACATTCCCATGCCGCTCCCAGCTTTACGCCAATTACCGATATTCAACCGAACGCTACCGCTGCGAGTAGTAGACTACTTGTCTTCGGGATGACTGTTGACAGGCGTCCCCGCAAAATCTTGAAAGAGGCGCCAGCCTGTCGTTGCTGCCTCTGAACACGCTTCAGCGTTTCGTTAAGCAGGCCCACTTCTCGGGACCCGTTGGTATGCCCCATCCTCTGACTTCGACGCCGTCGCGGCTTAGACGCGGCGTCTGCTTGCCGCGTCTGCGCTGACCATGCGCTATGCTACGCTATCACTGCGGTGGTTTCCTTAGACGGGCGAAGGGGGGCGGGCGGTTTCGGGAAAACGTCTTGGCTCCTTTCCTCTGGCTCGGTCTTTGCCTTCGCCGGTCTACGCCCGCTTGCCTCGCCATGCACGCTTCCTGCTGACGGGGATTAACAGGGAAATCGCCGCATCTCGGCGCCGGGCTGTCGACAAACCCTCGGATGGTTCGAACCTCGGCTTTTTAAGCCCTCGTGTTGAAGACATCCGGGTCAGTGGCTGCAAAGCATGGATGTAAGAAGCGGGAAGTGTCCCCAGGGAGCGATTAACATTCTTCCCTGTCTGTTGGATGTGCCACGACTCAAGTAGAAGCCTCCTGTGCGGGTTAGCTTCGGTTTCCAGTACATTAGTGCCGTCAACGTCCATTCGGTGGTCGCATGCCTCGCAGTGTTCGGCCGCAGCGCTGCGGTCGCGGTTCATTTGTCGGACGTCCGCTTTGTGTTGCCTCATTATTTCGGCGAAGTGAAGTTCTTCGTTTCCCCTATGTACGATTCCGGGAAGACCGAGCAGGACATTTGGTATACAACCTCTTGGGCCCTTTCTTTTGGGTGACGGCCGTTTGGGGGGGGGGGGAGAAGGCGTCCGATGGTGGTAGTCGTAAAGCCACTGAATAGACTGTGCGTTGTTAGCACTCTTCATTACCGAGAATGCGTGCCAGCGTCTCGCTCACGCCTTTCACGCATGGAATGCAAAACGTTTCCACTTCTGGCGTGTGTTTCTTCCATGCACATGCACATGTGTTCGCCCCGGCTAAACCATTCTTATTTTTTGAGAATTGAAAATTGTCCACCCACCCCTTCCACCAATGCAGACACCTTTGCTGCGCCTTCGAAGCTGATTTCCCGGACTTTGGGACTTTAAACCTCGTAAAACCAAACGAGTGAATCCCCCCACAATAACGACCAAAATAAAGTTATGGTCTGATACATATTTCCTTGTTCTGTTGTGCGAAAAACTTTTTTTGACTGTCGATATTTTGTTCACTGAAGAGGGCTAGGTCGGGCTGGTTGGTGACTGTTGACGCAAACGACTGGACAGCATCAACGGTACGGAAGAGAATACAGACACCATCGCATGTGTATGTGTTCTTCTTTTCTGTCCCGTCTGTTAGCGCATTTCAGTCGTTACCAGCAACATGTATTTTTTCTTTGCCTATATTCATAATAATTCGAAACTATTCAGTTCGCAGGCAAAAATGCGATACTCGCACACCCTATAAGGTTCTCGCTCTGAAAGAACAAAAGTCACTGGCTTTTTTCCTCCTCTCTTAGTCTGTCCAACAGCCATTTCTCAGGCGCCAATACACGCCGCGAAGGCGGGCCAAGACCATGTGGATTGAGTACTGAGGAGAACAGAACGGCGTCAGAGGCATGTAGTAGTAGTGGTGGTTTTATTGAAATAATGACGAAAAGGAAGGAAAATATTTTTGCTAGCCCCGGCATATGCCATCGATACTGAAGCACCTGAGCTGGGGCAGCGGATAGCAGCATAGCAGGCAGAACGGGGAAATGAAATGAAAGAGGTAGAAAAAACTGTGTTATACTCTGGTGCTTCTTTGTGCGGACGGAAAGAATTTCGAGGCTTGAAGAAAAGAGGTTGAGGGGCGCTGAACGGACAACTTAAACCGCGAAGAGAAGTTCTGGGAACCTCGAAGAGCTGCAAGCCATGAAGAAAAGTCCCCCGAGAGCGCCGCTGTACTCCGACTGCCGTTAACCGGACCCTGCTTCCAACACGTGGGTCGGAACGCGTTCGCACGGGGAGTCAGACGTGCTGGTCGTCGGCTTCGGCGATTTTCAGCCGGAGCAGCGGAAGTTTCCGCCTGACCCTAGCAAGATCATCCCCAACGTGCACTGAAAGCTGTCGGGAACATCTGGACACCAGTTTTTTCCAAGGTGGGCCCGGTTAAACCCCCTTTTCGGGCAACACATGGCCCGATCGGGCCGGTGGCGCGGCTAGGCCTAACGGCCGAACCGGTACCCGGCACATCGGGGCCTCTGGCCACTGACGCCAGTATGGCTGCTACGCAAATCTCCTGCCGAGGCTACGACCCCGAGAACATGCACTGGACAACGGTTCACCCAGCGGAAACCGCAGGCCCAGTTTCGGCAACGGTTACCCCAGCGGCAACCGGAGGCCCAGATTCGGCAAGATTTCGCAGCGCCGCGTTGAACGCCGCAGTGCTGCGCCGAGCGCAAGACCAAGCCTTAAAGCCGGCGTCCGTAGACGCGGCCGGCGTTCACGCCGGAAACCAGCAGTCACCCGCCCCGCGCGCGGCGGGCCGCAGTCGGCGACTGCTCACGAAGTGGAAACCGCCTGTTATTCCCAAGCCTCTCCAGACGACTACGTCGTCGTCATCAAGCCCCGGACCCGCGTCTCGTTGTACAAGACTTTCCAGGAGACCGGCTACGGCCGGGCGTTCACGGCTCTCCTGGGCGCGCAACCCGCAACAGATCTTACCATAATACCGGTAAGAGAACAAAACGTCATTATTGCTCACACTGCGAAACCTGAGCTAGGCGACCGTATCATCGGTGAATTTGAACTTAATGGACCCGACGGGAAGGTCCCCCTTGTGGGGCACCTGCGCCAAGACGACAAGGACGTCTGCTACGGCGTCATTACCGTCCGTAACTCTGAAACTACGGACTCGCTCCGTACTAGGCTCCAATGGCGCTTCGGCACCATCGTGGAAGTGCGAAAATTTGGGACATCCAACAAAGCGAGACTGACTTTCGCCGGAACAGAGAAGCCACGTTTCGTGCACTACGACTCGGAGCTTGTACAAGTTAGGCCTTACCAGCGAACCATTCCAGCCTGCCGACATTGCGGTGTGGTCGGCCACCGCGTGGACGCCTGCCCCGGCCAGAGGCTGGACCGGTGCGGCCTGTGCGGACAGCAGGCTCTACTCGTTGAGGGGGAGCGGGCCCCTCACCAGTGCAACCCAAAGTGTTCAGTGTGCGGCGTGGCCCATGCCACGGGGGGCCCAGCGTGTACTGCTAAATATCGCGCTATCCAGCCCACGCAGGCCGAGCGCGGGCGTAAATCGAAGCGAAACCGACGCAAGCGTGGCAAGCGTCGCCCGGACAAGCTGAAGGCCAAGGCTGCCGACCAAGCCATGGACCAGCCTGTGAATTCCTCTACTGGGAGCCAAGGGAAACCTCCAGCTGCGCCACCGCCGCCTCAAGCCGGTGCAGCGAAGCCCCTCGGACCTCCACAAAACGGCGGCTCCAAGACGTGGGCAACCGTTGTCAAGCAACACTCCCAGGTGAGCGGCGCCGGCAGGGCAGCTTCTCCCTTCGCTCCCCCTTCCCAATCCCAACAACGGCCAATCTCTGCCGAACAAAAAGAAATATCTGCTCTCCGCGAGCAGGTTGCAAATTTTCAAAAGCGCCTCGCAATAGCGGAGGCCCGCCAAAATTCCCCCAACCACACCTCTGCCTCACCCGCAGCAGAGGCAATGGAAAGCGACGCAATCCCTTCAGGACAGGCTGCGCATGCCCTCACGGCACTCGAGGCGAGAGTGAGCGCGCTCGAAACTCAAGTTAACAACAGAATATCCTCATTGGAAACGCAAATCAATGCCACACTTACGGCGGCACTCAACAAAATTAGCCACCTTGCGGCATCTATCCCGAACCTCATAACCGCTCAGTTCGCTCAACTCACCCGCGCTCCCAAGCGCGCTGGCCCGCTCAAAACCTCCGCAGGCCCGCAGCTCAAAGCGTCTAGGCGTCGAATCGCCGGAGAAGAAGAAGAGGTCCCCTGTGCCATCCTCAGTATAGAGAATGCTCCTCTCTTTGGAGCCACTGGCTCTCAAGCCTCCTCTCTCCAAACTCACAACTCTACCTTTGATCATGGCGGGCGCCCCTAGAGATAGGAAGCATCCGCGAAGCAATTCGATCCCTATTCAAATTGTACAGTGGAACTGTCGCGGATTCAAGGCACGCACAAAGCGAGCCGATCTACGCCTTTTCCTTACAACGTTCCCAGAATTACCTGCTGTGGTGGCCCTTCAGGAGCCAGGAAATGGCGCCACCCTTGCCAGTTACACGGTGTACCAGCAGGATGCGCATAGCTGCCTCTGCGTACATAAAAATTACACGGCCTCCCAGGTTGACCTGGATCTTAGCGCTACTTTCTCCTATGTAATGGTGACGATCCTTCCGCTACGCAAACAGGACCCCCCATTGCACATACTCAACATTTACTGTCCCCCAAAGCTACCAAATGTTACATTCGCAGATATCTTCAGCCGGGCTTTGAAGGTCGCGAATCGGGATCCCCTCATAATCGTTGGGGACTTTAATGCTCCCAGCACCTTATGGGGGTACACACGTGAAGAGAAACGCGGACGCAAGTTGGCGGAGCTTGTTTCCACACTGGGCCTTACTCTTCACACGGATCCCGCGCAACCCACTCGTATAGGTAACTCCATTACACGCGATACGTGTCCGGACCTCACCTTTACGAAAAATATTCGCTATGCAGATTGGAGGAACACCGAGGAATCCCTCGGTAGTGACCACTGCATAATTACCACTACAATCCATACCAAGCCATTCACAAGACCACAGGCCAATGCAAAACTACCCGACTGGACCAAATTTAGGAACAGTTACACCAATCCTCAATCGATAATGGACCAAGGATACTCAACGTGGTCCCAACACCTAGTATCCCACTTGAAATCAGTCGAGCAAAATGTTCAACTCTCAGAGGCGAGCCCGGCGGTAGATAACCACCTCCTCCACCTCTGGGAGGCACGACACAGCCTCGTCCGCCGCTGGCGTCGTCAAAAACACAATCGGAAACTCAAAATTCGAATTGCGGATATCACCCAACAGGCGGCACAATACGCGGCCCAACACGCCGACTCCAATTGGGTGCACCGATGCAACACTGCAGCTCGGCAAATGTCGAGTCGGAGTACGTGGCGCCTCTTCCGCGCTCTTATTGATCCGGCACAAACCCGTACTGAGACACAAAAACAGCTTCAAAGGGCTATACATAACTTCACTGGAGACACGGCCAAACTGGCCGATGCGCTCCGCGACCAATATTTGAGTATACACCAGGATCCCCGTGGTCAGGCGTACTCGTATGCAGGTTCCGAGAACGCGGATTTGGATCAACCGTTCCAGCTCCATGACCTAAAAGCGGCCCTGGCTAAAATGAAGCGAGGTACAGCGCCAGGCCGGGACAAGGTGACGGTAAAGCTTATTGCCAACCTCCCAGATCCCGCCTACGAAACTCTCCTCGATTACTTCAACACTATCTGGATTGGAGGCACACCTCTCCCCATAGATTGGAAAACGGCACTAGTAACTTTCATTCCCAAGCCAGGTAAAGCCATTAACACCGACAACCTCCGGCCCATCTCCCTCACTTCGTGTGGGGGGAAGCTGATGGAGACTATGGTCCGCGACAGATTGTCGGCTTTCCTGGAACAACAAAACATTTTCGCAGACACCATGTACGGGCGTCGCCTCATCCGCAGCCTGATCCGGAATTCAATTTCAATCCGGCCATCACCTTTAAAGAGATCACCTCTCTTTATTAAAATTTTCATGGTCTCTATCCCCCTCCCTGTAAAGGCCTCACCAGGGTGGAGGAGCGCTGGCTTCTCCGCCTCTATACCAATACTGTACTGTGCCCGGCAGTACTTAAGCACTTCAATTCTTCTTTCTCGGGCGCGTGCCCACACTGTGAGGAGGAGTTTTCGGACACCTACCACATGGTGTGGGCATGCCCTTCCAATCCTGCCTACCCACCCCACCTCCACCCCACTCGAGAGGCCTGGGAAGCTGCCCTGCGCGGCTGCTCCGAACTCCATGCCCAACAGGCATTGGTAGCTAGAGCCCGAGCCGCTGCGGAAGCTACAGGGATCCCGGACTAGGGCTCCCTCCTAGTGTTTGTAAGGGACGGGCCCTTCCGGCTCGCCCCATCAACCTCTCACTGTAAATAGAAATAAAAGTTTTCCTCCTCCTCCTCCTCCAACACGTGCTCGAGCGCCCGTGAGCTGGCACCGATGTATTTGGACGGCGTCTCCAGCAGTGGGCATACGTAGACCGGTTCTGTCGTATGTTAAGAGCGCCGACTTTGGGCGCGTGCACCCAAAAACGGCCCTTGGAGCACACTTGCAGAATATCGAGCGTCCTCTACAGTTTGCCAGCCAAAAACCCTCGTTTACAGACGGCAATCTCGCATTCTTGTACGAAAAATGAGTTTGAAGAGGTTCCTTTATCTGTATGAGAGAGTAGACGTTGAAAGGATGTGAGGAGCGGGTCGAGATAGGTACTCGTCAAGAGAATTCGGTCATTCTAGCTCTTAGAGGTGGCGCGGCGGTAGTACGGTACTGCGGACGAGGCGGTGATGGCGCCGATGCCATAGCGTGAGTCTTTATGGAAGCAAACCGGCTTCTTTAAAAATCACACCAAAGGTGTCACAACGTAGAGTCTAGATAAGCAGCAGTAAATGATTCTTGGTCATTAATACGCTCCTATGCTTGAGTTTGGCTGCTTTACAGGATAGAAATAAATCTTTATCGATATTCGCATGGAATCGCTAGTTCGCAAGTGCCGCGCGCGCAAAAACCGCGTCGTTGAAACTTGCGAACTTAGCATGGTGAAGTGCGATGAACACTTTGAAGCGTAATTATTTTGCGCGTTCACTTTCTTTTTCTTTCGGCACTTATCCGAAAGCGTAAATAAACTACTTTAATGACCCAGACAGTCTAACGCTATGTTTCGTGCCTACACGAGTGCGGCCCTTACCCGCGTAAATGCGGTATGTGTATTTATTGTGTGCTGGCCTTATAAGGATACCATTGAAAAAAAAAATCAGGAGTTGGTAACAATGGCCATTCCGCAGCGTAATATTACAGCAGTGATCAAAATCAGCTTTTTAATGTTGGACTGCATCAAACAGCCAGAAACATCAAAATCCTTGAGCCTACAATTTCGACGTTGATTGACTGCTTGTTTAGGTAAACAGAAAAGTTTTACAAGTGGTCTACATTTTCTCGCGGAGGAATTCGGTTCGGTGGCCCTGAATGTGCGCGTAGCTTTACTGCAGACTAATTTCCGACTATATATAGTCCATCTGCAGCGTACGTTGGTCGCATATATGCGGTAAAAGAAGAGGCAACGTAGCTGTTGTTTGAAGCGGCAGCCAGGGGGTCATTCGAGCTTTATAGTACAGTAGAAGTTAGCGCTGAAAATGTGTTTTTGACTGGCGGGTTAAAACGCTGTGATCGAGTGAGCAGACGACGGTTGCCAAGAAGCGTTCACAATTATACAACCACTTTACGCATTATATCCGAGAAATATATGTACATTGTGAAGTTCTTGCCATTCATGTCGCTCTTTAGCAGTCACGTCGTGGCCAGAAAGCCGTGTTTAATCTAGACCAGAACGGACTGAAGCTCGATGAAAAATGTGTTTGCTGCTAACGCCCACCTTAAAATATTACCATATACACCATACTATAGCTAAGTGTTCAAGCACTGCACTGCTTTCATGCAGCTGTAATAGGCTATGTTGGCAGCATGAACAAAACTCCGAACAGGAATGCGTTGACGATATGGTGTCGTGGTGGTGTTGACGACATGGTGTTAATCAGCAACGAGTATGTTGCTGGTTAACAGACGGGTCATTAGGCTGAAACTCGTTACCAACCTGCAGAATGAACTTAATCACTGCTTTTTGAACACATTACATGTTGGCAGAAACAACATGTTTGCTATTTGGACTGTTCGCAAATTGTAGAATAACAGAATATGCTCATTTTTGACGCGTATCTTAGGCTCCAAACCACTGCGAGTGCACGCGCCGCGCAGAGTGATCACCGGCTCGCCGCTTCAGGAAGAGCCCGCTTTTTGCGCCCCCACCGTCGCTGAAACGATCGAAAACATCATTGTAACCTTTCGACAACTTCTTTTTTACAGCTGGTGGCGACCGTCGGGGCTTCATGTTCCCGCAGGATAGGAGGCAGCCCCCCTCACCTTTTCGAAACAGAATACAGTGGAGGACGACTGACTCATCTCTCCTCATTCTAACCCCGTTAGTCAGCAGAGCAGGAAGTGAAAACGCGGTTTGCTAACGTGGGTTGTTGGAAGAAACCTTCCTTTAAGCCAGCAATTCTGCAAGTTGTCCATTCACTTCTGAGAAAATGAATGCTGCACGTCAAAAGTACCCTGTCAATAGTTCTTTGTGTTTGGTTCGCCTAGGGTGCAGTGACGCGAGGCAAAGATCATGTGAACCAGCTGTCTTTGAAAAGGAGTTGGTTGGTTGGTGTTTCGGGAAAGGAAATGGCGCAGTATCTGTCTCGCATATCGGCGGACACCTAACCGCGCCCTAAGGGAAGGGGTAAAGGAGGAAGTGAAAGAAGAAAGGAAGAAAGAGGTGCCGTAGTGGAGGGCTCCGGAATAATTTCGACCACCTGGGGATCTTTAACGTGCGCTGACATCGCGCAGCACACGGGCGCCTTAGCGTTTTTCCTCCATAAAAAAGAGTTGTCCGCATTTTCAGTGCACGCGCTCACGCTTCCCCGCTGAGAGGTTTACGAGCATAGTGACATCACGAGTAAAAGAATAGTGACGCCATGCGTACTCAAAGCAATATGAAAATAAATGGCAATAAAGAATGAGATATCTGGCGTTCTGCGGTGGTAACCGTGTCTCGTGATTTTTGTGCTCTACTTCGCGTTTTTTTTAAATTTTGATATGGTGGCATTGGAGACTCAATGCACCGTGCTCGACGCTTTTCGTCGCCAGAAAATCTCTGGAGAAATGGACAGTTTGTTGCATTCTATTCGTTTCTTGCCACACAAGACGAAAACACGTGGTTTTTGAAGCTTTAACCAATTATGTGGTCGCGGAAATGTCTCGCGCGTTCACAATGGTTGGTTTTATTTCGTACAGTACACAGGCCATAACAACACAGTGCACTCACGTTGCATGACAAGGAACGAAGTAAAGGATCTAAAGCCCCACCTCGATGGACACATCCTACGCGTACCGGCGGAGCGCCTACGCGCACGGGCGTACGCTGGATCGTGTCTGCGCATGCGCTGCATAGATATCTGTACATGTCAGATATCCGTGCCTGAGCGCGGGCGCCTGCGCGCGCATCCGAAGCGGGGTCCGGTTTACATTAGGAAAACCGCGGGGGCTCTCGGGGACTGTTTTCTTCATGGCTTGAAGCCCTTTCAGTTTCCTGGAACTTTCCTTCGCGGTTTAAGTGGTCCTTTCAGCTACCCCCAAATCCCCTTTCTTCACGCTTGAAATTATTTCAGTCGGCTCGTGGGGGAACGCGCCAGCACTAAAGAGCATGGAGGTAGATGCCTTTTTTCGACGCTCGTCGCGGCGCGGGGCTGGGCGCTTAGGCGCTCTGCCGTACGCCTAGGATGTGCCCATCGAGTTGGGGCTTAAGGAAAACATTTCCAACGCGCTGCCTTTTTCAGTGAGTGAGCAGATGAGAGCCACGGCCACTGGGTGATGCGGTTCCATCGAGTGGCCGCATTGGTACCAACCGTTGCCTCCACAAGCTGGTAGAACAGCGGGCTAACGGGGTCGCATTTTTCATTGAAGCACTGAGGCTTCAATTTTGGATTTCGACGTGGCCTCTTTGTATGTCTGAAATTTACTTGACCTGAAATAAAATAATCGAAAATGTTTACGGCCGCGAGTGAGTTTCGAACCCGAGGCGGCGAGAACGCATACGTTTTGCTGGTTACTGCGTTAAGCGTGGCCCGCATGGAGCGTTTTTCCGGGCGATTCGCCGGCGTCGGCGGCAGCGGAGCGCTTTTTTGCCGCCGTCGACTGCCACACCGCCGCAGCCGAAAATTCTGCGTCATAAAATACCAGTCTCTTGCGCTGTATTTTGGATATCGTCGTCTTCATCAGCTGCATCTATGCGCAACGGAACCGAACACTGAAACAGCACTGAAAACCGAAGTGCTAGCACTCCTAGTTGCAACTGGCGTAACCACGCTAACTCGTCCGAAATTGATTTTGGTGGCACTGTCTACCTGTGCCATGCGCTGTGCTTTTAACAAGGCTGGTGGAATTCCTTAGTTTGGCGGAAGGCAGTAAAGAATCTTCTGCAGAAATTCTGATGTCTTTTTTGGGAGCTTTTGTCTGCGTGTGGAGAAACCCTTTGCCAGGACTGACACATTAGCGGTTGTAAGTTTTTTTTTTGTGACAGCTTGGAGGCAAGAGTGCGTCCATGACCTTTCCGGGCCGTTTTCGCAGAGGCGCCGACTATGTCGTGCAGCTCGTGCTTCGCACCATAGGGAACATAAACATAGCGCATCCAAAAAGCAACCATGGACTGCGCTCCACGATTCGAGGAAAAGTAAAAGGAGAAAAAACAAGAAAGGCAGGCAAAGGCACAGCAGGAGACCCCTCCCCACTGTCCTTTTCTTCCTCCCTCTTACCACCCTACTACCGGCTGCCCGTGTAGCTCTTGAAAAAGAATTTCTCCGTACCTATGCACCTGCTCAAATCATCCTTGGCCCTTTCCGTTACCGCCTCTCCACGTTCTTCATCCGTTTGATGCTGCGTGTTGTGCGTCTTGTTCCGGTAGCCTTTTTGGGAGGAACAGTGCTGAAAATTGTGCCCTAAGGGTAGGGTGGAATTCAAGCAAGTTTTGGTTAAGACGATTCCCAATTCTTGCATATTTGTTTTAAAATCAGCGACAACAGCAATGACACATCGCTTTGAGCATGCGGCTCGAGGACGGTGTGTGATTCGTTCCGCAGTGTCGCCGTGTACCCACTGATTTCCAATGGGTAGAAATTTTCTCGAAGCCTGGCGCTTGGTTTCTTTGAGTTGAAGTGCTCGGAAAATGGTCTTCCACCTAACATTGTGTTGAAGAAAACACTTCAACCCATTGCGCTTGGTGCGAGGTTACCAATGCGCCATTAAAACTCATCATCAGCAAAAGAAAACATTTCTAGGCAATGGATACCCAAGATTCTTCACTCGATGTATCATCTAAAACTGAAAAGGATGCAACGAAAACAACTCGATATGCTTATGCTAAGGACACGCTGGTGGCAAAAACGCGTATGCAGTTAGTACGTAAAGGGTTTCTGCGAAACCTTGGCCAGTGTTCTCAGAAAGGAAGGGATGCAAACTACACACAAGCCGGACATCATTATCGGAGGCCTCCTGTGCCACTTCAAAGACAGTCATCCCACCCCAAAAAAGGCCTAGAGGCGCCAACTCGAATGGCCCTTCCTGGGCGTACGCGCTCAGCGTCCGCGCTCTTAGCGTAAGCCGAAACCGGTCTGCGCATGCGCACTGCAGGAGACGCCAGCAAGCCTAGGTGAGGCGTCCGTGCTAGATGTCGGCATCAGCGCGCGGGCACTCGTGTACGCGTTGGAAGGGGGGTCCGGTTTATAACAATGGAAGGATCGCCGGGCTCTCGGTGGCTCTTTTCTTCATGGCTTGAAGCTATTTCAGGTTCCCCGAACTTTTCCTCGCGGTTTAAGTTGTTCTTTCATCGCCCCCCCAACCCCTTCTCTCCACGGCTTGAAATTCTCTCCGTCCGCTCGACAGGGGAAGGGAGCCAGCACCAGGAACATGGAGATGCATGGCACATTTAAAAGTCGCTGGATCGTTCCGTGGAAACGGCTCCCTCTTCTGACTCCCGCGGTTTGTGCGCTTAAAAAGCCGCGCTAACTCCCCGGGAGTCACACATCCAAGAAGTAGTAGTTTGGCAACAGCTTCAGAGGCAACAACTGACGAGAATACAAAAAGGAAGCTAAAAATGTTGCCGGCCCAGCGATTGCTATCTAATCCCTCAAGCACTGGAACTGCAACCGGTGGAATTAAAAGCAAAGAGAGGATAGCGAAAAGTAGATAGGAGAGCGGGAGAAAAAAAAACGAGGGTAGGTTGGAATTTATGCAAAAAAAAAAATATGTTCGCGCCACTCGTGCGAAAGTGCTTATGGGTATTGTTGCACATATTCGCAACACGGTAAATTCACTGCATATTCAGGGCCGCGAGCATGTAGCGTCTTGTCGCTAATGAATCGCGCTAGCGGCGCATTGCACAAACGGGTTGGGTGGAGCGCCGAGTCACCGTACTGGAGAAAACCAGTAATCTTTTAAACATCGTGTTATCCGACAATAACTTCTGTTCATTTCTTAGCAGATTTAAATTACAATCAAGAACATTTAACTAGAGTTTGACTCTTGATTGCTGCTCTGGGTAACGGCGTAGTTACTGGCTTGCCGAACTGATGGCACACTCTTCAGAATAGTTCCCAGCATGCCACTCTATGAAGACTTCGTTAGTGGTTCATCCTTCACGTACATCTTTGACAGAATTGCCGAAACTAGCATCGATTACAGCAATGGTAAACCCCTTCTCGACGGCGAACGATCGAATCGTGAGAAGCACTTTACCAACCTAGACAAAAATGTGAACTACCACACTACTAATTGTTACATTGGACAAATAACCTACTGGCATAAAACGCAGCATCAGGTTTGCCGCCTCTTATGTGCAACACATGCAACATTCACTTCAACGCATCCTTGCTGCACTTGCACCACATCGACAAAAGATTGGAAGAGCTTTCTGCTATTGAGGCTAATAACATGAGTGTTGAAATGTAGACATTAAGACACGATTTTACAATTTTGAATGCACAGTGCAAGAACCATATACAAGTATCGGTGTGTGAGCTCTAAGTATGAGCGTCCGGCAATTACAAATTTCACTGCTTGAACGAAAGTACCTAGAAGCTTCATTGCTTTGCACTGTTATTGCGTACGCAATTCCACTATCACCTATGCCGGTGTGGTCACTGTACGCGCTTAATGAAAAATGTACCTGTCAAGCAATAGAGTCTTCTTATAATTTCCTCTATATACCTCATAGAAGGCACACGCTTTCTTGTAGCATTTTATGTAGCAGCCCATGGCCATAGCCTTCCTCCGATGGGGGCACTTTTGATAAAACTGCGCATTCGTACGGCAGGCTCAACCTCCCAAAGCAACCTACCAAAGCAGGGACACTAGCAGGGCACGGCCGGTATCGAGCCGCCTCCGCTACTCGAGCCCGGCGGCGAGCAGGGACGTGTGCCTTTCCAACGCACCGAGAGAGGGCGCCACACGTTTCATGAAAAAGCTGATGATGCATGATCAATAGTGAAATAGTGCAGGTAGACTTTTACGCCATTGAAATGTAAAATACCTTATACTTCCTTAAAGGTAGGACATTACCCTACGTCAACCTGCTAGAGCTTGTCGATATATTTTAAAATA
Source organism: Amblyomma americanum (assembly GCF_052857255.1). Classification (NCBI taxonomy): domain Eukaryota; kingdom Metazoa; phylum Arthropoda; class Arachnida; order Ixodida; family Ixodidae; genus Amblyomma; species Amblyomma americanum. The sequence goes on from NC_135497.1 coordinate 337,644,069, forward strand.
GGGCTGTAGTGAGCGATAAATTGAAGTCAAGTGGGGTATTTTTCAGGACCTCGCCATAGGCTCCATGCTGTCATAGATCATTGCTCATGGCAAACGCAATATGTAAGCTACATCGATGAAACTCGACTAAATGAAACTTTAAGATGCATTTAACATCTAGGCGAGAGAGCTAATTTCTAACTGTTATGCGCGACGAAATATCAATTTTTATTTTTCGTCGCCATTGAGTTACGCGCCGCCGCGCCGCCGGCTGTCGCGAGATGGCGCGACCGGTTTTTCGAGGCGCATGGTCCAGAATCCTGGGGATGTCAGCTGTTTCGTTGTCTAGCACTTGTTCTTTAAGTTGAAGCATAACATCGCATGCAGAAAGATGTGTCCTGAATCCGATCATTGTGTCGGGGTAAAGCTTTTGTTCTTCTAGGAATCTGTTTAGCCTCGTTTGAATAACGTGCTCCATTAGCTTACCTACACATGAGGTAAGCGAAATGGGCCTCAGGTTGTCGAGACTTAGTTTCTTACCTGGGTTTGGAATAAGGACTAGGTTGGCCTCTTTCCACGGAGGTGGTATTCGGCCCTTGTCCCAACATTCCTGCATGTACGCTGTTAGGTTTCTAATTGATGCATCATCCAAATTCCTCAGCATGCGATTGCTGATTCTGTCTGGACCTGCCGCAGTTTTAGTTCTGAGTCTGTTCAACTCCGCCCTAACCTCTCCGATGGTGATGGGCCCATCTAGAAGAGGATTCTCTGCGCCCTTGTACTCAGGGAGGGGTGTGGGTGGTGTGCACCTCAAGTACCTGTCCCTCACTTCAGAGATTAGTTGATCGCTAGTGCCTTCGTATTTATATACGAGTTTCTGTAGTTGTTGTCGTGCCTCATACTTTGTCTTGTCCGGGTCTAAGAGATGTCTGAGCATTTTCCACGTGTTGGCTTTGCTGATTCTGCGGTCCATCTGCTCGCAGATACTACCCCAGTTTTGTCTGGTTAAGTTCAGCGCGTGCTCCTCGATATCTCTATTCTGTTTGGCTAGGAGCTTACGTATGTTTCTGTTCCCCTTGTTCTGAGCAAGGTTTTCTTCTAGCTCCCTTTTCTTGCGCCACAGGCCTATCATACGCCTGTCTACCTCCTCTTGCGTTTCGTCTGCTTCCACTTCTTCGGTGGCTTCTTTAACTGCTGCGAGAAGGTCTGTGCCCCAAGATTCTATGTCCCTGATTGCGTCTCGGGTAGGAAGGTTCGCCCTGAATAGATCCCAATTTACCGCTGCGACCTTTTTGGGTCTCGGTGTGGGCGGTCCGTCTTCTACCACAATCTCAATAATTTTGTGGTCGCTTCCTAGGTCCTCCCCCGTGTTACACCACCTTGCCGTGATTTGGCCTCCGGTGAGTGTTAAGTCAGGTGTAGTGTCCCTACTCACGCTATTGCCCTGTCTTGTTGGTTTGATGGGGTCAGTGATCAAGATGAGCTCATTGTGGAGAATGCTGTCCCAGAGTTCTCTGCCCTTGATTTGCGTATATTTGTATCCCCATGCGGGATGATGAGCGTTAAAGTCCCCGACAATGACGATAGGGTTTTTGCCCGCTATCTGTTTCGTTTTTGCGAATAGCCTGTCGAAGCCGCAATCCTTTCTCTGTTTCGGAGAGCTGTATACGTTTAAGACGAATAGGCTTTTCTCTCTCCGCTTACGCGGTATCATTTCGATTAGAGTGTGATCTAATTGGACGTGCCCTGTCTCGTGCTGCAGCGCGGTAACGTTGCGTTTGACAAGGGTGGCAACCTGCGTGTTGTCCCCTCGGCCCGGGTACGATTTGTAACCGGGCAGCTTCGCGTTTTTCCCGCACTCTTGTAAAGCTATAATTTCGGGTTTGTCTCCGTTTGCAAGGAACGATTGTAAAACGGCCCGTTTACGCAGAAAGCCCCTACAGTTCCACTGCCAGATAGTATTATTGTTCTTTGGCCAAGGCATTTTTGGTTGCTTGGAATTCCGCGTATATCCATTGGTCCCTTTTCTCAAATTCCGCCGTGAGAGCAGCGTCTCGCTTTGCAAATTCTGCTCTGATCGTTTCTGTGACTTGTTTCATGAATTGCATTAGTGTTCCGTTCAGTAGTTGCATGTCCTGTTGTTGTTTGTCGTTTAGTTGTTCGAATTTGGTCTCAAGATCCGACTCTTTGGTACGTTTCTTTTTTGAAGGGGGTTTTTCAACCTTCTCTGTCTCAACCTCTCTATCCTGCTCCACTTGCATAGGCGCCATTGCCTTTTCCTGTTGCGGTTTGTTTTCCTCGGGTTGTTTAGCTGTCGTTTCTAGCATTTTGATCCGCTCTTCTTGCTTCTTAATATAATCAGTTAAAGTCTTAATCTGATCTGCCTGCTGTTTAATAAGTTCTTTTAATTCTTTAACTGTCTCGGAGTCCTGGGAAACTTTAGCTGGCCAGCTCACCTTTGCAGCTTGCTCCTTGCGTGGCTGTTGCTGTCCGGTTTGTAGCCGGGGGAACGACTCTGACCGAAACCTCGTTCTGCTGCCGGATCTATCACGGGAGCGGCTGTTCCTTCGGTCTTCTTGCTTCGCTTCTTCAGCCTCCTGTTTGGCTTCCCATTGGCGTTTCTTGACAATATAAGGGGTGCGAAAGAGATTTTTGCACCTCTTGTCCCCGGTGTAGTGTTCTTTGCCACATAGTTGGCACTGCGGTGTACATTGGTGCCCCTCGGGGGGCGATGTCATGCCACAGCCGCGGCACTTGGTCACCTCACTGTCGCAGACGTCCGAGCGGTGGCCAAGTCCTCCGCACTTGTAACAGACCTCATAGCGTTTCTTGTATAGAAAGCACTTGAAAGTGATTCCGCTCAAGACTACTTTGCGTGGTACTTTCTCTTCTTCAAAGGTGATTAGGAAAGATTTAGTCTTCCCCATTCTTCGTGCATCTATGACTAGAGGGTTGAATCCGTTAATGTTCAGTCCTTCTAGTACATACTTGTGTGTGTATTCCACATCAATTCCATGGATGACTCCCCTGCCGCAACTCTCTGGTGCGTTCATGTAGGTGGTCACACCGCGTTCCTTGTCTCCGATCTTGACAGTTTCAAGTTTCTCCACCTTCCTCGCGTTTTCGTAGCTAGGCGAGTGGTAGGTAATGGTTCCTTGCTTGGCGTTTATAGCTAGTCTGTCCTTCAGTGCCTCCTCGTCCTTGATTCCGGCGTTCTCCCTGATGGCCGCCGCTATTCTCATCTCGGTGGTGCTCTTCAGCATTGTGAGTCCTTCTTTGGGACGCAGAACTACTTTCCATCCGGTCGCTGGAAGTCTCGGGAGGTCTGAGGCTATTGAACGTTCAGCGAGTTTCCGTCCCGCCTCTCTGTAGGCTCTCGTGTCGCTGCCGTCGGTCGTCGCAACAGTGGCGGCGTTCGCTGCCGCCGCGTCTCCGGCACCATGTGGGTGTCCTAGGTGGCGTTCGTTGTTCTCCAATTTTTCCGCTCGCTTCTTCAGTCGCATAATCCATTCTTCTTTTTCGGTTTCTTTGGGGTCGATGTCGGTTCCCACCACCGCCACTTCCATCGTCATCGTGGAGCCGGGCGCGGTCGGCGATGGCGGGAGCTCGCCGGTCGCCGCCTTCTCGGTCGAAGTAGGCCTATCGTAGCGTGTAGCGTTGGCGAACTTGGAGTGACGATATAGGCTTTAAAGATGCACTTACAGGCACAAATGTCGTATCCTCGGGTTCCTTGCACCTTAGGAAACAGGTTTCAAGGACATTTACGGTCAACGTAGGAAAAAATCCGCCATGAAATCACTGATTTCGCGGAGCCGACGTGAAACGCGTCCGTACTCCTCGACGCCCCCTGGCGGTCTCCATTCGTTTCCTATAATTTTGAACGTGAACTATTTTATTTGTTCAGCGAATCGAAAAAAAATTTCGGTTGTCTATTTGAAAGATTTGGTTATTCGCACACCCCTATTAATGATCCATTTGCCAGGCATTTCACCCCAGAGGAACGGAGTATCAGGCGGGAGCAAAGCTTGCGCCTAATGGAAACCGGAAGTACCAGCGGCAATGGTGATCCGACCGTGCAGGACCCGCATACGAGGCGGATGCTCAATTCACGTCCAATTTAGTTTCTGACGCAAACCGTATTTCACGCGAATGTTACGCTGGGCGCGTGACTTTGACTATTGCAATTTAGCGCATTACGTAAAGCATGAAGCGCTGGATAATGCGTAACACCTAAGTAATGTTTTTGTGTGTCCGCTCTTCTTTTTCAATGATTTTCTTAACAGCAATACTATAATCATCCAGTTTGTGCTACTTAAACGATGTAGTATAAGCAACGATACTTAAAATTTACCATTTTAGAAACTAGAATACAACTTTTAATTTTTTGAAGTGGACAAGCCTTCTCCTTTACGAGAAAATAACTTAGAAACGACTCGCACATCTCTCCTCGTGCTGACCTCTTTTGTGATCAGAGCAATAATGAGAACTGGCCGGTGAACGAGACTTTCTTTGTTAAAAAAGAAAAACATTTGCGGTTAACTTGACTTGGAGAATTTCGCTAGCAGTCAATTGCGGGGAATATCTCGCGGCATGTTTAAACTAAGCCGTAGCCTAATTTAGTGAGTGTCTTCTTGCCGGCTCGGATATATAGTCGTCTGCATGTTACTCGCAGCAAATAAGTGTATGTACTTATGAAGTGAGTGCATGGCCTAAGGTGAGAGGCAACAAATTTAAAGAAATGAATTAATGCATAAACAATTCAGGTGATGAAAGTAAGATGGAAGCATTCCAGATAGCGATGCAAACATTGCCCGTAGCAAGTCTTGCTTTACATGCTGAGTGCGCCAGATCAAGAAAGCTTTTTTTGTGGCCACTGAAGTGCGCGAGAGAAGCAAAATTTCTCTGTCTTTTTTATTATTCACCCGATGACATCTAGGATTTCCCACACATTCTCTGTTCTTGTCGGCACGTTTCTTTGGAGAGACGACAGAGAGGAAAAAATACCGCACGGGCAGAGCTCGCGCACAGCTGTTCGAGACTAGGCTCGAACGTTCCATGAACGGGTCCCTGCAAGAGAGCCGGCTGGAACCCGACTGGCGAGAGTTCCTGGCGTCCTTTTGCAGATATGTGCCTGAGGCGTACGGTGCAGGGCCCGGCAGAGAGCCTGGACGCCGACAAGCTTCAATAATGGGCCTCGGTGGACCGGCTGTGGCGATAGTGGTCAGTTCCTTCAGTACTGCGTTCTCTCTGCAAGTTGCTTCCTGCCGACGCCGTCTGCAGTTCTCAGGTGAGGAAAACCTGTGACTTCAGGCTCAGTGCCTGACTGTTGTGCCGAGCCTGAAGATTGGTGTATCCGCTATACACTCTCGGACACCGATTTAAGCATTTATCACTCAGTGAAAGATCCGGATCCTGAGTAGCTGAATTTTATCACCACGAAAATTATACTAGTGCTCACGGGCACAAACGCAAGAAAGGTTAACGTTAACAGCTATATGCTTTTTTCTCGCAGATCGCTTTCATTACTTCTGTGTCCTGTTCACGCTCGACCCGGTTTACATTTCTATCAACAAAGACACGCGTTGTCTTCTCAGTAGCTTTCACCTGAATGTAGAGCTCTGTTCGCATCAAGACCGCGTCGTCAGCGTGCGTGCCTCAGTTCCGTGATCACGTGACCATGCCCTGCACGCACCGCGCTCTAACTTTGTCGTTTTCGGGTGAGGTGGGCTGTCTGTCACGACTACATGACTACCCCTTTCTCGGAACCCAACCTCGCGCTTCGTGCATCTATCGTAATCTGAAGGGAAGCCCGGTCGCTTAAGACGGGAGCAGAATGCACAACATGTCATCCCAACCTAAAACCAACCAAGTCACCGAGCCGCGAACGCTTGGAAGCTCCTATCGGATGCTGCATGGAGCCGGCAGGTCAGACGATGCACACAAACACGCCACTAGCTGAACCCAGGAAGAACGTGCTGGGAACGCTGTCCGCAAAGAGCGTTTACAGCACGCCACGTAATGAGGCATACGCGGAGATAGTTGTGTCGCCCGTTCACGCTAGAGATGCGTCACACTTTATTAATTGCACAGATCGAGGCACGAGTTCCTCTCTCTGATGCAACCTTAGAGTGCACATCCTGTTAGAGGTTATAAGTTGTGAGAAGAAGTGCGGCAGCAGTCCTACAGTTGCTTGGCGGCTGGAACATAAGATGAAGGGGGGTAAAAATGGTACCAATTTAAGAAAAATTCCAACCTTTACGCTTGCTAATACTATCTGAATTTCGCAATTTACGCAACCAGCCATCAGATTGCTTCGCAACGAAATATACAATAGCTTTTTACAAGTCATTTAATAGAAGCAGTTTAGTAGGCGCAACGGCCGCCGTGTAACGCGTTACGTGTTGTGTGGACATCACTACCATGCACCTGACGTGTCCATTCACCCAGGGACCCAGTTATGCGCCTCTCCTTCCCGCAGGGCCAACGGAGGGCTTAGGCGGTTTAGACTGCGAATAAGACAACACTAGGAACTATACTATTTGCTTCGTGCAAGCGAGCATTGGAATCTGTGAAGTATGCCGGGAACGCGATCAAACCGAAGACCACAAGCGGAAGAAGGCCGATTATGCACCTGAGCGTAAGACGCCAAAATGGGCATTTGCCTGTGAAACATCAAAATGGGCCTGCCGCTCCAGAACTCTCGGCCGCTAACGCCAACCATCTCTCGTTGAATAATGCAATACGCCGGTAGGCTTTGATCTCTTAATTTTTTTTTCACGTGGTGTTTTTTTATGCATGTTATCGACATTTTGGTGCATGTTCCTGGTGAGTGGAGGCATTCTGGAGGGCAAAGGTAGGTGGGACGGTGTTGGGTGGCGTTACTGGAAGATGGAGTCTTCACTAGTCGAGGATTCACAGCATATCTTTTTTTCCCTTGCTCTACTGTTGGTAATCGGGTTCATTGGAGGCTAAATTGTGAAATTCCACACCCTCCTTCAGAAATATTCTCGGCAAAGGTTTTATATTCATTTCGGTCAAAAAAAATTAAGATATAGCGTGCAGACTTCGACACACTAAACGGTCGCATCAACATCCGCGTCGCAGGAGAAGGCGCGCTACTCGACCAATTTCAATTCATCGGATTGAAATTTCAATTCATGGACTGGACCGTCGCGAGAGCGTCTCACATTGGTTGCACTGTTGGTGAGCTAACTCTATCGAGTAGGCACCATTCATCGCTGTCGCAAGGATATTGTGGAATATCAATGTGTGTGATGGTCCTTGGTCTGAGGTCAGTATGCGTGTCCTTTTGTGCAGCATTTGGAGTGGCTTCACACAAGTGGAATTCTTCCCGTGGCGCAATTCTTCGCGGAGGTCTTCAACCGCTATGTCGCCCACATCATCCGCCCGCTGCCTTCCCTCGTGTTCCTCACCTGCCAAGGCCACCTCGGCGAGGACACGATGAATGCGTCTGCATCTATCACGAAATCGCCGTTTAAAACTGGCCGGGGCGCTGACGGATGCTGCAAGTGCTTTACGCTGACATAAAATTCAGGAGCAAAGCATGCAGCGTTGTGTCCCGCTGAAATTAGAAAATTTTTGCGGGGCCAAATGCTGTCGGGTTGAGACAGAGGCCTAAATTAATAGTGTTTGGTACGGCATATTTGCTTGCAGACTTATCTCGTCGTCTCTATAGTCCTTGAAGACAAAAAGTAGGGGCGTCAGTGTTTCAATATTGATGCCTGTTAAACACTACTACCATTGATCCGGCTGGCGGCGATAACTGAGTTGTTAAAACCGTGATTTTCCATCAGTGTATTTGTACAATGATGCGAGGAATAAATGTCTATTACATTCAGGATATTCTAGCCACTTGTCTTGGAGGTTAGGACCTCCACAAAGTTTTCAACTAGATTGCAAGCCAGTGCTCACGCGTAGCAATGGTGGAAAGACAGGTTGGTCAAAAGCAGACATTCACAAGTGAGCACAAGATGGGAGGACTACTTCCCCTGCTTATCATGCGTAGTAATGTTGCTGTGTACAGTAACGCTACTTATATGATGAATGCGCTGTCTCAACAGAGGAATCCGGAGTGCTTTGCGAGCTCACTGGGTTAAATTACGACGAAATGTGCCCCTAAAATGTTGTAACTCGCGCCCACTTATAGAATAGGAGTTAATATCAGATAGAAGCCGCCATCGACTTTGCAGCGTGGTCACAGACCTGAAGTTTATATGCGATATTAGGTTTATGAACGTATTTTAATTGTGTCATAACTTTGTGGGTATTCTGCTTTCTAAGAGGCAAACAGCACCATTCAAAAAACGAATTATCTGCAAGCGCAGCGACTTGCTTTTATTAATCTGACCTGCGTAAAGGCAGAACATAAATACCATTGCCGTCGTCCATTAACCCTCCAAGGCGCATCTCTCACACACCATCTGGGTTTCTGTAGCTGCAGATTGGCCTGTTATAAT